>NC_139677.1:106059480-106612813 GCF_964106915.1 Podarcis gaigeae
ACAAGCTTCCCTTTTGTGGAGCTTTCGGTTTCAGGAACACATCCCTGCATGGTCCGGGATACTGTATCAGCTTTCCCCGGGGTGTAACCTCTGGCAGTCTGCTCAGCAGCCCCCGCCATCTTGAAGTGTCCATTATGTGATGCAGCTTTAATTCCTAGTATACCAGTCGCAGAAAATTGCTGATGTGTTAACCAAGCTAAACCTGATGGATGCTAACCCTGTAGACACACCAATGACAACAAGTTATCAGGTAGATGACACGGAAGAAGCATTTTCTGACACTTCACTGTACAGAAGTGTGCTAGGCAAACTAAATTTCATTGCCAGATGTTCAAGACCTGACATTGCAGTTAGCTGTAACTTGCTAAGCAGACAAGTCAACATTCCTACTGTTAAGGATTGGAAAGCTCTGAAATGCATAGCACACTATTTGAAAGGCACTATGCATTACAGACTGACATTTAACAATCAGAAGTCTGGTGGTCTTGAGATATTTGCTGATGCGAGTTTTGGAAGTGACACTACAGACAGGAAAAGCACATCTGGAGTTTGCTCTATGTACAACCAGGGTCTATTTGATTGGTTGTGCAAGAAGCTGCAACATGCTAGAGAATGTGTTCAGAAAGGACTTGTAACGGTGTCCTACATGCCAGGTAATGAAATTCCTGCTGATTTATTTTCTAAGGTTGTTCCGAAGGATCAACACGGTACCTATGCACAGAAATTGGGTTTGTACTGATAATGTACTGACACGCTGCCCAGTGGTGTTCACCGAAAGGGGGAGGATGTTAGTTTCTGTTTCTCACTGTGCAGCTGCGTGGAGTCCCAGGACCCTGTTTACATTCCAGAGACTTTGCAGTCTCACGGGAAAAGGGAGACGGGATGTGACGTTAGTGGTTTCCTGTTTCCTTTGTTCCTTAGTTCCTTTGTTCAGTTGCTCTCTGCTTTCATAGAGAGAGGATGTCTTTTCTGTTCTGCGTAGTTTAGAAATAAAACTCCTTACAATGTAGCCAAACCTCTCGTCTCTTCCCTGTGCTGGGAACCCTGCTGGATAGAATGTGCTTGAGGCCTTATCAAAGGCTCAGGTCATTATACAGGTCGGAGGCGATTTCAAAGGCTCAGCTCGGAGGAAGATGAGGCCTTATCGGCTTGGCCGAGCGGAGATTTTGACAAAGATTCACAAAATGTTTAGGGGTCTGCGTACCCCCAGGAAAAAAGCACTGGATCTAGCTATCATCTTTCTTTTTTCTTTTACAAACATTTTATTGGTTTTGAATGAATCATAGAGTTGAAAGGGACCCCAAGGGACATCTAGTCCAGCCCCCTGAATGCAAGAAACTGCTAAAGCATTCATGACAGAATGAACCACACACATCACAAACACAATAACAACATTTATGTAGAAGTGTCCATGTACTGTTCGAATAGGAACCAAGACGGGTGACCAGTGGAATGAATAAATGTTTACTCCCAGCATCTAGTGCTTAAACCAAAGGGAAGCACTATCTCCATATTGATGCAGTGGGAAGGGGGTGGGGGTGGGGAGACTGCCTGTCTAATGGAAGAAGAAGAAGAAGAAGAAGAAGAAGAAGAAGAAGAAGAAGAAGAAGAAGAAGAAGAGGACGATGAAGAGGAGGAGTTTGGATTTGATATCCCGCTTTATCACTACCCTAAGGAGTCTCAAAGCTGCTCACAATCTCCTTCCCCTTCCTTCCCCACCACAAACACTCTGTGAGGTGAGTGAGGATGAGAGACTTCAGAGAAGTGTGACTGGCCCAAAGTCTCCCAGAAGCTGCATGTGGAGGAGCAGGGAAGCAAACCCGGTTAACCAGATTGAGTCCACCGCTTTAACCACTACACCACACTGGCTGATGTTGTTTTATTCCCCTTCTTTTTTTCGTTAGAGTGTATATTAATTTCCCAATAAAAAACCTCCAATTAACATATCAAATCATAATCCAATAAAAATAAAAAACTAAAATAATAAAGATCAAATTGTTTTCCGAATTGTAATTTTGATTTTACGACTTCCCATAGCCTGATCCTCGAAGCATATCCAAATCTCTTTTTTTAATAATATTTTTTATTGTTATACATTTTATAAAATTCCATCCAATTTTTCGTTTAAACCCGCCTACAACAAATCTTAGTTATTTTTTGACTTCCTTCAGCGTCTCTGACAATCATCCATGGTTATACCTTTAATACACATTCCCTTTTTTCGTATTGCCATTTTTCCTACTTACTCCCATTATTTCTAATAAACAATACTTGTTTTCTTTTTTTTATAGTGCCTCTTTAAATCCCACTAGCGTTGTATTCACGCCACATATATTTTTCAGATAATCCACAAATTTCCCCCAGTCTTCGATGAACTTTTGATCTTTAGTATATCTGATTTTCCCAGTTAATTTATCCAGTTCTGCATAGTCTGTCATTTTTAGTCTCCAATCTTCTATCGTCGGTATTTCCTCTTGTTTCCACCTCTGGGCTAACAGGATTCTGGCTGCCGTTACCGCGTACTGGAAAAGCTTACAGTCCTTTCTTCTGATGTCCTTTCCTACCATACCTAAGAGAAAAGCTTCGGGTTTTTCCACAAAAGTATATCTTAACATTTTTTTCAACTCGTTATATATCATTTCCCAAAAGCTTTTCACTTTCTTACATTCCCACCACTGATGAAAGAATGTCCCTTCCTTATCTTTACACTTCCAACATTTGTTGTCAACCTTATACATCTTTGCTAATTTTACAGGTGTCATATACCATCTAAAAAACATTTTCATCACATTCTCCTTCAGTGTAATACAAGCCGTAAATTTTAAATGCTCTTTCCAGTTTTTCCCAATCTTCAAATTGAATATTATACCCAAAATCCTTTGCCCACTGTATCATTACCGATTTAACCTCTTCATCTTTCGTATTCCATTCCAGCAGTATCTTATACATTTTTGACAAAGTTTTATACTCATTATTTATAATGTCCTTTTGGAAACTTGATTCTTTTTCTACATGACCTTTTCCCTTCAAATCCTTTTTGAATATTTCGTTTACCTGATAATGATGTAGCCAATCATAAACTAAATCTTTGACTTGTTCATATGGCTTCACTTTCCATTTTCCTCCTTCGTTAATTATCAGTTCCCCGTAGGGAAGCATATCCAAATCTCAGCCCTGCCTCTCGTTTCATTCCCCTTCTAACAGCTCTGTTGTGTTGTGTCAAATGTCCATACAGGTTTATATGCCATCTTTGATCAATCCAGCCTGCAGTTGTTGGTCCACCCTGAAGCTCCAAATGCCTCATGGAATCATAGAATCATAGAGTTGGAAGGAAACCCCAGGGGTCACCCAGCCCAACCTCATGCATTGTTGGAATCGCTGCTGAACAATCCCTGGTGGATGGTCCTCCGACCTCTGTTTAAAAATCTCCAACAAAGGAGAGTCCACCAGCTTCTGAAGGAGTCTGTTCCCCCATCAAACTGCTCTTACTGTCAGAAAGTTCCTCCAAATGTTTAGTTGGAATCTTCCTTCATGCCATTTGAATCCAACCATGCCATTTCATGCCATTTCATGCCATTTGAATCCAACCTTCTGGAGAAGCACGAAATAAACCTGCTCCATCTTCCAGTTGAAGATGGCTATCATATCCTCTTTTCCAGGTTTCCAAATTGCCTCAGCCATTCCTTATAAGGCTTCATTTCCAGTTCCTTGGTCATCTTGGTTGTTCTCCTGGTATATACATTCCAGAGTTAGATAAAAAAGATTCATGGTTTATAGCCCCATGCTTATTGTCACTTCTGGTAAGGCCTCGCGTTCTCCAGTGTCCATTGTATATTGAATCAAGTCCCACTACAGACCACTAAAATTCTGTGTAAATGTATTCTATAACTCCCCCATTTTTAACTCTCCATGAATCTATTCAATCGATATTAGTAATAATGGTGTAGTAGGTGTTGTTTTACTCCCATGAGATGTTTGGGTTGTGTCAGGGAATTGCAGGCAGAGAAGGGGGAGAGAATACCGAGATAAGCCTCCGTTAATTAGCAGCTGTTCTTCCTCGGAGGAGGAAGGTGACGAAGGGCTGTCAGGAGGCAATGAATCTGAGAGGGGGGAGCCACTTCCGGGGCCCAGCCACTCTCGTCACAGAGGAAGGAAGGGGGTTGGGCTCAGAAAGTGGATATGCTGGGGGAAACCGAAAGCTTCTTCAGTCGAGGCAACTGACTCACCATGATGGAGGCTGACTTTCAGAGCTCTTGTAAATAACGACAAGAAACCAATAAATCCTGTAAATATGGCTGGATTCCCAGACTCTTATCTCTGCTAGCACTCATCAATCATTCCTGACAGGTTGGATGTGCCCTTTGATCAAGTCTAAGTTCACATACAGCAGTGATTCACCAATTGGAGGTCCAAGAACCACCCACCCAGCGGCTCCATTACACCATTCACATAACAAAAACTGCCACAGAGATATCCAAATGTTCAAAGGTAGAGGGGCCCATGGGTCTTGGCTTCTGAAAAAGAAGGGGTCTGTACTACTTAGCTAACTGGGAACCACTGGCATACAGGGTTTAAGTTCCCAGCTGGCATTATCCAACTCCAATGGCCTTTTGTGAACTTTACTCAATGCCTTTGCCAAAAAGGTTAAGTGATTAGTATTGGGTGCATCAATGGAGATGAATGCCATTGGGTTTTGTTCCAGGAGAAAGCGACCCTCTATTCATCCAGTCTTGGTAATAAATGCCAGACCAGAGAATGTGAACTTATTTAAAGATAACTATGAAAAATGTTGGACAGAAGTAAAGAAAGATCTAGAAATATGGTCCAGGTTGAGACTTTCCTTGTTAGGCCGAATTGCTGTTATTAAAATGAACGTATTGCCTAGAATGTTATTCCTATTTCAGACCTTACAGATTCTAGACAAGGTGGATTGCTTCAAGAAGTGGCAGAAAGACATATCTAAATTTGTCTGGCAGGGCAAAAAGCCCAGAATAAAATTTAAGATTTTAACTGACGCAAAAGATAGAGCGGGCTCTGCCCTGCCGGACTTAAGACTCTATTATGAATCAGCGGCCTTTTGCTGGCTGAAACACTGGCTACTCCTTGAAGATACAGACATTTTGGACCTAGAAGGACATGATAATAACTTTGGTTGGCATGCATATTTATGGTATGACAAGGTAAAGGTGCATAAAGGGTTTAAAAACCATATTATTAGGAAAGCATTGTATAATGTTTGGAATCGATACAAAGACTTGATGGAAAGTAAAACTCCTAGGTGGTTGTCACCAATGGAAGCTAAGGCGGTGAAAAAACTTAATATGGACTCTAATTGGCCAAAATATTGTGAAATCCTAGAACGAGATGGTGAAAAGCTTAAACTTCAGAGTTATGAGAAACTAAAGTTCAAAGTCCGAGACTGGTTACATTACCATCAGATAAATGAGACATTTAAGCAGGACAGGAAATTAGGATTTCAGAAGGAGAGGTCAAAGTTAGAAACAGAACTGTTAGAACCCAATACTAAGAATCTGTCTAGAATGTATAACTTGGTGTTGAAATGGAATACACAGGAGGAAACGGTTAAATCAGCTATGATTAAATGGGCACAGGACATCGGTCATGACATTATGTTTGCTGACTGGGAACAGTTATGGACCACTGGTATTAAGTTTACGGCATGTAGTGCCTTAAAAGAGAACATAATGAAAATGATTTATAGGTGGTACATGACCCCAGTCAAGCTTGCAAAAATCTATCACTTGCCCAATAATAAATGTTGGAAATGCAATGAGTCTGAAGGAACCTTCTATCACCTTTGGTGGACCTGCCCAAAGATTAAAGCCTTTTGGGAAATGATCTATAATGAAATTAAGAAAGTCCTTAAGTGGACATTTTCAAAGAAACCGGAGGCTTTTCTCTTGGGCATGGCTGGCCAATTGGTGCCAAGGAAGGATAGGACATTTTTCATGTACGCAACTACAGCAGCAAGAATCCTTTTGGCAAAGTATTGGAAGATGCAAGAACTACCTACTCTGGAAGAATGGCAGATAAAGGTGACTGAATTTATGGGATTGGCAGAGATGACCGGCAGAATCCGTGACCAGGGGAAAGAGACAGTGGAAGAGGACTGGAAGAAATTTAAAATATATCTTAAAAATTGTTGTAAAATTGAGGATTGCTAAGATGTCAAGGGGTAAGAAATAGAGAATTACAGCTGTAAACATTAACTTTAAGGAAATCTAAAGAGAACTAATAGAGAAATTGACTAAAGGGTTGCTAAAGAATTGTAAAATAAGGATGCAGTGAAAGGGAGGTATGGGGAAGTCATGTTTTCTATGTTTTTGTTTTGTGTCTTGTTTGTTTTTTGTTGTGATATGTTACAAAAATCAATAAAAATTATTTTAAAAAAAACAAATAAATGCCAGACCAGCTCGCTGTTCTACTACCAAGCTGTGGATGAGTGAGATCTTACTCTGACCTTGTCAATCCATCAACACGGGTTGAAAATAACTGTAAGGTACTTAAAGGGAACCATGAACTGTCTTAAACAACCCAAAACTATTGGGGATCTGTCAGTGATTCCCGCTTTGCAGGGGGTTGGACTAGATGACCCTTGGGGTCTCATCCAACGCTCAGTTTCTATGTGTCTATGATTCTATCCAAGAGAGTGACGTGAACTACGCTCTCTCACACACTTGCCTCATCTGCTCCTATTATTTTAGTTCTGAGATTGCTAGTTATTCAGATTGTTTAGCAGATAACTGTAGAAATATTTTCCTAAAGAGAGTGTCACTCAGTTGAGGTTCCTGCAAGTCCTTTTGTAGCTGAGCTAAGCAGCGCAACCCATTGAAAAGGATGCCCTCACCCTCTTCTGAATCACCACACTCACTAGGTTAGAGAAGCAGGAAGAGCAGCCTTCCTGCCTCTCCAACCTTGTGAGAAGAAGCAGCCGCTCACCTGGACCATGATGTGGAGGAGTACATCTGCAGATCTTTGGTAGCAGAGAAAAGTGCATGGCAAAAGATATTTGGAGAGTGAACAGATCAATTATGTAAACAGAACTTGCAACTTTTTGGAATGCATGCCATTAACAAATGTTTCTTCAGAAACTTACTGGACTGCAGCCTCCATTCCTGACAGCCACGACCATTTCTTTCCCTTGTCTTTAAAGACTCCAATCCAAAAAAACTTTTGATGTCTTTCTACTTGCTTGTTTATAAAATACTAGGGAAGGGGTGCAGAAAGAACAAATAAAATCTTTTAAGACAATGTCCTTTTCTCTAGGAGACTATAGCCCTTGACAGAAATTAAACATGCATAAAACAAGCACATTTTAAAAGCAGCAGGTGTCACATTTGAAGGTCCAATCCACATATATTGAGGAAGCAGTGATCAAAACTATACATAGTATTCCCATCAGCAAGAATAATTTGATGGAATCAAGGAAGCATCCCAAAGAGGAAATATTGTAGGGAAGGGTAACTTCACCTGCCCTCACCGAGATTGGCTACACATGTCTTCCAGTCATGACACAGAGTTAAAATTTCCAAATGCTGTAAATGACTGTGCCATAGAACAGTTGGTCTTGGAACCACCTAGCAGGACAGTGACCTGTGTGGCAAATACTCCAATTTCCGCCGCCATGTTTGTTGGTTGGCTCCAAAGACACTGGAATCAGTCTGCTTGTGGGATACTTGATGGCATGATGATGGAGTCTCACCCATGTTTGTGCCCTGTAGCAGCCCAGTAGCTCCTCTACCAGGGCTAAGGTGCTGGGAGAGGGATATACCCTGCAAGCTCCTCTAGAGTAATCTCCATGATACTCTCATGCCAGAGGCAAAACAAAAAATTCCTTCCAGTAGCACCTTAAAGACCAACTAAGTTAGTTCTAGGTATGAGCTTTCGTGTGCAAGCACACTTCTTTGCAGTTTTCAATTATGCTTTGTGAGATCTAAGAAAATAGAGGCACTGAAACTCTTTTAGGGATGTGGGATATAATGTCAGTGCAAGGATTTTCCCTTGTGCAATGCAATCTTCCGTCCCCTTCCCTCCAATCTGTTCCAAAGTCCCCCCCGCCCCAGGAGAGCAGCTTTGGTGATGGCATGCAGGGAGAAGTGGGGGCGGGGGCGTGAGTTACAGTGTGATGGGAGAGGACAGCATTTCTAGTGGGGAGATGTGAGAATCACAACTGTCTGCTTTTCTTTCTGCTGAGCAATGAAAAAGTGATGAACTCTGTTGGGTGCTGAGTTTCATTGAATATATGTATTGCTCAAGCAATATGAACCCCAAATTTAACTACAGGAATTGAACTCTGTTTAATTTAAACATGTTACAGCAAAAGTGTGGACGTGCATATAAAATACTTACCATCCTTGTCTTCGTAGACTGGATCAGTCCCAACAACCACGGTTCGTATCATATCCATCGCCACTTGAAGCTCCTCTCTCTTTTTCAGTTCCTTCCGATCTAAGAAGGAGGGAGGTAGAAAAGAAATGAAGAAATTGTGTTCCGGCACACTAATCTGATAAGCTGGGGAAGGGGATACTTGGTTTCAAACTGCTATTAATATAGAATTTAAACTGCCGACTTATAACGTGCCCCGGGTCCTTAGGGAGAAGGACTAATAAAATATCAAATCAACCAAAACATGAAAACGACTTCAATTAATATTTTCTGCTCTCAGCCCTTAGATTGAGGGTTCCCATGCCTTGATTGTGGCTGCCCTGGTCGTCTGAAGTCCTGGTTCCGTTTAGCCTGCTATTTCTTCACCAGATAGTTGGCCTTCCTTAGAGAGCTTTAGATTTTTGGTGTCTAGATACACCTGTCCTCTTTGTCCTACAGACTTGCATTTGCCAGGTAGCCTCGTGCTCTGCCATATGCTTAAAATATGCAAATTCTTGGATCACTTGACTCCCTCTCCCTGAGCTTTGCTTACTTTAAAAGCGAATTCACTAGGCAAATAGGCCATGTGTTCATCTATCCAGTGCTATTTTTCTGGGGAAAGAGGCACTCAAACTCGCCATTAATGCCTCCCTTGTTCTCTTAGAATGGAAACATCACCCACCTGAGAGGGGACGGAACTGAGACCTGGTGAATTCCGGCTGAAAAAAGCCCTGCATATATCTCGATATTTAGGTAGGCTTTGGATCCAGCCACATTAGCCATGGCCTTATCCTTTGCAGCCTGTTTTCCCCAAACACTTTCCTTGAAGAGACTGGAGCCCTAGCAGAAGGCAGGGTGCCGAGGACCAGAAATGGGGGCTCTCCCACAGCAAATGAGATTTAGTTGGGAAAGGAGGAGAGAATTGGGAAAGGGAATTGTCCTGGATGTCCCAGGGACTTGTGTTAGGCTGTGCTTCTGTTCCAAGTGCTGGGACTCACTTATTCAGGGAGAACAAAGAAGAGTTTGAAGAAGAAGAGTTTGGATTTGATATCCCGCCTTTCACTCCCCTTCAGGAGTCTCAAAGCGGCTAACATTCTCCTTTCCCTTCCTCCCCCACAACAAACACTCTGTGAGGTGAGTGGGGCTGAGAGACTTCAGAGAAGCGTGACTGGCCCAAGGTCACCCAGCAGCTGCATGTGGAGGAGCGGAGACGCGAACCTGGTTCACCTGATTAGGAATCTACCGCTCTTAACCACTACACCACACTGGCTCTCAACAAAACAGAGCCATTGCTCTCACTGAGTGACAGCTGTAACTCCCCCCCCCCTAAAATCAAAGAGAGATGAAAGGAGTAAATGGAAGGTGGATCCTGCCATCTCTTTTTGGAAATGCTATTGGCATTGAAGCAAAGCCCACGACAGAAGTATCACCATATGCCAATTGTGTACTTACACAGAATGAAAACCATCAGTGTCATGACAGTAAAGATGAAAATCTCAAGAACGATCAATCTTTCACCCGTTGGAGATTTGAAGAATGTAACCAAGTCCTGAATAGCAGATGCTTGAAGAAAGAAAATTCTGCTTTAGCCATAAATAGCCAACATACCATTGCCACTCCAGGAAAAAGGGTTTCCATATGCTGTGGAATCCATCAGCCAGAGACACTCAACTGTTCAGGGCGTGGGCAATTGGGAGGATAAAAGCAGGTGGAGACGAGATGCCTTGCTGCTTGTGGAAAGTTTTCTGACCAATGTCTGGATCAGAAGATAGGGGCCTTTGATGCTACTTTCTGCCCCCCAGGCAAATGACAAGATGCTCCCTCCAAACATGTAATTCCACATACACAAGCTGGGCTGGCCTGGCCATTGGCTCTTATCTCAATGTTGCTAATAAGGCAGCAGACTAACTGAGGAGGTGGAGTGCAGCTTGTGTGGTCTGCACATCTCTACCCACGGCCCAGACCTGCTACCTGAGGCAACTGCCTCACTCTGCCTAATTGTACAGCCATTCCTGGCTGCACACACTAAAGGAACACAGCAGCCAGCAGCAAAGAGTGGGCTCACCCCTGGGGTTTCTATGGGGCTTAGTGGCTCTCTGGCACCCAAAGAGCTGTGTGGGCTTTTCTCAGCACTCCTCCCTGGCACAATCCACTCCCTGCCTGTCTCTCCATCAAGTTCCCTTTCCCGCGCATTCCTCTACTTTATGAGAAACCTCAGCCCATATGACTGTGCTGTATACAGACCACCAGTTTCATTTGTTTTTGCTTTACGCTTTCTGGACGCTATGTTCCTTCTGGACCCTCCACGCTTTGCAAGCTCTAGCTTTCCCATCCTCTTGGTTTTGTCTGAGTAAGAATAAGACATGAACAAATGGAGAATAACACTATGAGCACATTAGGTACAGAGTGGGGTCTATCAGTATTGTGCCATCCATTCCCGTAAAGAGGTTGTTGAGTCCAATATAACTGAAATGTCTTTCTTTTTCTTTTGCTAGATCAATCTCAGTTTTGAACCAAAAGAAATGTTCTATATGGATTCCAATGCATTTTTGAAAATTGTTTTAGGTAATGTAGCACTTTCTCATTTTGCATCCTATTCCTCTCTAAACTCCTGGACATCTCGTTTGCAGGACTCCATTAAGATGTTCACCATTTACTAGATCTTGTGGGATCTATGAGGTCTTCCTATGTTCCTGGGTGTCAACTCCCTGCATCATAGGCATCGTGGTCAATGGTTGAGGACGATGGGAGTTGTAGACCAATAACATCTGGAAGGTCACCACCCTTGATGGAAGGTAAAGGTAAAGGGACTCCTGACCATTAGGTCCAGTCGTGGCAGACTCTGGGGTTGCGATGCTCCTCTCGCTTTACTGGCTGAGGGAGCTGGCATACAGCTTCCGGGTCATGTGGCCAGCAGGACTAAGCCACTTTTGGCGAACCAGAGCAGTGCACAGAAACGCCGTTTACCTTCCCCCCGGAGCGGTACCTATTTATCTACTTGCACTTTGATGTGCTTTCGAACTGCAAGGTTGGCAGGAGCAGGGACCGAGCAACAGGAGCTCACCCCATCGCGGGGAATCGAACCGCCAACCTTCAGATCGGCAAGTCCTAGGCTCTGTGGTTTAACCCACTGCGCCACCCGCGTCCCTTTGATGAAAGGTATATACATTTAATTATAGAACTACCTCCTGATCATCAGAAAAGATGGGGTACAAGATCCAGTCTCCGTGAGATGCATAGAAATCCAATTGAATGGAGACCATGAGTTGGAACTGGAAAAGAAGCAGAGAGGCAGTTGTTACACAGCCTCTCCAAGTGTGCCAAGACCCAGCCTGACACCTGATGCTGTGGCTTAACGAAAGAAGGAAGAGGGCTGTTGTCTAATTCCGTTTTGAAGCCATCTGAGCTAGCAAATGGAATTGCAACGACTTGAATTTTCTGGATCATGATATGGATCTGGACTGACAAACTGGGTCCATGAATCAGAGCAGGGCACCAGGGAATAAAACAGAATGTGGTGCTTCTGATTTGCAATGTAGCTGTAGCTTTAATATAAGGAACGTGGCTGTTTGAGAAGAAGTGAAAGGATGGGAACGTAATTTCTGCTCACACCCCCTCCAGGAGGTGGGCGGGGTTTGCGACACAGCGGGGGGCTTACCTGCCAGGTGCCACCCACCTTGCTGCAGAGTGACTGTCACCCTGCCCCCATCTCAGCAGGACAATGGGCCCCAGTTGGGGGTGGGGTGGGGGCCAGGCAAAGGGCTGGTGCTCTTCAGCCCAGGCTCACCTTCATGGCTTCCCCCCGGGGATGGGCAGGGGATTGGGGCCGTGGTGGGGCCTGCTTAGGCCTTGCCGTGGCCCCCACCTCCTTCCCGGCATCAGGGCCAGGTCATAGCTCTCAATTTTTCCCTTTTTTTAAGAGAAATTCCCTTATTCCAAATAGGATTCCTCGCAAGAAAAGGGAAAAGTTGACAGCTATGGGCCAGGTTGGGGCCGCCTGGGTGGTGTGGCCTGACTCAGGCCCCCGGAGCAGCCTGCTGGGCCTCCCGCGGTCAGCACCTCTTCCACGGCTTTGGGGGTGGGATGGGGGCTGCGGTACAGCCTCCCACGGCCTGCGCCTTTCCCTCCGGCAGTGTGGGGTGATTGGGGCTGTGCAGAATGGGAACCTCATTACATCAAAGGATGGGAATGTAATTACAGCATGAATTACATCTGTTGCCAGCTTGGCATGAGAGCTTCACTATGGACTATATAAGGGCCAGCAGCTTAAGGAGACAGACAGGGAGATCTTGATATATTGTTCTATGCTCCATTCCAGAATGTGAAGAGAGCAGCCGTCTGCCATTCTGAAGTTGTTGTAAATAAAAATATGCCCTTTTCCCTTATGGGGTATCCATGAGCCCATATAGAGTCCTTACATAGGTTCCCTATTGGTAGGAGAAAATAACAGAGGCCAACCAGAGAATATTGAGAAGCAAAGCAGCTAGTAAGCTTGATCTGTTGATTGATCTGTTGCAACAGGGTGCTCCCCTCACACGCAGGAGAGGAGGAGGACCCCCAAAAATGCTGTGCAAGGGATTATAAAGACTTTTGAAATTCCCATCCTCTAGATCAAGACCACCCCCAGAAACATTATGCATACATCACAGAAGGGGTGTAACCTAAGACCACCCCTCAGATACATCCCATCTACATCACAGAAATTTGAATGTTGTTTTTCTCTTGTCCTTGTTTATCTCCTGTCTGGCAGGTTACTTGATTGGATTTCCTGGGGAGCCTGGCCATTCTTTTGTAGTGGTAAAATACTTATTTCCTGTGCCAGGTCACAGGCTCACACATTTATTCAAACACAGATTAAGACAGGATTTGTGAAGGAAGAGACAATGGGGAGGCTTTTCCATTTTGACCATGCAGAGAGACATTTGCTCAGTTTAGGAATCAACATGGTTCCAGGTTGGCTTTCCTGTGCTGATCTATGTACGTGTGGTTATGAACATTGCCATATATCTAAGACCATAAAATTCCTATCACAAAGTGTCCCAGATAAACCTTCCAAATCTCCATCGGCTGAGGAGACATGAAGAACTGTACCTATTTGTTACGGAAAAATTCCGGGTGCGGAGTTGCCCTTGCCACCCAGCTCGTCGGACAGAGTCCGCGGGTCCTAGCGGAAGAAAATGAGTTCAGCCGGAGACAGGAGCAATAAACGGAGATCCAAAGTTTATTGCGCAACAGGTTCAAAATGGCATTGAACCCCGAGAATGGGGTGACATAGACTTTTAAAAGTTCCCTCCAAGTCCCAGAATACAGTGCAGAAAACGTCATGAATACATTATAGGAAGGTTGGGTTACATAGATGACCTCATGAATACATTACAGGGAGGTGGGGTTACATGGATCAGCACTTCAGAAAGGGAGGGGGGAAATATGCAGAGTAAAGGATATGCATAGACAAACATAGATAAACGTTTCCTGAGTATGGGTGTTGGCGAAACAATGGGGCAGATATGCATCGTCTATCACCGGGCATTGTCGGGAGGAAGGGTTTGGCAGAACGATCCGAGCGGATTAGGGTCTTCCTGAGTACGTGACCTGTCGCTCAGGAGATTATGGAAGTGGGCAGCAACATGGAGTCCAGAGGGAACGGAGTAGAACGGCGTCAAAATGGAGAAAATCGGAGCTTTGGTTGATTTTATATCATTTTCCGAAGCTTTCGGCCCCTTTGCCGGTCAAGTGTATATTGTATATTGAAAACGGAAACAACTGGATACATTGTAACAAGACTTTGACAGTTTTACGAGGTCGCTGGTTTCGGTTCCATTGTTCTCGCAGCAGGGGGCCGTCAGCAACTTGTCAGGAGGTTAAATGAGGCGTGCAAGGGCTCCCTGAGCTAGCTGCTGCAGGGGAATGCATGCTCTTGATTGGCTGGGGCGCAGCCATTATAGTCAATGGAGAATGTAGTTTGATACGGTCAACCCATAATAAAATAGGGCGAAGGAAAGGCTTAAGAAAAGATGGGCTTATTCCGCCCGTATATAGAAAGGAAGAATATCCTTTTATTAAGTCAAGGGGTATAGTGTGGTGCTTGTGCAACAGTGTGGGGTTTCGGGAGCTGGGCGCCGTTGGGGTCATCGCCTCGGGCCCGCTTTTGAGGAGGAGGAGGAGAGGAAAGGTACCCCCCCTCTCCTTCCGTATCACTATTCTATCTGTATTATGATTATTGTTGCCTAAGATTTTTTGGCTTATTGCTTATATTGCTAGCTCTGTAGTTTATTCCAGTTGCTGTTGGCTTTGGATTAGACTCTTATTCTACGGTGCTGATCAATTTCTTTGCTAATGTTTACCAATTAATAAACGCTTGTCTCTACCTAAGAGTCTGTCAGTCCTCCGTCCAGTGGAATCTAAAGAATCTCTAGATTGTCTGGTGGTTGATATTGGCCAAAAAGCCATTAGGGGGCGCTGGCAAGACAGCACCTGTACACAGCCCTAGAATCTCCCACCAGTCAGTTTCATTGGTGACCCACAGTTCTAGTACTGTATTTAAAAGAGAAAAAACATCTGTACAGTACTTTATAAAAGCTCCTGATCATTTTCCCTCTTAGTGACCTTTTAGCCCTGGAATGAGACCCTGCAAATATCACAGCTCATAAGGAAAGTGTTCCACCCTCCAGACCTTTTTCTGTTTGGATACCTTGGTGTTGCCATATAACAATCTTTTCTCTAATTTCTTCTTAAGGGTGTTTCATCCTCCCACTGGCTAAGAGCCACCTCCCTTGCGATGCCAGGCATTCCAGAACTCCTCCCATTCAGCATTCTACATTAAGCATAAACCCAGGAAAATGTTTTTTTCCAGATCAGCTATACTACGTATTTTTCCAATCCTTGCTGCAGTTGTTGTATAAATAAATAAAAATTATTATCATTAAAAGAGTAAAACACTATTATCATTGCTGAGTTGCTTCCAGTCTCTGGGTTATTTTCCACCTTCTGTCTCTGCCCACTCAGGACTGGCACCCATGACCTGTTTTTTTTGCCTAGGGAATTCCAGGAGGTGGGGGAATCATTTGGCCTATTCCAATAATCTGCTTGCATAGGTCTGATGTTATTTGGAGACAGTAACACCCATTAATTTCACGTTATCTAGGTGAGGATGAATAAAACACTCTAGAAAAATCCTTCATGACTGTGTCTGCAATGTTTCCAATATGAGTTCACTTACCCATTAAAGTGTGTCATTAAATGCTGAGAAATCGTACCATACTCAGCTTACGGATCTCAACCCCAAGAAACCCGACACAGAGTAGCTGCCTTTCCCCCAATTTCTTAGCTAGACATAACGGATATTGAGAAGGAAGGAGAGAGAGGTAGGCATCCTTTCGGCGATGCCGCCCCGCTCCAGTTTGCCTCTGTCGGCCCCCGATGCCCCTTTCCTGTGGCCCCTGAATGGCTCTCTCCTCATCCGTCTCTCTCGGGAGACAATGGGGGACGGCTCAAGCGGTGGGGAGATTGCAAGGCCTGCTGGGGCAGCTGGCTGCTGTGACGGACAGCAGAGCCAGAGCAGAGTCTGGGGGTGCAGTGCCTCACCATTCCACCAGGGGGCCAGAGCCTCTTTCTGATTGGCTACCCGGAGGGGGGTGGCGCCAGCACTTTTGGAGGGAAAATAAAGAGAGACCTTTCTGAGGGGATTTGAGATGGGAGAGAGGGAAGGTTGGGAGAAGATGGGGATGAGAGGAGGGTGGCGGGAGGGAGGGAGAAGTGGCTCTGATCTGAGTGGATACTCCGCTCTGAGGAGAATATCTATGGAGCCAGAGGAAGGAGCCTCACAGCTGAGATGGGGAGACCATGTTGGGGGTCTGGAGGGAGTGAAGCTGGAGGGAGAAGCTGTGGGAAGACTCTCCTCTTCTTCTTCTGGAGTCTCCTTGCAGTCAGGAGGAGAGAGATCTTCTAGGAAAAGGAGATTCCCAAGTCCGTGGCCAGGGCTGAGAGGATCCCCTGGGTCTGGCATACGAAGGAAAATACCTCAGGGGAACCCAGGAAAAGTGGCCCCTCGCTGTGAAGGAAGCTGGGCTGTGTCAAAAGTACCTCACGGAAAGACCCCTCATAACTAAGTTCGGGGGTGAGAGAGAAGCAGCAGAAAGAGAGTTCAGCCTTTCACCACCTATTCTGGAAACCTGAACATCTCCCTGAAGTGTGACAACTGATTTTGAGAGGAGGGAGTTGAAGAGAAGCTGTGCCTGCAGAACTGTGTTTAATCCTGAGACATTTAGCTGAAGTAATAAGTTAACTTCTCCCTGAAAGAACACAACTCCTGTCTTCCCTTTGTTTCACCATTCTCTCTTTTTTGTAAATAAAGCTTTCCTTATCTGATAATCTCCTGCCAGAGACTCCCTGGATTGCAGTTTCCCTCACACAAAGTAGCCTGTGGGAAATCGTAGACATCTGTTCAATCTTCATCATCATCACTTTATTTTATTTGTAACCTTTCCATCGTTAAAACAACGCTCAAGGCAGCTTACAACATGATAGGCAAAGGGCCTTCTCGGTGGTGGCGCCTCTTCTGTGGAACGCCCTCCCATCGGATGTCAAAGAAATAAACAACTCTCTGACATTAAGAAGACTCCTGAAGGCAGCCCTGTTTAGGAAAGTTTTTAATGATTGATGCTTTAATGTAGTTTTAATCATTTGTTGTAGGCTGGAGAAACCCAGCCAGATGGGTGGGGCATAAATAATAAATTATTGTTGTTATTGTTATGACAAGATTTACATAATTACCAATGATACGGAAGGGGGGGCATGTCTTCTTCACCTTCTTCTTCCCTACAATATATCAATTTATTTCCAATTGTCAATGTCAAAAGGGACTAAAATCTATAAAATTCATAGAAAATCAGCGTGCCAGTTTGCTCAATTACTCTAGGACTCCATCACACCTCCCCTGTCCAGCATAATCCCTCAAGCAAGGTGTCAAGACCCTAATCCTTTCAAATTGCTCTGATCAGCCTTTCCTCCAGACAATGTCAGGTGGCAGACTATGCATATTTGGGACCATTGTTTTCTCATCCCCAGGAAGTGTTTATCTGTGCATATCTCAGACTCTGCATATTCCCCCCCCCCTCCTCCATATGTTAATCCGGTGTAACCCAACCTCTCCTTAATGTATTCATGATGTAACTGGGATGTATTTTGCACTGTATTCTGGGACATGGAGGGAGTTTCAAAAGTTCATGTCACCCCTTTCTCGCTGTTCAATCTCGCCTTGAACCTGTTGCGCAATAAACTTGGATCTTCTGCAGTTTGCTCCTGTCTCCGGCTGAGCTCATTTTCCTCCGCAGGGACCCACGGACTTAGTCCGATGAGCTGGGTGGCAGGGCAGCCTCGCACCCAGATTTTGCCGTAACACCAACATAACCAAAGTCATAAACGATAAGCAAAACACATCCAAAGGTACACAACCAAATGGAAAAGAATTTCCACATAAATCATAAGATCAAAAATTCAGAATACAACATTAATATCAATAACAATTGAAAATGACACAGATAAAAACCCAAAACCATTTGAAGAAGGAGGCCTATCTGCCCAGCAGTAGCAGCAGTATTATTCTTATTATTAATATTTATACATACCCCGGGCATCTGGCTGGTTTTTCCCAAGCCACTCTGGGCGGCTTCCAACAAAATATTAAAATACAATAGTCCATAAAATATTAAGAGCTTCTCTAAGCATAACAACAACCATTTTCAGTCCATTGAATTAGCAGTTGAGCATTTCTGGAAAGGGAAATGGCATACTTTTGTATATTAGTATAAAAAGCATGCATAGGAAAGTATTACTCATTTATGACGAGAATAGGATTTATTTATTATGAACTTTGCTGGGTTCCTCCTTGGCAGCCAGTGCGATTGTTTCAGCAGGGCTAGAACTCAGGACCCGCTGCCTTGAGGGACATCTAAGAGCAGTTGGGCAGGGGAAAGGTCTCCCTTGGGAGGTGGGGGACTCTCCTTCCTTGGAGGTTTCTAAGCAGAGATCGGACGGCCATCTGCCATGGATGCTTGAGCTGAGATTCCTGCATTGCTGGGGGTTGGACTAGATGACCCTGGGATCCCCTCCTCTCTCTCCACTCCTGAATTCCAGGAGGAGCTTCCTTGCCTCCTGCAAAGCCCTTTTCCCTGCAGGCTCTTCCTCTGGTTTCTGGCCAAGGGAGGGAGTCCAGCCAAGAGCCTCACCCCCAAAAGGATATCTGGGCATGGGCGTAGCCGGGGGGGGGCAGCTGCCCCCCTGAATGAATAACAAATAATAAGAATCTGAGGTTCTGCCAAGGGAGAGAGGGCTGAGCTGGAGGGACTCGGCTTGGCAAGGGTTAAAGGGAAGTGAGCTGCCTTCCTAGAGAGGACAGGAAGCAAGGGGGCCAGGTCCTCCACAGCAAAGGCCCCTCCCTCCCCAGTCCTTTCCTGCTTTGGTGTCTCTCCTGCAAGGGCTGCCTCGCTCTCCCCTCCTGGGATCTGGTGAGTCTCCTCTCTCTCTGGGATCTGGTGGGGGTCCCAGGGCTGCAGCAGGGGAGGGTGCCTGGGGGGCCGGATCTGCTCATGTGGGGAGGACCCCAAGTCAGGGAGGAGAGGGTCCTGCCAGGGAGGGGCCAGGTCTGCCACGCTCTCCTTCCTGCAGATCAGAGTATCCCAAACTCATGTGGACCCCCGCCCCCCCTTCAGACAAGATCTCCCTTCTTTAAACAAAGGAGTCCCTGGGACTTTAACTCTGTGTGACGTCGCTCAGCATCACTGCAGAACAGAGGAAACATGTGCAAATGGTTTTCCAAAGCTGGACGAGGAGGTGGACTAGCCCCCCCCAAAAAAAAGGTGGGAGAGAAAGGCCAGGAATAAGGAGAGGGATCCCAGCCCAGAGTCTGGCTGCTGCATTGGGGACCAGTTTCCCAGTGTCTCCCAGGGCAGCCCCCCACGGAGGCCACTGCAGCAATCCCCTCGCACCCAGAGCAGGGCATCCCAGGACCACATCCTCTCTCTCCCAAAGGGATTGTTGCTGGCAAAGCAGCCGGAAATGGGCGCTGCTACTCACTGAGCCCCCAGGGACCTTGCCCTAAATTTCAAGGGAGGTGTTTTTGGCCCTGCGAACTTGGCCCTCGGGGGGTTGGCCAGAAACATACCTGGCCCTCAGAGCAAAGAAAAAGTGACCCCACCCCAAGGGGTCTGCCTGAAGAGTGGCAGAGAGTTCAAGTGCAAAAAAGGAGACAGAAGCAGGGGAGTGGGAGTGGGGGGAGAACAACTCCTGAGGACCCCCGGGTGAGGACCCCCACTAGAGCCAAGCATCCATTTTTCACAAAATACAAATGACTCCCTCGTCAGTCAGCTCAGACTTCATGCATTGACTGGAAGGCAGGAGAAACCAGGCTGATTCATCTCCCAGAAATCCCTTCCGTTGCCTCCACATTTTGCATTGCTAGAAGGCTAGAGACATATTTCTTCTCTTCTTACTTCTCTCTCCCCCCCCCCCCCAAGATAGCTAATGATCTGGGGTGTGGTGCAGTCCAGCCCTAGTTCCCAGCAAGACTCATCCATGCTTGCTCAGGGAACCATTTTCTTCTCCTGAAATTAGACAACTTTTGTAACAGAACAATGTATTTGCTTTGTAGGATTTGCTAGCGCCTCTCCTTAAGACAGACAGAACTTGGCAGGAGACCAAAGGGTTCCTTCTGATCTCTCAGAGGCTTCCTGAGAGCACAGATGGGGGAGCAAGACTCAGCTGGCCTTGAAACAGGAAGAGGCCATGACATCCAAACCGGGAGCAGTGGGGGATTCTGGGAAAACTCTGTGCAGAAGATCCTGGGTGAGGAGGACACCCTCCGCTCAGAGGTGCAGAGCCAGCAGGTGAGGCAGTTCTGCTGCCAGGAGGCCAAAGGACCCCGAGAGGTTTGCAGCCGACTCCACCACCTTTGCCACCAGTGGCTGAAGCCAGAAAGGCACACGAAAGCTGAGATGCTGGACCTGGTGATCTTGGAGCAGTTCCTGGCTGTCCTTCCACTGGAGATGGAGAGCTGGGTGAGGGACTGTGGAGCAGAGACCAGTTCGCAGGCAGTGGCCCTGGCCGAAGGTTTCCTCCTGAGTCAAGCAGAGGAGAGGAAGCAGGTGAGAGAGACTTTCCTCTGGATACTCCCAAGGGGCTCCAAACAGGACAGAAAACATCCCATAATGGTCTGCTGAAGGCCCATGCTTTTTCTGCAAGGCATCCATGGAATGAGATCTAACACCCTTCAAATCTTTGTCATTCTCTTTCTAGTATTTCTCCCCATTCTCTGTTTTGAATCCTTGTTTCTTTTTCAGGGAAAGGATCTCTTTGCAGAAATGGACCTGGATTCCTGTGAGGCAGAGAGGCCTCCGTTGGACACCAGAGAGAGGCCACTGGGTAAGGAGGAAGGTGGTTTTTCTCTGTTTGGCCTCGTTCTGTTGGTTTCCCAACTCATCTGAGGGTTCTTTTCATCTTGTTTTGGGGGGAGACAGTCGGGAACAAGGGTCCAGAGGAGGGGAGATGTATTTCTGTACAACTAACATATGGAATGGGCACAAACGTGCAAATACTCTCAGCAGGTAAGGCTTTCTCAAAGGCCCATCTGTGGTTAGAGATGCCCTGTTTCACCTGTGAGAGATGCAGGCACTCCTGGCATCCTGCTAACCTTTTCTCTCTTGCAGGTGACAGAATGATACCAGCAAAACCTCCTGATCCGCCTTTTCATGGGGGCAGAAGGGAAGCAGTGGCTGTGGAACCAGATCAGGTCAGGGGAAGCTTCCTTGTGGGGACAGAGGCCGAGGGATGGAGCAATGTCATGGACTGGTTGGGCACAGAGGAATGGTGGGAGGAAGCAGCCGGGGAACCAGGAAGGGAAGATGGCTCAGAGCCGAAGGAGTGGAGGTGGAGGAAGGATGAGCGGTCAGAGGGGGAAGCCTGGGAAGAGGAGGTGTCAGAAGCTGAAGGGGAAACAGGGCGTAGTGAGCTGGGAGACTCTGTGGCAGAATGCAGTGCAGAATCAGAGGCAGAAGAGGAAGGAGGCGAGTGGGAGAGGAAGGTCGAGAGGCTGAGTCAGGAGAAGGAGGAGCCACCGGTGGCTCCCTCTCCTTCTGCCAGAAGCCACCCTCCCTGCTTGTCTCTCAGAGCCAGGAGACCCCCTGCAATGCAGGAATCTCTGCTAGATCATCCAAGACAGATGGCCATCAAAAACAGGCTTATTTTATTTCTAGATTGATAACTGAATGCAAAAATTGGTTTCTAAGCAGTGGACAAATGAGAACAAATAGTGGCCTGGATTCACCTAACCAGCCCCATGAGCTGGAAAATGGGGCCTGCCCCCCATTCCTCCCCTTCTCCATGCCCCCATGAACCCCTTGAATCTGGCTCTAGGGCATTGGGAGGGAACCTTCCCAGAACAACTCACGAGGAGAGGGGAAAGTGGATCCTTCCATCGGGGAAACTGGAATTCTTGCGTAGGCAGAAAAACGTAAACATAACTTGGAGTACCACCTATTTGCACAAAGACAAATACCCATAATTAAAAGCAGAAAAAAGTAATTCAATTAAAGTGTTAAAATAAGCATCCATAATTGACATGTACAGTAAAGCAATCCTATTGAAATAACACAGCAATTAACAGGAAGGAAACCACAGAGCATTGTGTAGCAGATCATATATCTGCTGTCTCAGAGGAGGACATTTCCCTTTTTCTTTTAGGGTCCAGTCTGCTTTGAAGATGTCGCTGTTCATTTCACGGACGAGGAGTGGGTGTTGCTGGATCCTGACCAGAGAGCTCTGCATAAGGACGTCATGGAGGAGGCTCGTGGGACCGTGGCCTCTCTTGGTAAGGCTCCCTGTGGGATTGTCCTATATGCCAGGAAATTCAAGAAATACCTCTATGTGACAAACGTCATATATTTTCACAGAGCTCAACAGCGCCCCTTACAACACCTGGGAACCTAACACCCCCAGAAGAAACAGCAAATTGCAGTTTTTTCTGTGAACCATTTCCCTCTAGTTCTGCCTTTTTATACCACGATTCGGTGGTCTGAACTGCCCAGGATATCTCAAATGTCAGCTTCAGAGTTGTTAGGAAAGATAAGCAGCTACTATCAGGTTTTCTGTTTCTATTTTTGTTGCTATCAGTCTTGGGTTGACCAAGTGTGTGGAATGTGGAAAGTGCTATCAGTCTTGGGTTGACCAATCTCAGGTAGTAGTAGCAGTGATAATAATAATAATAATAATAATAATAATAATAATAGTAATTTTATTTACACCCTCCCCATCTGGCTGGGTTATCCCAGGCACTCTGGGCTGCTTCCAACACATGTATAAACATGAAACATAAATAATAACAATCTGATCCCATCTAAAAAGTACATTAACTTTAAAATGAACATCTTACACTAGTGGCCAAAATTGTGGATACCTTTTGTGAGGTTTGATGGCTCATAACACCACTTTTTGGGGAATAATACCATAAA
Organism: Podarcis gaigeae; assembly: GCF_964106915.1. Lineage (NCBI taxonomy): Eukaryota > Metazoa > Chordata > Lepidosauria > Squamata > Lacertidae > Podarcis > Podarcis gaigeae. The sequence goes on from NC_139677.1 coordinate 106,082,367, forward strand.
ATTATATAGCAATGGAAAGATAATTTAATGAAAAATGTAATGCAAGAAATTTTATGAAGGAGTATTTATTAGAACAGCAGTCATAAAGAAAAAACGTGAAACCATTGGTAACCTTTAGTTTTAATTACGGCCTTACAACGCCTTCACATGGAGTGAACCAGGTTTTTTAGTTCTGCAGCTGTAATAATGTGACACCAAGACTGAATTATTGCCTCTATTAATTAGGCTTTATCGCTGGGTTGCTTCTGACTAAGAAGTTTCTTTAGTCGGCTCCATAGACTTTCACTTGGACTAAGGTCTGGGCTATTCCCAGGCCATTCAAGCAGTGGAATATTATTATCTTCAAACGACCTTTTGCACACAGCAGCAACATGACATGGAGCTGAACTCTGTAGAAATGTAAAATAATTAAATAAACAAATATTTATACAAACATATGTAAATGCTTCAGTATATGGGGAAAGATCACATGGAGAACGCTTCAGTTTGGGCTCAAGTATTTCATTTGTGTATTTTGGGAAGTTTACATTTCATTGTCAGTGTATGAAAATGCAAAGGAACTGACTTCCTTTGTCTCCTCAGCCTGGTCCTCGGACCCTTGTCGGCATAAAGGAGTCCACAAGAAGAGTGCCCTTGCAGAGTATTTTCTGCTTTTATTCTTAAAAGTCTTTATCTGCAAAACGAACAACCAACTGTACACACATCAACGCTACCAGCTTTCACCAACCAACCCACACCCAACACTAACATTGACCACTCTAAATATACAGGTACAATTAGGTGAAAGGTTGCATGAGTCATTGTAGGCCGCTGACTCATGCTGACTTAGTTCTTTTAGCATTAAATAAACAGCGGCCAATTTATAGCCGTGACACCCATTAATGAAACAAATTCATAACACTAGCTGGGTGTTTCACGGTCGGTGAAATGCATGTAGGATGTATATCTTCTCTGATTCTTCTCCTCGTGTATGTCATGCCATCATTACCAAGCAAGGAGATTTGGGTCTCATCACTCCAAATAACCCTATCCTATTGTTCCGCTGTCCAGTTAACATGGGTTTAATCTTTTCAACCTTTGCTTGAGAGAGAACAATGGCTTTTTCCTTAGAATTCTAGCATTTAGACCAGTCCTTGCCCTCAACTTCACATTACATTGCGCCATGTCATCCTGTATACACCCAGATGATTTTCTTCTGACACGTGGGCACAGTCTCTCCATTCTTCGATCATCACTTGCTGTTGTGCACCTTTTCCTGCCTTTACCAGTCTGATTTGGGAGTGAATGAGTTTCTTTTTAAAAAAATAATTTTTATTAACAGGCCAATCACATCACATTAATTCCAAATAACAATAATTCCAAATTACATAGCCATTTTTTTTTAAAAAATTGTTGGGGGTACCCATGCTTCAAGCTCCGAAAGGGATCTGATCATCTCTCTTGCTGCTGCTTTAATTACACAGTTCTGTCAAAATAATATTCACAGTTCTGTTCAATCTTCTCTTTGTTGTTTTCCTCATCTTCTTGTTGTTATCTCCTTTCTTTGTAATCTCTGATAATCTCCACAAGCGGGTTGAAGACAAACATTGTTATTTCCTGTGTGGATTTTACACTCATCCAAGAGTGTATGATGGCTGGGAGTTTGTTAAGAGGGAGATAGTAAAAGCACAACTTCAGGCAATACCAATGAGACGGAAACATGGAAGGTGCCTAAAGAAGCCAGGGTGGCTATCTAAAGAACTTTTAACTGAGTTAAGATTAAAAAAGGATGTGTACAAAAAATGGAAAAGGGGGGAAACCACCAAAGAGGAATTCAAACAAATAGCCAGCACGTGTAGACCCAAAGTCAGAAAAGCTAAAGCACAGAATGAACTCAGGCTTGCTAGAGAGGTTAAAAGCAACAAAAAAGGCTTTTATGGGTATGTTCGTAGCAAAAGGAAGAACAAAGAAACAGTGGGGTCACTCAGAGGAGAAGATGGTGAAATGCAAACAGGGGACACAGAAGGGACTGAACTCCTCAATGCCTTCTTTGCCTCAGTCTTCTCTGATAAAGAAAACAATGCCCAACCTGAAGAATTTGGAGCAAATGATTCAGCAGAGGAAACACAGGCCAGAATAACTAAGGAGATAGTACAAGAATACTTGGCTAGTTTAGATGTATTCAAGTCTCCAGGGCCAGATGAACTGCATCCAAGAGTATTAAAAGAACTGGCAGATGTGATCTCAGAACCACTGGCAGTCATCTTTGAGAATTCCTGGAGAACAGGCGAAGTCCCGGCAGACTGGAGGAGGGCAAATGTTGTCCCAGGGAAGATTCTGGAGCAGATCATTAAGCAAACAGTCTGTGAGCACCTAGAAATGAATGCTGTGATCACCAATAGTCAGCATGGATTTCTGAAAAATAAGTCATGTCAGACTAACCTGATCTCGTTTTTTGACAGAATTACAAGCGTGGTAGATGAAGGGAACACAGTGGATGTAGCCTACCTTGATTTCAGCAAGGAATTTGACAAGGTGCCCCATGATATTCTTGTAAAGAAGCTGGTAAAATGTGGACTTGACTATGCTACCACTCAGTGGATTTGTAACTGGCTGGCTGACCAAACCCAAAGGGTGCTCATCAATGGTTCCTCTTCATCCTGGAGAAGAGTGACTAGTGGGGTGCCACAGGGTTCTGTCTTGGGCCCGGTCTTATTCAAGGCATCAAAGGCATCCTGATCAAATTTGCAGATGACACTAAACTGGGAGGGGTGGCTAACACCCCAGAGGACAGGATCACACTTCAAAATGACCTTGGCAGATTAGAGAACTGGGCCAAAACAAACAAGATGAATTTTAACAGGGAGAAATGTAAAGTATTGCACTTGGGCAAAAAAAAATGAGAGGCACAAATACAAGATGGGTGACCCCTGGCTTGAGAGCAGTACATGTGAAAAGGATCTAGGAGTCTTGGTTGACCACAAACATGACATGAGCTAACAGTGTGATGCGGCAGCTAAAAAAGCCAATGCAATTCTGGGCTGCATCAATAGGAGTATTGCATCTAGATCAAGGGAAGTAATAGTGCCACTGTATTCTGCTCTGGTCAGACCTCACCTGGAGTACTGTGTCCAGTTCTGGGCACCACAGTTCAAGAAGAACACTGACAAACTGGAACGTGTCCAGAGGAGGGCAACCAAAATGGTCAAAGGCGTGGAAACGATGCCTTATGAAGAACGGCTAAGGGAGCTGGGCATGTTTAGCTTGGAGAAGAGGAGGTTAAGGGGTGATATGATAGCCATGTTCAAATATATAAAAGGATGTCACATAGAGGAGTTGCGCACCCTAGCGGCCCCCCAGTGAATGAGTTTCTTATACCTCTTCAAAAATATAGAAAGGCCAGCTTTGGCTAAGTTTTCCCCAATCTTTCTTCTAATTTCTTCATAACTGTAGCCTTGTTCACTTAAAAGTATTAGTTTACATATCTTTCTGGGTAACCAGTCAACTCTCTGTGCCACTTTTAAAATTTTATTATGTTCTGCAAACTCACTAAATGAAAGAACACGAAAAAACGAGCCAACGATAGCAATCACATAAGACACTAACAAAAGTCAACCTAAGCAAGTAGTGCTTCTGCTTCCTATTTCTGGTTATTTGGCTATAATTTTTGATAGAATACAGCTAATTGAACTTTGTTGCATTAAGTTCCTGCTCAAATTATCTTTCCACTGACATATGATTATATGATATTACTCCAAAACAAGTGGTGTTATAAGCCATTAAAGCTCTGGAATACACTATTTCCAAAAAGGCTTCTACAATTTTGGCCACTACTGTATATCAAACAAAGCAACATTCAACAACTCATTAGAATCTAATAATAAATATGTTGGTTAATGACAAACAACAAAGGTAATAAACACACACTGAATTCCCTTCCATTCTTCTTTATTTGCTCCTGAGGCTCTAATCCCTTTTTGTCTCCATTGCAGATTGTGATGAATTGGAAATTGAGAACAAAGGTGACCACAACAAAATCCCCAGAAAGGAGAAGCCACATAAAAATTTGGAGTGTGGAGAAAGCTACAGTCACAGCTCCCATTCCACTTCCCATCAAAGAAATCTCATTGGAAAGAAACCCTGTCAGTGTGTTGAATGTGGAAAGAGCTTCAGGAACAGCTCCAATCTCACCTCCCATCAAAGGATTCATACAGGGGAGAAACCCTATCAGTGTGTAGAATGTGGAAAGAGCTTCAGTAAGAGCTGCAATCTAACTTCCCATCAAAGAATTCATACAGGGGAGAAACCCTATCAGTGTATGAAATGTGGAAAGAGCTTCAGTAAGAGCTGCAATCTAACTTCCCATCAAAGAATTCATACAGGGGAGAAATCCTATCAGTGTGTGGAATGTGGAAAGTGCTTCAGTACCAGCCACAATCTCACTTCCCATCAAAGAATTCATACAGGGGAGAAACCCTATCACTGTGTGGAATGTGGAAAGAGCTTCAGTCACAGCCACAATCTCACTTCCCATCAAAGAATTCATGCAGGGGAGAAACCCTATCACTGTGTGGAATGTGGAAAGAGCTTCAGTCACAGCCACAATCTCACTTCCCATCAAAGAATTCATGCAGCGGAGAAACCCTATCACTGTGTGGAATGTGGAAAGAGCTTCAGTCACAGCCACAATCTCACTTGCCATCAGAGAATTCATACAGGGGAGAAACCCTATCAGTGTGTGCTATGTGGAAAGAGCTTCACTCATAGCTCCTCTCTAACTTCCCATCAGAGAATTCATACAGGAGAGAAACCCTATCAGTGTGTGGAATGTGGAAAGAGCTTCACTGATAGCTCCTCTGTCACTTCCCATAAGAGAATTCATACAGGGGACAAACCCTATCAGTGTGTGGAATGTGGAAAGAGCTTCACTGATAGATCCTCTCTCACTTCCCATAAGAGAATTCATACAGGGGAGAAACCCTATCAGTGTGTGGAATGTGGAAAGAGCTTCACTGATAGCTCCTCTCTAACTTCCCATCAAAGAATTCATACAGGGGAGAAACCCTATCAGTGTGTGGAATGTGGAAAGAGATTCACTCATAGCTCCTCTCTCACTTCCCATCAAAGAATTCATACAGGGGAGAAACCCTATCATTGTGTGGTATGTGGAAAGAGCTTCACTCATAGCTCCTCTCTAAATTCCCACCAGAGAATTCATACAGGGGAGAAACCCTATCATTGTGTGGTATGTGGAAAGAGCTTCACTCATAGCTCCTCTCTAAATTCCCACCAGAGAATTCATACAGGGGAGAAACCCTATCAGTGTGTGGTATGTGAAAAGAGCTTCACTGATAGCTCCTCTCTCACTTCCCATCAGAGAATTCATACAGGGGAGAAACCCTATCAGTGTGTGGAATGTGGAAAGAGCTTCACTTATAGCTCCTCTCTCACTTTGCATCAAAGAATTCATTCAGGGGAGAAACCCTATCAGTGTGTGGAATGTGGAAAGAGCTTCAGGAAGAGCTCCAATCTCACTTCCCATCAAATAATTCATACTGGGGAGAAACCCTATCAGTGTGTGGAATGTGGAAAGAGCTTCAGGAAGAGCTCCAATCTCAATTCCCATCAAAGAATTCATTCAAAGGTCAGAAAAATGCTTCATTATAGACTTCCGGTTGGCTCGCCCGATTATGGTGGACAGGAGTTCTTTCACGGAAAGGGTACCAGCGCTTTGAAGACAGGGGAGAGTTGCTAGAGTGCAGCGGTGCCCCGAAAAACCCTCAGATTGAGCCGGGAACGACTCCCCTGCTCCCCGTAAGCTCTAAAAAAGAGGGCTGAGTGAGAGCGGGGTTGGAGATGGTGGCACTAGGGAAACAATTTGCTTCCTTCAAAGCACGAAGCTCTGAGTCCTGCGATGGTGAGCGGCCAATTCCTCCAAAAAATTTTGGACTATCCCTCTTGGAAATTGTGAGTGAAACAATTTCATTTGGAACTTTGAATTGGGAAGGAAAAGGTTTTAAAAACAGAGGTCAATCCCTTTCACTGAAGTAAGAACGAAAGCAGCTAACGTTACCAAAAGCCGCAACTTTAGTCTCATCTTTTAGAAACTTTCAAGTCTTTCCTATATCCCCCTTTCTAGCAGGGGGAAGGGGGGAAAGACAAAGAATAAATTTCCCTGCAGAAGAATCAGGGATTTTTCCTGAACTGTTGTATCTTCTTTGTGGAAACAGACTTCCCGGGTGAGGGGAGGCTAGACTCCATTGTGACGCAACAAAGGGAACGGAAGCTTTCAACTTTCGTTTTCCACTTCGGAAAAATACAGATACCTGGAACTCTGCAACTAAGTTAAAGACTTGAAATAAACTTTTGGGGACTTGTTTAAAGGAGAAAATAAAGACTTGTACTTTACTATATACTATATTTACTAGATTGAAAGACTGGTGAGCAAAGACTTACTCTGGAGTGGGGATTTTTGCAGCTGGGAAACAGTCTGTTTATCCTATTGTCTCCCTCTTTTGACTGTAGCTGACCTTGGGGTGGGGAATAAAACTATGGATGGGGGTGACAAAGGAGACAAGACAGAAAAGTCAGAGAGACTGAAAAGAACAAAAATTATACCAAGAAGAGAATCTAGAACACCAACATTTGAAGAATCAGTAATGCAACTTCTTCAGGAAATTAAAACAGAAGTAAGAGGGAATCAAAAAACCATTCAAGACTTGAGGAGTGACTTTTCTGAACTGAAAGAAGACTTGAAGACAGAGGTCCAACATTACCTCACATGAGGAAAGAATTACACAACTGGAAACGGTAAAAATTCAGGATTTAGAGACTGTCCAGCAGCAGGCATTAAATTTGATTGAGTTTTGGGAATTAAAGGAGAAGGAGGCTCATCTGAGACTGAGGGGAGTGGTCCAGAAGGAACAGGATAACTTGAAGGGTTGGCTCATTGAGGAATTTTCAACTTACTGGGAGATCTCAAAAGAAGAATTGAATTTGTGGATTGATAAAGCATATAGATTTGGTCCTTAAAAGGATTCTAAAATCACACATGACTGTATGGTGATTTTTAAAACAAAGGAAAAAAGAGACATGATATTGGGACATTGCTATAAAAAAAGTTTAAAGATAGATGGGAAAGCAGTGATCTTGTTCAAAGAGGTCCCACGACATTTTTTATCTTTGAGAAGTAATTATTCAGATCTGGCAACTGCCCTAAGGAAGAAAAATATCTTATTCAGGTGGGAATTCCCAGAGGGTCTTTCCTTCAATTTTCAAGGGAGGAAACAGAGAATCAGAACTGTAGGAGAGAAGGAGAGATTTCTGGAGAAAAACGCAAAAGAGTTCGGTTTTGAAAGTTCCCCTTCTCTGGCTGTAGCGGCTGAAGGACCCTAAAAAATTAAGATGTCTTTAAGAATTTACTCCTGAAATGTTAATGGCTTAAATTCCCTGGAAAAAAGAGGCCGTGTTTTCCATACCTTGGCAAGAAACAATTTGGATATAATTTGTTTACAAGAAACCCATGTTACTAGACTACATAGAAAAAAGTTACAGAATAAAAAACTCGGACAGGACTTTATTTCATCAGACAAGGTAAAAACAAAAAAGAGGAGTGGTGTTTTATATTAAAGAAAAATGGAACCCCAAGCTTTTGTTTAAGGACAAGGAAGGGAGATACATTGTGGTTGAAATTACAGCACAAGGCGACAAATATCTTTTATTGGGAATTTATGCACCAAATGATGGAAAAGTGGACTTTTTTAGGAACTTGGACTTGAAGCTCAATGAGTATTTGGATTACAAAATAATATTGATGGGAGATTTGAATGGAGTAGTCTCCACATTAATGGACAAATCACAAGAACAAAAAGTACAAAATGCAGGCAGACTTTCAAAACTGTTTTTTTGAGATGGTGGATAAATATGACCTGTCAGATATATGGAGACTATGAAATCCGACTGAGAAAGATTACACATTTTTCTCAAATTCCTCCCAAACATTTTCAAGAACCAATTATTTATGGATTACCAGAGATTTAACTCCAAGGGTATCAAAAATTCAAATATGTCCTAGGACATGCTCTAATCATAATGTAGTGTTATTGGAAATGAAATTGTATCTGCAGGGTTCCTTCAGATGGAGGATGAATGATGCATTGTTGAGGAACGATTTGGTGGTGGGAAAGGCCCAAAAGACTCTAAAAGATTACTTTGAATTAAATATAAATGCAGAGGTAGAAGAAAGAGTCATTTGGGATGCTAGTAAAGCTGTTATGAGAGGTTTCTTCATACAACAGAATGCTATAAAGAAAAAGATACAAAAGGGAAAAAATCTTTCTCAAATAAAAAAGAAAGAAAAGAATTTAAGATCAAAGCCTAAAAGCCAACAGATACAAAAAGACATTAAAGCTTTGCAGACTCAATTTTCTCAAATTATAAATCAAGAAATAGAACGGAAAATAAAATTAATGACACAGAGAAATTTTGAATCTGCAAATAAATGTGGGAAATTGCTGGCTTGGCAATTAAAAAAGAGACAGAAACAAAACATGATCACAAATATTGTAATGGAGGGAAAATCTGTGGAAAACCCTAGGGATATTAGAAAATGTTTTCAGAAATATTTTAAACAACTGTATAAAAAAGGTAAAGAGGATAAAGATAAAATTGAGCAATTTCTTAGAACAAATGAAATGCAGAAAATTCCCGGAGATAAAAGATCACTACTCAATGACATGATTACAAGACAGGAGGTAGAGATAGCAATAAATCAGATGCCATAGGGCAAAGCCCTTGGACCGGATGGATTATCTGCCAAATATTATAAAACTTTTAAAGATTGGTTAATTCAACCTTTGGCAGAGGTATGTAATAAGATACTGAGAGGGGAGAGGGCTCCTGAAACCTGGAGAGACGCATATATAACCTGGATACCAAAATCTGAACAAGATAGATCAGATGTAAAGAATTATAGACCAATTTCATTACTTAATGTGGATTATAAAATATTCGCAAATATTCTGGCTAATAGATTGAAAAAAGTCTTAACAGAATATATACATAAAGACCAGGCAGGTTTCCTGCCTGGAAGACATATGAAAGACAATATTAGAAATATAGTGGATATTTTGGAAAGATTAGAGGCTGAAAGAAATACTAAAGCATTATTAATGTTTATTGACGCGGAGAAAGCTTTTGATAATATTTCTTGGCTTTTTATGGAATTTTTTTTGGAAAGTATTGAAGCTGGCCAACAATTCCTAAATAGTATTAAGGCGATCTATTCTGAACAAAAAGCCAAAATCATTGTTAACAATGTGGTATCGGAGGAAATTAAAATGGAGAAAGTGTTGCAAGGATTTTAAGATGCCAGTGACCAACTCAAATAGAGTCTAAGAATTGACAGGCACAGCAGTGGAGAAAAAGAAAGTGATGTTTATTGCTGAGCAATAATTGACCCAGTGGAATCCTTTCCAAAAGACTGGGCCCCGAGCCCTGGCTCCCAGGGGCTTTATACCTTGAGTACATACATCACAGATCATGACATAATCAGATACATCGCAAACGGCAGCAAAAAATAAGCTAACGAGCGCATTCAAGCCTCTCTCCTGGCCATGTAAAGAGTTTCCTCCCAACTTCTGCTTTGTAGTTTGAACATGCAGTCTTAACCTTTCCGCCAGATTTATAGCAAGAAATAGAAGCTTAATGCAAAAAGGAACTGGCTGCTGAGCTCCTACGCGGCCATCTGCTACAAGGGACATTCTGCGGTTTAGCATCTTCCTGTTTCACAGCCCAGATCCTGTCTGGACAAGGGGGCGGGGGATGTGCCAGCACATCAAATTTATTGCTTCCCCCTTCTTGTTCAGTGAGATAGGGAGAGAACAAGGAGGTACTGGGACAAAGTTCATTTCAGATTTCTCAGATCTAAGCAATTTGCTATTAAGCTAAGCAGAAGTTTTCACGATTCAAACATGGATTATAAAATCATTGTAGAAATATCTGGTTATATATGAATATATATGAGTATATTGATAATTGATAACTGATTGTATGGATAACTGATTATATGAAAAGCATAAGGGTAAAATTCCTCCAGGATTCCTCCAGGTCCTGCTTCATTCCCCCCTTTCAAGCTTAGAAACAGGATTCATCTGTTTCCTGAGCTTGACTCTCATGTTGAAGCCCAGAATAAACCACTGTTCCTTTTAGAGGAATTTGTTTTCGGGGGTCTCACAATGCAGTTGCTCATACTCGTGGTCCTCCACCTCTCCTTGCACAGGAGGCAGAGCGCAATATATAGCAAGGATTTGAGGATCAGTGAGATGATTAATATTTCAGGCTATCATTCCTCTAAGCAAAGACAGACAGCAAGGGATTACATAGAGAAGCAACAGGAATATCACCCCTCCTATTGCCAGAGCTGTCAGAAAGCTATGCACCTACCCCTCTCCTGGAATCCAAGGCCACATCTTCTCCCAGGGACTCTGAGTGGGCCTGTAACTTTTGCAATTCATCCTCGAATTTTTTTTTTAGGGTCATGGAATTTGACCTGGCATTGGCCTTTACGGATAATTTTACAAAAACCGCCAGAATGTGCGAGGAGGTAATCTAAAACTAAGCGATGAGAGAGCGTCATTTGATTCAAATCCTCTATCTCTGCCTGCAGGGAGCGTAAGACATGGGTGGTGGCATGGATAGTTTTCTCCAATCTGCTCGTGAGGGCAAACAATGCTTCTCGGTTTTGTTCAGACACAATTCCTGGGTATATGCCCATGGAGAGGAACCCAATGAAGGCTCCCCTCACTCCTCCCACTGAGCGAGATAGGAAAATCTCATCACTGTATTGCTCACCTAGGGCCTCCCTCCTCATTCTGCTTCGGAGGTGGGGCACATGGTGATCGGCCTCTACCATAACTGGGAAAGTCAAAGCACCCACTCCCACACATTGGTAATTGCCAGGATGGAAATTGGTTGCCAATCCACCATATAGAAACTAAAGATTGGGGTCCTTGATCATCTAGCCAGAACAGATGTATCCTTGTCCTGTGAAATTAACCAAATACTGAGGGAAATGTGGGTACAGATCTGAAGGGGTAGCATTGTCTTGGTAGGAGGCATTGAATGAACCCCATAGCCAAAATTTATCAGTGCATTGTGTATAATTTCCCAGCCATCCTTTGTCAATGTGGTACTGTACTTGGGGCCAATACTTCCATTTGGAGTTCCACGCTCCAGTGGAGTGACAACAAAAACACAAGCCTTGAGTGGTTCTAGTGAATCAGATGTATCGGTAGGGGATGTCATTCATTTCGGAAGGTGGGGCTGCGAAGAGGCCACTTTGATTGTACAGTAGGCCTGCCAAAACAACGTCAGGATCCTTGATCAATCCTGGTATGAGAGACATGTCAGCTACCTTCCTAGGGTGTTTGTAATACAGGGTAGCATTCTCCCCATATATTTGGAACATGTGTTCAGCATGCTTTACAAAGGCATTTCCTTCTACCACTGGGCTCCTCTGGACCCACATGCATCTCAGGATTAATAGGAACTTCATCCTCATTTTCCAATCCTGGGTCCAAGGGATTCAACGGTATCAGTACTGCCTCTGGGTTGGTGTTTTCACAGAAGTAATTCCTGTATACGCAAAAGAAGAGAAGAACAGCAAGGGTCAGTATTATTGTAAGAAGGATAGGTGGCAGCCAGGACCAGAGCATCCCTTGAATGCTGCACCCAGTGGACCTTATCAGTGGTCCCTGGGTTCTGGTCGAGCTGGAGAGGTAAACTCACACTGTATACACTCTGCTACTGCCACCTGGAAGGGACCTGTGGGTGGTGGCGGGAAAAAGGCTACTGTGGCCAGTATGGTGGGAGGAAATGCCCTTTGGGGTGGTGGATTAGAGAACCTGACTACAGTTCTCTTAGGTTCCCCTGTCATTTACCTCCGATAGGTTGGTGTAGGCCGAAATCCCTCCAAGGGTATGTGCCACAATTGCCTTAGCAATGCTAGTACCCAGTCAGGTATATACTATTCACGGCAATATAAAGGGACGTGAAAACCATAATCCGCCAAATAATCCACCCATTTATCAATTATATTCCCTCGCCCATTCACGTTTCTTACTACTATCTGTACAGGGGGCTTGTATGCAAAATCTGGCACAAATTCGGGACTGGCTGATAATTCAACTGGTAGGGATCTTCCCATCCGCTGGTGCAGCTCCTCAATCTTCAGGTGTGCGTAGACTCCCTGGCTTTCGGGTGCAGTGAGAGCAGACCTGTTGTCCCGATGCCCATGTTCCTACCCACTTCCAGTGGGGCTTGGAGCAAGGGTTACTGGTGAACTTCAACTTCAGAGGGTCAGACAGGTCCAGCTCACAGTTCCAATGACCCTCAGACCACTTCAGACGAGAATGATGAATCCAGGGGGTCACCTCGGCTACTTTGACAGCAGTAGGCATTGCCAATAGGATTGTGAAGGGTCCGTGCCACCTAAGGGTCAGTGGATCGCTTTTCCACTCCTTTACCCACATCTTGTCCCCAGGCTTGTAGGGATGTATGGGTTCAGCCAGGCTGATTGGCGTGCGCTCGAGGCACCACCTGTTGAGAGAGAGAAAAACACGAGAGAGAGTCTGGATTTGTTCTGCTGTAATCTGCCCCCCCCAACTTGTGCTAAGTCTGCTTTGATTCCTGTGGCAATTGGAGGGGTTCTTCCATAAAAAGTTCAAATGGGGAGAGTTTTAGTCTCTTGGTGGGTGCACATCTGATTCTAAGCAAGGCTATAGGTAACAAGTCCACCCACTTGCAATGAGTTTCCTGGCATAATTTAGCCAGCTGTGTTTTAAGAGTCCGGTTCATCCTTTCTGTTTTGCCAGAACTTTGAGGTCAATAGGCAGCGTGCAGTTTCCACTGTATTTGTAAGGCTTTGCATACACCATCCACTATTGAAGCAACGAAAGCTGGTCCATTATCACTGCCTGTACATCTTGGTAGCCCAAATCTTGGGATGATCTCCGTTAAAAGGCGATTAATGACTTCCTGTGCTTTCTCTGTTTTCGTGGGATATGCTTCCAGCCAGCCTGTCACGGAATCGACAAAGATCAAAAGAGCCTGAAAACCTTTTGCCTCAGGCATCTCTGTAAAGTCTACTATCAAATTCTCCATTGGCATTGAGCCAGTCTGTTGTACTCCTGGCGGAGGCACTGGGCCTTGCAAAGTTGGAGCAGGTTGGACCAGATATGGGTATCAAGAGAATTAACAATAAGAGTGTCGAAATGTGAGATACTACCTAGAACACTATCTGATCATAACCCAATAATACTACATTTAATTGGAAAACCCAGGGTATGTACAGATGGAGAATGAATGATTACTTATTTGAAAAAGAAGAAGTGATAGAAAAGGCTAAAAACACCTTAAAAGACTTTTGATTTAAACATCAATAAGGAGACAAATATGGACATAGTTTGGGACGCCAGTAAGGCAGTGCTAAGAGGTTTTTTGATGCAACAAAATAGTCAAAGAAGAAAGGTGAGAGAACATAAAAAAGAAGAACTAATTACTCAATTGAGAGAATGTGAAAAGAACTTGATAGAAAAACCGAGTGATGAAGGGAACAAGCAACTGTATAAGATATTACAAGCACAATATTCATCATTAATAAATCAAGAGGTAGTGTAGCACCCTGCTTGTGGTTAATGCTTAGCTGGAATGAAATATTCAACGCAGCAATAGAGAAATTAAAATAATAATTTATTTGTCGGACAAATAAATGTGAGGCACAGTGGTATATGGTTACCAAGCTCTGGCCTGCTCTCCTGCCATTATGGCCAGCACTTATATTTCCTTAATCCAGCCCCCTTGCTCCTCCTGTGGCTGCCTCTGTCCATTCAGCCTGGTTGAAATTCCTATTGGCTGTTTGCTAGAACCAATCATAAAAGATACACCCATTTCCTATTGCCATTTATGGGAAATAAAAAGCTATATTTTCTTCTATTTATAAATGGCAAACAAGTAGCCATTAACCTCTACAAGGCACCTTAATTACCAGATCACCTTTGGCCCCTCTTGCCCTATTTCCTGCAAAACAGATGGCTAATGGTTCTAATTTTATCTGAACAGATCTTTTGCTCACCTTTTCACACATCATCTATGAAAGAGCTCCTTCTTTGCAGATCTTTAAGCAGAGGCTGACAACCACATGTCAGGAGTGCTCCGATGGCGCTTCCCTGTCTGGCAGGGGTTTTGGACTCTATGGCCCTTGTGGTCTCTTCCAACTATTACTTTCTAAATCCTTTGCATAATTACATTTAAGCCAATATATTTAATACATAACATATATAGGTTTTTTTATAAGCAAAGATGTTTTCACAGTAAGAAAAAAACTTAAAAACACTTTCTTCAGAGAGAAGCCCCCCTTTCCCTAGCCAGCTACTGTTTGCCCTGTGGCTCAAGTTTAATGTGAGGCTTAATTGCAGCTTGATTATATGGTCAATTTGTATGGTCAGGGTGACCTTTCATTTCCAGCCTTTTATGACCGCAATAAACCAGAGGGGCCTCTTTGCCCAAGAGCTTACCAGCTGCCTGCTGGTTTCCTGCCTCAAAATATTTGTGGATTTAAGCTATTTTTTAGAATACAGGAATCTGATCAAAATATAAGCCTTGATATAGATGCAGGCTATGATCAGATGCCTCATTCCCCCCTTTCAAGCCCAAGGACCTTCCCAAGTGTCCTTGATAGCTTGAACTTCATCATATTCCTGAGGTAAAGCTCTGTATAGGGCCATGATATGAGGTAGAGTTTCATTTGAAATCATCTTGCTAATTGTACTTCTAAAACATGAAATGATACATGGCACCATACATAAAACCATTACTACTACTGTCAAGAAAAACAAGCAAGACAATAGTATCCCTTTGAGTCCCGCGACATTAGGTAACCAACTGGTGAGCCATCCCATATCCCATCCTTCTCATGTTTGTATTGGGACATGTGCTATATTCTCCATCTTTGTAGCCAACACACGGATTGCCTCACCATTATCAGAAATGTTAAAGCAACAGGCATTCCCTGTCAAGTTCAAGACTCCACGTAGGCCTCCCTGCCTGGCAAGTACATAATCCATTCCCATTTTCAGCTGCAAAATAGCGGCTCTACTTTCATCCAACTGTTGTGCAATAAGTCTCAAACTCTGGGCCGTTGCATTGGTTACAAGTTCCACTACTGCTTGCAATCGAATTATTCTGTTTAGATTATAAATAGGATCCCGTGCCCCTTGTATGAGCTCACCAGGATTCCAGGAGGCAGGATCATAATAGGCTACAATGCGCTCTGGTGGCCAATCATCAGTATCGCTCCAACTTTGGGTACTTCCTCCTGCTATATGAGAAATATCAGCGTTTCTTCGTGTACGCTTAGCTGAACTAGTGGGCATAATCCACATTGGTGGTAATACCCATCCCAAGAAAGAAGTCCCACTCCATTTGGAAGGGAGTTTCTTGTATGCCCATTCTCCACATATCCACCACAACCATCGGGTCTGAGGTTTTTGGTATGTGGAGTGCATAAGGCGAAATATCAAAAGGGGTACAGAGTTCACAGTGCAGTATGTTAGATTGCCTTTTTCTGTCACAGTTATGTTCCACACCATTTTCCATGCATGAATAAAAGGAGGTGCACAGGGCAAGGTATTCCAAGTTAGATAGGTAGTACCGTTTGCCCAGGTTTGACTATTCTTAATATAATCCCAAGCATAGTGGCAATGAGAAGAGCCTACCATGGTAGAATCAGCTGCATCTGATGATTTATGCACACAGAATTCCCCTTGCACAGGTATAACTCGTATTGGTTTAGTTGAGTTCCATCCGGGGAAATTCTGTACTTCTGTTTGGTGTGGCATTTCGCTTACCATACCAATGGCATTTAATGGTATCAGTAATAAGGGCATACCTCCCTCTGAATCATCTGGCCCAAGAGAGCAAACAAGGCAATTGGTCCTATTTGCAACATTGGCTACCATCTCAGCTAAGCCTACCCACATATTGTGGTCATGGCAGAATCCATATTTAGCAAATTTGGTCAAATTCAAGGACCCTTCCCCTTCCCAAGGGATCAGGATTAATAATAAAATCATGTTGATGTCTAGTATATGCATTCCTTCCACAAAAGATTACCTTATTGTGATAGCAAAAAATATTAGCCCCAATATAATTCCCTCAGTGACAGAAATGGGGAACCACCAAGACCAAAACATATATCCCGAGGATCCCCAATGAGTAATATCCCTGATAATTGTTCCACAAGGGGGCAGTCAATCAATTGTATAAGAGAATCTTCCCGTTCACAATCGCTGTTTCAGATGCTCCTCAAGCTTCAGGCGTGCGCAGGTCAGCCAGCTTCCAGGTTGTGGCTGCAACAGGCCGGTCGTCTAATGTTGCCCGTGACCTAGCCCGTTCCCGGTAGGGCTAGATACAGGGGTTTTTGGAAAGAGTCAGTTTAAAAGGATTAGAGGGGTCACCTTTGCACATCCAACTGCCTTCGGACTTCTTCAAATGGGAGTGATGAATCCAGGGGGTCACCTCAGCTACCTTCACCGCTGTTGGAGTAGAGAGCAAGACGGTGTAAGGTCCATGCCACTTAGGTGCAAGTGGATCACGTTTCCACTCTTTCACCCATACGCTATGAATCAGCTTGGCAATGCTGCACGGCGTGTGCTTGAGGGCCCACCTGTTAAGATAAACAAAAACAACACGGGAGAGAGACAAAAACACGGGAGAGAGATTGCACTTTTCCCTGTGTCACATGGTCTCCTATTTGTTTGAGGTCAGCTGGAATATCCTGAACAAAGGAGGGTGGCCTCCCATACAGGAGCTCAAATGGTGACAACTTAAGTCTTTTTGTGGGTGCACACCCGAACACGAAACAGTGTTATGGGTAACACATCTACCCTTCTGAGACTTTAGACATATTAGTGGGCTTCTGGCACGCCCTGCAGATACCTTGCACAAGCGTCTGGCGGTAGGTGGGAAGCCTGGCCAGGTGAATTGCATTGTTTGGATCCCAATTAGGATCTTGCAAGGGAAAGTTGTCCTGGAGATGACGGTCAATATTAAAAATATTTCCCACTCTGGCCTGCTCACGCAAATATATCTGTGCCTTTTCAATTATGTCTCTCCTTTCCTCAGTGGTGAAAAGAGTATTTAGGAGCTGGCGACAATCTGTCCAAGTAGGACTATGAGTATTTACTATTAGGCGTGGCGTAGCTAATTGGTTTACGACCCCAATTAGCCGTAGCTTAAACGAACTGCAGCCCGGCACGTTTCCATCTAGCTGCGCCTCCTGCTGCTCCGACCCTCTGTTCGCCACGAATGCAGAGTAAAACACAGCGTGCTATTGCTCCTCGGTGTTTAGAAGATCAAACACACCCAGACATTAGTGTGTTTATATCTCAGTGTTTATTCAAGCAGTAAAACAATAAAACAAAACTCTTCAGACTTTCCCTGGACTGCTCCCTTCTCCTTCAGAAACAGAGACCAAAACAGGCAGTGGAATCAGACCACTCCCTCAGTCATGCCTCAGGAGT
Organism: Podarcis gaigeae; assembly: GCF_964106915.1. Classification (NCBI taxonomy): domain Eukaryota; kingdom Metazoa; phylum Chordata; class Lepidosauria; order Squamata; family Lacertidae; genus Podarcis; species Podarcis gaigeae. The sequence goes on from NC_139677.1 coordinate 106,099,925, forward strand.
GGAGAGACATCATCCAGAACTCTTTAACCCTGTGAGTTCTGAAACCATCCACACACCCTCTTCTATCCAGTCCTGAGGTGACTTGGGTATTTACCTTTGCAGACCTCTGTGAGGTCAGTCCCTTTCCCAATGCCTTGCGCCTTGGTGGAGAACCTTAGTTCTACCTCCGCAACCCAATTTTTAATCAGTTGCGCTGCATCTTCCTTGCATTTCACAGCATGAGCCCAGGAATTCTGTGTATGGTCATCAGAAATTGTCAGCAGAAACCTGGCTCCTCCCAGACTTGGCTCTGCCATAAGACCAAACAGGTCTACATGCACAAGCTCAAAAGGTTTTGTGGTTACCCGTCCACCCTGGGGTAACTGCACCCTTTTACCTTTGCCCTTCTGCAAGCCCTACAATTTAGGGATTTTCCACATTCCTGTATTATACAACCTTTAGTGCACTCCGGTAACACCTGGATTTCTTCAAGAGAACCATGTGCTGTCTTCTTGTGCCACACACACGCACATGAAACATGAGTGGGAACTGTAGCACGCATAGCTTGTGCCCTCTCAGCATTCCCCTCACCCCTCAGAGGCGTTTTAAGAACAAAGAGATCGTTCTGCCCCTTTGCAACTCTGACCAGTTGCTTCCCTCCTTTGGAGATTGTACAAGCATTGTTTTCAAAGCACACCTTATACCCCTTCTGCAACAAATAAGGAACAGATAAAAGACAATGTTTCATCCCAGGTACCACGTAAACTTCCAACTGCCCCTGCAAAACAGAAAGATAAACATTTGCAACGTTAGACAAAGGTTTTTTTTCTCCATCAGCAAACTGAACAGTTTTCCCAGCTGGAACTGCCTTGCAATTCCACATCTCGACAGCAGGGGTCTCTGGAATAAGATTCCGATTAGCTCCAGAGTCTATTACAAAACACATTTCATTGTCTCTCTTAGAGCTGTCTTCAAACATTGCGAGAGAAGCTGTCAGTTGACAAGCATCCTCATTGTCTACAGCACGTACTCCTTGTGGCTTCCCACGCCTGGCCCCCTTGCCGGGCTGGTTTCCACGGAAACCTGGCTGATTCCCATGAGAAGCGACCTTGACAACATCCTGCCCCGTCTCCCTGCTTCGGTGGGGGCAAGAGCGACGCAGATGTTCAGTTGAATTGCAAACAAAACAGTGTCGAACAGTGGAAAAAGCCTTAACCGTGCATTCCGCTGGCTTGGCTCCGCCCTTGCAACCGGAGCTCCCGGTGCCAGCTCTGCCCTCTCTGATACGGCGTTCCTCCTCATCAGATAAGCGTCCTGTCACGTAAGCAAGCGTCAACGCTTGGGGATCCATAGATTCCAAAGTTAGACACAAATTGTCATAACTTTTGTCCAGAGAGCTGAGCAAAATGTACACTTTCAGCTCCTCAGTAAAGTTAACTTGCAACAGTCTCAGCTGGTTAAACACAGACAGCATCTCAGTTACATGCTTCCTGATGCTATCCCCAGGACGTAACTTCATCTCAAACAAGCGTCTGGTGGTGTGGATCTTTGCCCCAGCTGTGGTTCTGTGGTGCACCCTTTCCAATGCTTGATAGGCCTCAAAAGCAGTCTCCAGCCCCTCTACCAAAGGCAGCTGTGATCCATCCAAACTAAGCACAATAGCTCCTAGAGCTTTGTGATTTTTTCTCTGTGAAGCGTGGGCATTTGCAATTTCTGCCGCTGAAGCACCTGCCGCCGCTGGGGGTAGTGGAGGTCCCTGAACAGCCTCCCACAGCCCCTTGGCTATAATAATAATAATAATAATAATAATAATAATAATAATAATTTATTATTTGTACCCCGCCCATCTGGCTGGGTTTCCCCAGCCACTCTGGGCGGCTTCCAACAGAGATGAGAAATACACTAAAATGTCACATATTAAAAACTTCCCTGAACAGGGCTGCCTTCAGATGTCTTCTGAATGTCAAGTAGTTGTTTATCGCTTTGACATCTGATGGGAGGGCATTCCACAGGGCGGGCGCCACTACCGAGAAGGCCCTCTGCCTGGTTCCCTGTAACTTGGCTTCTCGCAGTGAGGGAACCGCCAGAAGGCCCTCGGAGCTGGACCTCAGTGTCCGGGCAGAACGATGGGGGAGGAGACGCTCCTTCAGATATACTGGACCGAGGCCATTTAGGGCTTTAAAGGTCAGCACCAACACTTTGAATTGTGCTGGGAAACGTACTGGGAGCCAATGTAGGTCTTTCAAGACCAGTGTTATATGGTCTCGGCGGCCACTCCCAGTCACCAGTCTAGCTGCCGCATTCTGGATTAGTTGTAGTTTCCGGGTCACCTTCAAAGGTAGCCCCACGTAGAGCGCATTGCAGTAGTCCAAGCGGGAGATAACCAGAGCATGTACCACTCTGGCGAGACAGTCTGCAGGCAGATAGAGTCTTAGCCTACGTACCAGATGGAGCTGGTAAACAGCTGCCCTGGATACAGATTTGACCTGTGCCTCCATGGACAGCTGTGAGTCCAAAATGACTCCCAGGCTGCGCACCTGGTCCTTCAGGGGCACAGTTACCCCATTCAGGACCAGGGAATCCTCCACACCTGCCCGCCTCCTGTCCCCCAAAAACAGTACTTATGTCTTGTCAGGATTCAACCTCAATCTGTTAGCCGCCATCCATCCTCCAACCGCTTCCAGACACTCACACAGGACCTTCACCACCTTCACTGGTTCTGATTTAAAAGAGAGGTAGAGCTGGGTATCATCTGCATACTGATGAACACCCAGCCCAAACCTCCTGATGATCCCTCCCAGCGGCTGCATGTAGATGTTGAAAAGCATGGGGGAGAGGACAGAACCCTGAGGCACCCCACAAGTGAGAGCCCAGGGGTCTGAACACTCATCCCCCACCACCACTTTCTGAACACGGCCCAGGAGGAAGGAGCGGAACCACTGTATGACAGTGCCCCCAGCTCCCAGCCCCTCAAGATAGGGGAGGATTCGCAGTTCTAAATTTAAGGTTATATTACGAAGCCTCGTGTCTTTGTTGGTTTAAAGATTGGATTGTCATTAAAAATAAAGACCTGTTAGATCTAGAAGGATTCGATTTAAGATTTGGTTGGCACACTTACCTATGGCGCAACAAGGGAAAGGTTCATAAAGGTTTTTCTAATCACATTCTTAGAGGACCACTCCTGGAAGTGTGGGAAAGAAACAAAAAACTATTGGAACAGAAGACTCCTTGGTGGCTATGGCCAATTGATATCCTGACAATTAAAAAAAAAGAAACATCGAAGGAGAAAGATGGACCTATGAAGACTTGCTAGTAAAAACAGAGACCGGTTGGAAGATTAGACCTTATGAAGAAATAAAGAACAAATTGACAGTATGGATCCAAGTTCACCAAATTAATTCTATGTGGACTGAAGATAAAAAGAATGGGATAAGTGAGAAAAAATCTAGATTCCAGATTGAAATACTAGAAAATAAAACAAAACTATGGAAAATGTATAGCCTGTTACTTGAATGGGACAGCAAGGATGAAGAAGTAAACGAGGTAATGGTGAGATGGGCAATGGACTTCGGACACAACATAGAGTTTGACAAATGGAAGGCATTATGGAATAAAGGTATGAGATTCTCGGCATGCACAACACTCAGGGAAAATATGTATAAAATGATGTACAGGTGGTACGTAATGCCCGTAAAATTGGAAAAAATATATAAAACTGGAGAAGTGGAGTTTTGGGGGTATCAAGTGTCTCCTGATGGGGTGTAAATGGACCCTGTGAAGGTGAAGACGGTGTTAGAGTGGCAGAAGTCCAAGACAAAGAAGGCCTTGCAGAGGCGCTTGGGCTTCACTATTACCAGAAGTTTGTGCCCAACTACTCGCAACTCACCATGCCCCTCATGGACTGTTTGAGAGGTAAGAAGCCATTTGCCTGGATGGAGGAGGTACAGCGTGTGTTTAAGAAGCTCAATGAGATGTTTGCAGCAGGAGTATCTGTACCATGCAGATCATTATCAACTGATGGTGCTGGAGTCGGATGCTTCTGAAAGGGCGGTAGGAGCAGTGCTGCTTCAGGAAGATAGCCATGGCAACCTGAGGGCGTGCACATTCCACTCTCGGAAGCTGAACACCTCGGAACAGAACTTGTTAGGGTGTGAAACCTAAGACGCTGGCAAGTTAGCAATGTCATGTGACTTTAAGTAGTCAAGCTCGTTAAGTTGTTAAGTTGCTCAGTATATAGTGTTTGTTTTCTCTGCCTGTGGGGGCGTGAAGCAAAAATGTCTGAAAGCTCCGGAGGTGTTTCTGTTATCTTTCTGCAATAAACCTGTCTTTGGAAAGACAGGCTTCCCTGTGTTGTTATTTCTTTGCTGCTGAGACTCTGAAGCTTGTACTGCAACAAGAATCTCTGCACTGGACTTAATTAATGCTCTGCAAAGAGAACTGTTGCTGGTTGCGCCGTGGAAGCATTTACTGGACCAGTACACAGACTCTCTTAGGTTATGGTCCTTCTACGTTTCTACAGCTGTATTGTGTGCAGAGAAAGTGAAAGCAGCTTTCGGATGAGAGAAGACCGGCTTGGTCGTAAATCCAGCTATTAAAGGAACTGAGAGGCTGCAGAAAGTTGAGAGAGCTGCATAAGTGAAGATTTACAGCTTCATTAGCTGCAAAAGGCTAGCTTGACCTCCCGTTGTGTTTTTGTTTTGTTAATAAAAACAGAGGACGGTGGTAGGTTGCTAGTGAAGAGACGGAGGGGGAAAAGTTTAAAAGGCTTCAGAGGAGGCTGGAGGCGTCTGAAAAGTGAGTAAAACAAATCCCAAGGGAAAAGAGAAGCAAGGGCACACAGAGGGAGTAGCAGCCGACCCTAAGAATGGCAGTGGAAAATTTCCAGGTTCCCTTTACAAAGTTGAACTCTGCTAATTACGTGCAGTGGTCTAAGAGGGCTCAAGTCTGGTTGGAAGCCAAAGAAGTGTGGGCTGACTATGTCCAGAGGCGAAAGCTGTTTGTGGCTGTTGCAGCAGATGCCACAGCAGAGCAACAGGCTGCTGCACATGCTCAGAACAGGGGACATGATAAAATGGACACTAAAGCTAGATGCATGTTGATGGTATCGATAGACGATTCCCAATTACCTCATGTGGAAAATTTAAGGTCTGCATTTGAAATTTGGGAAGCTCTTAGGCAAATTCACCATAGAGCCACGCACGGAGAGAAGGTGAACATTATACGTGCTTTGTATGAGTTGAAACTGAAGCCAGGGGATAGTGTGGTTGAACACACGTCACAGATGACTGAGTATTTCAACCGACTGTCATCTCTAGGTGTAAATTTTCCTGAAAATATTAAAGTTTATACTCTGCTTAGCAGTCTGCATGCAGGGTTTGAAAACTTAGTACTAACTTTACAAGTTTTGCCAGAGGACCAGCTGAATATGAATTATGTGACTGGTAGATTGTGTGAGCAAGAATATCAACATCATCGAAAACATATTGATAATTCAAATACCCCAAGGGTTGGGTGTTCAGATAATTCCCAGCGTGGGGGAAGTAGCAGGCAGAGCTGTAAAGAAGCCTCACAAGTGTCTGCTATGGCCAGCAAGTCATGTTTTCGATGTGGCAGCAGGTTTCATTTGATAGCAAAGTGTCCAGAAAAGCAACAGGAATTTCAACAGTCCAAGGTCAGTTTCCAGAGCTACAGGGGAAGACGAAGTGAGAACTACAAGAATCAACGATCCAGAGGGGAAGCAGGTGCTAATAAGGGACTATCTGCAATGGCAGCACAACAGAGTCCTAATAGGAGCCAACAAACCTTGAAGTGGATAATTGACAGTGGAGCAAGTCACAGTTTAGTTCCAGCGACATCTAGTGGCAGCTTGATGAACCGCAAGACATTGCCAGTTGCAAAAACTGTGACTATAGCAGACAATAGTAAACGAGAAATGAACCTTAAAGGCACAATTTATGTTAATTGTTTGCAAACTAACCTTCCTGTTTTCGTTCTTCCAGGAATGAAGAATGGACTTTTGAGTGTGTCATGCCTGGTAAAAAGTGGTTTTAAAGTTGAGTTTGAAAAAGATGTGTGCACCATTTCAAAACAGGGGAAGGAGCTAGTTAAAATTCCCTGTGAGGATGGGCTTTTTGTTTTGGATGAAGAGCAGTTAGCAGCAGGTAGATGTTCAACAGGTGAAGCGCAAGCTAAGTGTGTAAATAAGGCTCCTCATACAGGTTGTGCACATCTACTACACAGAAGGTTAGCTCATATATGCTTTAAGTATGTAAGCAAGATGCCAGATTTAGCTGAGGAGTGTAACATTAAACCCTGTCCAAATTTTCTGGATTGTTGTGCTTGTAAACATGCTAAGGTTAAGACATGTAACTATCCTAGATCTGATAGAGTAAGCAAGAAACCCTTTGAACTTGTGCACACAGACGTGTGTGGCCCTATGCCAGTCAAATCGCTTGGAGGTGCGAGATTTATGCAAATTTGGGTGGATGATTTTTCAAGGGCTAGTTGGGTTTTCTTTCTGAAAGAAAAATCACAAGCAGCTTCCATCCTGATGGATTGGATTGAAGAAGTCGAATGTAAATTTGACACCAGGGTGCGTAAAATACAATCAGATCGTGGTGGGGAATATGTGAACCACACGCTGGAGACGTGGTTAAAAAGGAAAGGTATAGTTCATAGACTTACCAATCCCTATTCACCACAGGAGAATGCAGTTGCCGAAAGAAAATTTCGAACATTACAGGAAGCCATTGCTGCTTTGCTGTTTGATTCTGGACTTCCACAGCGTTTTGGGGCTGAGGCTGCACTGTATGCGAATTATACTTTTAACAGAGTGTACAATAGCACAGTAGGCAACACTCCTTACTTCATGCTATTTGGGAAAAAACCAAAAATTGATCATCTAAGAGTTTTAGAGAAAAATCTAACAGTGACTGAGAGAGAGAGGTTTGAGAAGGAGACAGGATTAACATTGGTTAAGAAAGTGAAATACCTAGGGGTTAATATGACTGCTAAGAATGTGAATTTATTTAAGGATAACTATGAGAAATGTTGGATGGAAGTGAAAAAGGATTTAGAAATATGGTCAAATTTGAAGTTATCATTGTTAGGCCCATTAAAATATTTGAGGGGGTCACCCCTCAGTTGGTACACATTGACATTCCAATGACGCACATGCATCATGTCATTGATTTTTTTTTTGTTTTTGGTGTTTTTTTCATGTCATTGATTGTGCAAGGCAGGCCTTACATGCCCACCCCCCCCCCAATATTTTATTCCAGTTGGTACCACTGGGTCGATGGTATACAAATTAAATAAATAGATAAACCGCCTTTCTTTGCACACGTTCCAGCTTGTCAATATCATTACTTATTATCATTTTTAAAATTTATGTGCCCTTCATCTGAAGATTTCACAATATAAACATATAGGATGAAAGCATGGCTTTCCCAAAAACAAGTAAAGCCAGGGAAATCTCTCCTTCTTTGGATGGAGTTACAAACTTTGTTGGTCAGGGGACAGCTGTTGAAATAGTGCATCATGATTTCAATAAGGCTTTTGACAAAGTCCCCCGTGATCTTTGTGTGAGGAAGGTTAGGTGGATTCCACTGACCGAACCCAAAGAGGACTCCTTCATGGTTCCTCATCATCCTGGGGAAAAGTGACAAGAGGGGTGCTGCAGGGTTCTGTCCTGGGCCCATTGTTGTTCAACGTCTTTATAAATGACTTGGATGAAGGAACTGAGGGGATGCTCATCACATTTTCATATGACACCAAACGGGGAGCGGAGGCCAATGTGGCAGAAGGCAGAATCAGATTAAGGGCAAGAATAGTACCACTTTATTCTGCTTTGGTCAGGCCGCACCCAGAATACTGTGTTCAATTCTGGGCATCACAATTTCAGTACCTTAAATTTTGTTGGCCTGGGGAAATCAAGGTTGGGCTACACATGCCATATTCCTTTTATAACAGGTGGCAAATGTTTATTGAATACATATATTGTCAAGACTGTTGCACCCATCACTCATGAGAAAATATTGCATGATCTTTTAAAATAATCAAATGAAACTTTAACATGTCAAGATGAAAGTCTGCAATTTCATCAGGACATGTTATTTGTTGTTTACTGTTGTAACTATTGCTTTCTCAAAATTTTTCTCTGTACCATGAAAATAAATAAAAACAATGTTTTTTAAAAAGACAGTGGGGAAATCATGTGTACTATTCCATTAATCTGCTTGCATGTGTTGAGTGTTATTTGGAGTTATTTCACATTATGTGTTTCTGTGTGTTTAGCACACATGATTGCAGGTGAGACTGAATAAAAGACTTCATAGGAAATTCCCTTTGACTACTTCTGTATTGTTTCAAATGTAACTTCACTTCCAGATAAGAACAAATAATATTCATTGCTGACAAATCATACCATCGTCAGCTCATTAATCTCAACCCCAACAAACCCAGCACTTAACATGAGCAGCTGCTTTCTTCCCATTTCTTAGGTGGAAATAACTGATAAGAAGAAGAGAGATAGACCCTTTCCCTCAAACTTTGGGGATCTGGGGGGGGGGGAGTATTCATTTCACCCCTTAGTCCTGCTCCTGAAAGTTTGGCAGATGTGGAGTATTTGCTCACACACTGACATGACTTAAAAATCAACCTTTTTTAAAATAAATGTAAAAATGGTACAGTGGTACATCGGGTTAAGTACTTAATTCGTTCCAGAGGACGGTTCTTAACCTGAAACTGTTCTTAACCTGAGGCACCACTTTAGCTAATGGGGCCTCCTGCTGCCGCCGCCCCGCCAAAGCACAATTTCTGTTCTCATCCTGAAGCAACGTTTTTATCCCGAGGTACTATTTCGAAGAATTGATGCTTTCAAATTATGGTGCTGGGGGAGACTCTTGAGAGTCCCATGGACTGCAAGAAGATCAAACCTCTCCATTCTGAAGGAAATCAGCCCTGAGTGCTCACTGCCAGTCAGGCATATGTCCCTGCCAGACTCCTACATGCAAGTAGGATGATCCTTAGATGGTTATGGGCCCAGGAATCGGGGCCACAGACTTTGTTCCAGTACAAAGGCTAAGGCAAACCTTTCTGGAAGATGGAACTGGTTCACCACATTTACACCAAGAAGGGTCCGATCCACCAGTTGGGTGAAGACTCCTTGGAGGTGCAAAGTGTTGTGGAGTCTGGCACACTTCCCTGTGTTCCATTCAGCTTTCTGTACTTGTAGCGGAGTGTGCACAGCGCTAGCTGCTTGGTGTGTAAGCTTGCAGAAGATAAGAGTCCACACGCTGTTGTTCAAAACTAACAGCTTTATTTACAGCAGAACAGTAAAAAGAAACAAACCATCCGAGACAGCAGGCATCTTGCTTCCTTGTTCAGCAGCAAAAGCGAAAGTCAGACAGAACAAAGAAACAGCTTCTCCAGAAGTTGGAGACAGCTCCTCCCCAGAACAGGCAGGACGATGGGTTCTGAGCTGTTAAGCCTATAAGCTCTGATTCCCCATCACACCCCCTCTCGTCCTGCAGTGCTGGGGGCTCATAAGTTTCACCACTTACCCCAAACACAGACCTTTACAGAACTCCCCATGATGCTGAAAGCTCAAGGTTTCATGAACCCATCTGCCAGGTTATTCTGGCTTGAACAGTACTGAAATCTCACCAAGCCTAACTGGATACTCTGACACACATTCTGGAAACAGATGTCTAGGTGTTTGGTTCTGGCCTTTAACTGCCCAGACTCTGCCAACTTCAGACATGGTTGATTGTCCTCCCACACCGCGACGGGCAAACAACAATCTCTGCAGATTTCTTGAACCAAACAAATATACAATTCCAATTCTCTGCAAAGCTCAGACAGCGCACTGAATTCAGCTTCAGTAAAGGAAAGCGCAATGAGACTTTGCTTCCGGGTGTGATGGCCTGGGATTCGGATTCAGATGCTGAACCTGAGGAATCCCAGCCTGCACAGGATTCCCCGCCTCCAGGACCAGCTTAGCCAGGGTTGGGGCATGAGCCTGAAAGGACCCCGCCTGTGCTGGATCCTCAGGTGGAAAGCACCAGCTGAGTCTGCTCTGGCTCCTGAGGTGATGGAGGACCCATTGCCTGCAGGTGCTCCACTCTCAGCCCCGTCAGAGGAAGCTGGGGTTGCCTCTGGGTCCGGTAACCCTCCAGCCTCTCCTGAGCTGCAGAGGCTCAGGGCAGAGAGGCGGAGGGAACTAAGTTCCCGCAGGAAGAGTGCTCGCCTCCAGGCCACGAGAGGCGAGTCTTCTGAGGATCAGGGCCGCCCAAGCCTCGGGACATATAAAAGCCAGCCACAGTCCCAAGTTGCGGGAGCAATGTTGGTGGTTGTCAGTCGCTGCCTGAACCCTGCCCTGCACCCAGCTTCAACTTTTATGGACTGCCTTCATATTGCTTCATCGACCACGGGCTGGACTTGGACCTTGCCTCTTGATTAACCCCCGGGACCAGCACACCAGGACTTCCACCCAACCAGAGTCCCCAAACCTTACCACCATCCCAGATACGGACTTCCTGTTAGCCAGATTTGTCCAATCGCTATCTGTCCTGCACATCAGCTAGCCATCACCCTTAGCTGACAGCTTGAGACAGAAATCCTTGGTATCCTGCAGATACGCAGCACCCTCTTGATACCATTCCAGGCACTCACACTCGGGTTTGTAGCTTCCCTGCTGAGCAGATTGGTAGCAAAAGCAATGTCCGGTCTGCTACACTGGGACAGATACAACAGCCTACCCAGACCTGACTGAAAGATCTCAGCATTTTTGAACTCAGCGCATTCAACTTGCTGAGTATCTTTCACATAACTTGTCTCCATGGGTGTACTGACCCCTGAATTCAGACATCCTGAACTTCTCAAGCAGTGATGCTGACTTGAATAAAATATTGGTGGGGGGCCAGGTAAGGCCCTCCTTGCACAATCAATCACATGATGCATGCACACCATTTGAATGGCAATGCCTATAATGGCAGTGACTTTTTAAAAAAGTAAAATTTTGAGCCCAGCAGCTCCCCTTGCCCTGGAGAACACTTCTAGCATTTCATCTCCCCTACCTGTGTCCATTTGGATTGGCCCTTTCCAGGTTTTTTCCTGGCCTTTTTGTTTGTCTTTGCCAGTAGAAGCCACAATTCTGTGGGCATGCTAGGTGGTGCAGAAAGCACCTAGAAGCTCCCTAGAGGTTGAAGTGCCGATAAACTTCAGTTTTGAGATCTATAAATTCCAGTTAGCCAGTAGAGAGTGTCACAGAGCCAGTCTACCTTCCCTTTAAAGCAAACTTGGGTCACCAGCTGTTTTTGGACTACAAGTCCCATCATTCCTAACTGGCAGGACCAATGGGGAGAGATGAGGGGAACTGTGGTCCGGGAGCTTCTGGGGACCCAGGTTTGGGAAACCCTGCTTCAAAGCAACCTTTGTGTTTGGCCTGCAAAGATGGGACTGTCCATGTTTGTATTTTCTTGTATCTTGCTTTTCTCATGACCTTTGTACATTTATTTATTTATTTTAAGAGGGAAAATCAAAAGAAAAATTGTATGGCAAGTTGTGGAAGAATAAAAGTTGTGTTGGGTAAAAAACCAAAAAAAACCTGGGGGTGGCCTCCTCAAATATTTTATTGGGGGGAGGGCAAGGTTCCCCAGGCATTTAAGAGTTGTTGCCTATTCCCTACACCCACAGGCCTCAGGAATGTTACAACATAAAAACACAATTTAATAACACAAAACACCACATGTTAAAAGGGCATTAGATGTCAATCAGCCAAAGGCCTACTTATAAAGGTGTGGATTTGTCTGGCTCCTAAAGCTGTATAATGTTTTTTCCGACCTTTGTATGGATTCTCTGATGGGAAGTGAGATCGGAGCTCCTCCAGAAGCACTTTCCACATTCCACACACTGATAGGGTTTCTCCCCTGTATGAATTCTTTGATGGGAAGTGAGATTGGAGCTCTTACTGAAGCTCTTTCCACATTCCACACACTGATAGGGTTTCTCCCCTGTATGAATTCTTTTATGGGAAGTGAGACTGTGGCTGTGACTGAAGCTCTTTCCACATTCCACACACTGATAGGGTTTTTCCCCTGTATGAATTCTTTGATGGGAAGTGAGACTTTGGCTGTTACTGAAGCTTTTTCCACATCCCATGCACTGATAGGGTTTCTCCCCTGTATGAATTCTTTGATGGGAAGTGAGATCGGAGTTCCTCCTGTAGCTCTTTCCACATTCCACACACTGATATGGTTTCTCCCCTGTATGAATTCTTTGATGGAAATTGAGATTGTGGCTGTGACTGAAGCTCTTTCCACATTCCACACACTGATAGGGTTTCTCCCCTGTATGAATTCTTTGATGGGAAGTGAGACTATGCCTGTGACTGAAGCTCTTTCCACATTCCACGCACTGATAGGGTTTCTCCCCTGTATGAATTCTTTGATGGGATGTGAGATTGTGGCTGTTACTGAAACTCTTTCCACATTCCACACAAAGATAGGGTTTCTCCCCTGTATGAATTCTTTGATGGGAAGTGAGATCAGAGCTCCGTCTGAAGCTCTTTCCACATTCCACACAAAGATAGGGTTTCTCCCCTGTATGAATTCTTTGATGAGAAGTGAGTTTGGAGCTTTCAGTGAAACTCTTTCCACATTCCACACACTGATAGGGTTTCTCCCCAGTATGAATTCTTTGATGGGAAATGAGATAGGAGCTCTTTCTGAAGCTCTTTCCACATTCCACACACTGATAGGGTTTCTCCCCTGTATGAATTCTTTGATGGGAAGTGAGTTTGGAGCTATGAGTGAAACTCTTTCCACATTCCACACACTGATAGGGTTTCTTCCCAAATATATTTTGTTGATGGGAAGTGGAATGGGAGCTCTGTCTGCAGCTTCCACCACACTCCAAATTTTTACGTGGCCTCTCCTCTCTGGGGATATTGTCGTGGTCACTGTCGTTCTTGATTTCCGATTCATCACAGTCTGCAATGGAGACAAAAGGGATTAGAGCCTCAGGAACAAATGGAGAAGAACTGAAGGGATTTGGGGAGGTGTTCATTACCTTTGTTGTTTGTCATTAACCAACATATTTATTATGAGATTCTGATGAGTTGTTGACTGATGCTTTGTTTGATATACAGTAGAGGTCAAAATTGTGGAAGACTTTTGGAGAAAAGTGTATTTCAGAGGCTTGATGGCTCATAACATCTTCTTTTGGACTAATGTCATAAAATTATATATCAACAGAAAGATAATTTAATCAAGAATGCAATTCAACAAAATTTGTTCATTTACCCATATTCTATCTAAAGCTAATGCTATAGCCAAATAACCAGAAAAAGGAAGCACAACTTGCTTAGGTTGACTTTTGTCAGTGTCTTTGGGATTGCTATCAAGTTGGTTGGTTTTTTTGTGTTCTTGTAAAACATAATGAAATTACAGAAATGGCACAAAGAGTTGACTGGTCACCCAGAAAGCGATGTAAAATTGTACTGTTAAGTGAACAAGGCTACAGTTATGAAGAAATTCATGAAATATTACGAAAAACTTAACCAGAGCTGGCCTTTATATATTTTTGAAGAGGTATAAGGAGGTATAAGGAGACTCGTCACTACAAAATCAGACTGGTAATGGCAGGGAAAGGTGCACAAAGGCAAGTGACAATGGACGAGTGGAGAGACTGTCCCTACATGACAGAAGAAAATCATCTGGGTGGATACAAGATGACATGGTGCAATGTAATGTGAAGACTGGTCTAAATGTTAGAATTCTAAGGAAGAAGCCATTGTCATCTCTCAAGCAAAGGTTGAAAAGATTAAACCCATGTTAACTGGACAGCGGAACAATGGGACAGTGTTATTTGGTGTGATGAGACCCAAATCTCCTTGCTTGGTATTGATGGGATGACATACGCGAGGAGAAGAATCAGAGAAGATTTACATCCTACTTGCATTACACCGACCGTGAAACACCCAGATAGTGTGTTGATCTGGGGTTGTATGGCAGCAAAAGGTGTGGGCAAAATTTACATCATTAATGGGAATGTAAATGCCCTAAAATGCATAAATGAAATATTTGCACCCAAACTGAAGCATTCCTCAGGTGATCTTTTCCCAGATACTGAAGTGCGCGCGCACACACACACACACACACACACATATATATATTCTATTTTATACTTCGACAGGATTCCGCTCCATGTCATGTTGCTGCTGTGTGCAAAAGGTGCTTTCAAGATAAAGATATTTCACTGCTGGAATGGCCTGGGAATAGCCCAAACTTTAACCCAATCAGAAATCTATGGAGCCGACTAAAGAAACTTGTTAGTCAGAAGCAACCCAGCAATAAAGCCCAATTAACAGAGGCAATAATTTAATCTTTGTTTCACTTTATTACAGCTGCAGAACTAAAAACTTGGTTCACTTCATGGGAAGGCATTGTAAGGCCGTAATTAAAGCTAAAGGTTACCAATGGTTACCAAAGGTGTCACAATTTTTCTTTATGACTGCTGTTCTAATAAATACTCCTTCATGAAATTCATTGCTTTACATTCTTCATTAAATTATCTTTCCATTGCTATATAATTTTATTGTATTACTCCACACAAAAGGGGTGTTATGAGCCATCAAACCTCAGAAATACACTTCTCACAAAAGGTTTCCACAATTTTGGCCACTAGGAAAAGTTCACTTTAAAGTTAATGTTCTTTTTATATGGGATCAGATTATTTATGTTTCATGTTTATATATGTGTTGGAAGCGGCCCAGAGTGGCTTGGGAAACCCAGGCAAATGGGCAGGGTATAAGTAAAAAATATTATTATTATTACAGTGTTACATCGATTTAAGAGCAATCCTGTTCTGGAAAAGATTAAGTTTGTAAATCATCATCATCATCATCATCATCATCATCATCATCATCACTGCTACTACTACCTGAGATTCAATAAGTCTAGCTCTTCTCTGGGATGAATTTTGTTTGGCCCAACCATGGCACCCCCTTCATCTCCATTGTCAGTCATTTCTTTGATCAACCCAAGACTGACAGGAGCAAATACAAAAACAGAAAACCTGAAGCTACGTATGTGGTGTCCGGTACAGTGGTACCTCGCAAGACGAAATTAATTCGTTCTGCAAGTTTTTTCGTCTTGCGAGTTTCTCGTCTTGCGAAGCACGGTTTCCCATAGGAATGCATTGAAAATCAATCAATGCGTTCCTATGGAAACCGCCTTCAGACCAGGTCCGGGGACAATCTGTCCCCCGACCTCTTCTGAAGGCTGGGGGGACGGACAAGGGCTTTTCTTCCCACCCCCAGCATTTTAAAAAACCCCGGGACAGCAGAGGACTTCTCCGCTGTCCCGGGTTTTTTTAAAATGCTGGCGGGCGGCAGCATTTTAAGATCGCCCCGGACAGCGGACTTCTCCGCTGTCCCAGGGCGATTTTTAAGCCCCCAGGAAGGCAGGCGGGGGGGAGCAAAGACTTTCGCCCCCCGCCTGCCTTCAGAAGAGGTCTAGGACCTCTTCTGAAGGCCGGCAGGGGGCGAAAGTCTTTGCTCCCCCCCCCCCGCCTGCCTTCAAAAGCCGTCCAGGAAAGCGGAGAAACGCGCGTTTCTCCACTCTCCCGGGAAGGCAGGCAGGGGCCTTCAAAAGGCTATCCCGCTATCCCGGACGGCTTTTGAAGGCAGGGGCCCCCGCCTGCCTTCAAAAGCCGTCCGGGATAGCGGGAAGCGCTTCCCAGCTATCCCAGACCGCTTTTAAAATGCTGGCGGTGGGGAGCAAAGCCTTTCGGCCCCCGCCGGCCTTCCTGGACCTCTTCTGAAGGCCGGCAGGGGGGGGAAAGGCTTTGCTCCCCACCGCCAGCATTTAAAAGAGGTCCCCGGAGATTTCCCTATGGGCTTTCTTCTTGCGAAGCAAGCCCATAGGGAAATTCGTCTTGCGAAGCGCCTCAAAAAACGGAAAACCCTTTCGTCTAGCGGGTTTTCCGTCTTGCGAGGCATTAGTCTTGCGGGGCACCACTGTACGTTTCCACAGCTCCAGAATTCCCAGACTTGTAGCAGAGCGGCACAGCGAGTGCTGCTTGTGTGTGAGAGCTTGCAGAACACAGAGTCCAATACACTGCTGTTCCTCTAAAATAACAGCTTTATTGTATGTACAGCAAGATAAACCATCGGAAGATGCAGACATTGCGTCTTCCTTGTCTCAGCAGAAAACGAAAGTCAGAAAGAACGAAGAAACAGCTTTCCCGGTTGTTATGAAAGCTCCTTCCCAGATGCAGGACATTCTGAGCTGTTAACCTTATAAGCTCTAAACTTCACAACTTATCTTTCCTAACAATTATGAAGCTGACATTTAAGATGGCCTGGGCAGTTCTTGTCAGAGTTGCGTTCGATTGAGCAACTCCTCCAGTCGAGCCTTCGGATTACCCTCCAACGATAATTAGCGACCTGAGCCTCTGATAAGACTCCAGGCACGTTTCCCCCCATTACGCAGAGTATCCAGCACAGGGAAGGACGAGAAATATGAGCTACATGCTAAGAGTTTTATTGCTAAGCTATGCAGACAGAAAAAAAATACATCCTCTCTCTGTGAGAGCAGAGAGCAACTGAAAAACAAAGGAACAGGAAACCAGTAACATCACATCCATCTCCTGTCTTCCGTGAGACTTCCAACAGTCTGGAATGTCTCTGGAATGTAAACAGAGTCTTGTGACTCCAAGAGCACTGCACAGTGGCAACACACAGAAATTAACAGTTCAGGCCAGCCCAATCATGGAAGAAAAAGGAATAATTTGAGCAAGATTGTTCAAAGAAAAAACTGTAAGTTACTGTATATTGTGGGGGGGTGTTATGTTCCCAGGTGTTATAGGGGCCACGGTTGAGCTCTGTGAAAATAGATGAGGTTGGTCGCATAGAGGTATTTTTTGAATTTCCAGGCAGATAGGACGATCCCACAGGGAGGCTTACCAAGAGAGGCCACGATCCCACGATTCTCCTCCATGACGTCCTTATGCAGAGCTCTCTGGTCAGGATCCAGGAACGCCCACTCCTCGTCTGTGAAACAAACAGCGACATCTTCAAAGCACACTGGACCCTAAAAGAAAAAGGGAAATGTCCTCCTCTGAGACAGCAGAAATATGATCTGCTACACAACGCTCTGTTGTTTCCTTCCTGTTAATTGCGGTGTTGTTTCAATAGGATTGCTTTGCTGCACATTTTATTTATGGATGCTTATTTTATTCTGCGTTTTAATTATGGGTATTCGTCTTTGTGCAAATAGTTGGTACTCCACCTTGTGTTTTCCAAGTCATTCTGCCTACTCAGATGGGCAGATGGAAGGATCCACTTTCTCCTCTTCTCCTGTGCTGTTCTGGGAAGGTTCCTTCCCAATGCCCTAGAGCCAAATTCAAGGGGTTCATTGGGGCATGGAGAGGGGGAGGGGAGAAATGGGGGGCAGGCCCCATTTTGCAGCTGATGGGGCTGGTTAGGTGAATCCAGACCACTACTTGTTCTCATTTGTCCACTGCTTAGAAACCAATTTTTGCTTTCAGTGATCAGTCTAGAAATGAGATAAGCCTAATTCGGATGGTCATCTGTCTTGTATGATCTAGCAGAGATTCCTGCATTGCAGGGGGTCTCCTGGCTCTGAGAGACAAGCAGGGAGGGTGGATTCTGGCGGATGGAGAGGGAGCCCCTGGTGGCTCCTCCTTCTCCTGACTCATCTCTGCCTCTCGACCTCCCTCCTCCCACTTGCCTCCTTCCTCTTCTGCCTCTGGTTCTGGACTGCATTCTGCCACAGAGTCTCCCAGCTCACTAAGCCCTGTTGCCCCTTGTTGCGTTCACAAAGTAAAGGAAGGATTGAACTCTGATTAATAAGAATACACACAGAGACTTGAATCAGCAAGACTCATAGACTCATAGAATCATAGAGTTGGAAGAGACCACAAGGGCCATCGAGTCCAACCCCCTGCCAAGCAGGAAACACCATCAGAGCACTCCTGACATATGGTTGTCAAGCCTCTGCTTAAAGACCTCCAAAGAAGGAGACTCCACCACACTCCTTGGCAGCAAATTCCACTGTCGAACAGCTCTTACTGTCAGGAAGTTCTTCCTAATGTTTAGGTGGAATCTTCTTTCTTGTAGTTTGGATCCAATGCTCTGGGAAGGGTGCGTATAATCGTGTCTCTCTGTGTCTGTCCAGTGTGGTGTAGTGGTTAAGAGCGGTGGACTTGTAATCTGGGGAACCGGGTTCGAGTCTCCGCTCCTCCACCTGCAGCTGCTGGGTGACCTTGGGCCAGTCACACTTCTCTGAAGTCTCTCAGCCCCACTCACCTCACAGAGTGTTTGTTGTGGGGGAGGAAGGGAAAGGAGAATGTGAGCCGCTTTGAGACTCCTTAAAGGGAGTGAAAGGCGGGATATCAAATCCAAACTCTTCTTCTTCTTCTTCTGTCCATGTGCAGTCCCTGGCCCAGGTAGTTTTTATTCACAAAAGAACTTTTTAGAGAGTGTTCGTAAGAACCAATCAGATTTCTTCTGAGCATTTCCACAAACCCACGTGGGGAGAAAGTTAAACCACCATAACTAATTAAGCACGAGGCAAACAAAGAACAGAACTACAAATAAGACATTTGGCAACCCCGGAGGTGATAAACAAGCAATACCTGTGATAAGGATGGCCAGGAGGACAGCAATCATTATCACCTTCATGTGAGATCTGCTTCCTGGCACTAAGATTAACATCCTACATCAAAGAAACTTGCCCACTATCTTTATGGCCCAGGATGCCTGCCTGTCTAAGCAACTGGGCTGTGTACGTGACAAGAGAAATGGCCAGCAGAGGAAATGGCCAGAGATGCAGAGTTGTAGATTGATCAAGAATCATATCAAAATAGTTTATACCCAGTCAATGCAATGCTTTCATTGCTGACAAAGATGGCTTACTCTATATTTGTTATAATTCCTCATAGCAATCTCACCTGATCCCTACAACCCCTTCAGCTTCTGACACCTCCTCTTCCCAGGCTTCTCCCTCTGACAGCTCATCCTCCCTCCAACTCCACTCCTTCAGCTCTGAGCCGTCTTCCCTTCCTGGTTCCCCAGCTGCTTCCTCCCACCATTCCTCTGTGCCTAACCAGTCCATGACATTGCTCCATCCCTCGGCCTCTGTCCCCACAAGGCAGCTTCCCCTGACCTGATCTGGTTCCACAGCCGCTGCTTCCCTTCTGCCCCCATGAAAAGGCAGATCAGGAGGTCTTGCCGGCATCCTTCTGCCACCTGCAAGAGAAAAAAAGTAAGCAGGACGCCAGGAGTGCCTGCATCTCTCACAGGGGAAACAGGGCATCTCTAACTACAGATGGGCCTTTGAGGAAGTCTAACCTGCTGAGTGCATTTTGATGTTTGTGCCCATTTCATATGTTTATTTGTGCAGAAATACATCTCCCGTCCCCTGGACCCTTATTCCCAACTGTTTCCCCCCAAAACAAGATGAAAAGAACCCCTAGATGAGTTGGAAAACCAACAGAATAGACCAAACAGAGAAATGCCACCTTCCTCCTTACCCAGTGGCCTCACTCTGGTGTCCAACGGAGGTCTCTCTGCCTCACAGGAATCCAGGTCCATTTCTGCAAAATGATCGTTTTCCTGAAAGAGCAACAAAGATTCAAAACAGAGAATGAATGGTGAGAAATGTTAGAAAGAGAATGACAAAGACTTAAAGGGTGTTAGATCTCATTCCATGGATGCTTTCCCAGAAAAAGGATGGTCCATCAGCAGACCATTATGGGATGTTCTCCGTCCTATTTGGAGCCCCTTGGGAGTATCCAGAGGAAAGTCTCTCTCACCTGCTTTCTCTCCTCTGCCTGAATCAAGAGGAAACCTTCGGCCAGGGCCACCGCCTGGGAACTGGTCTCCGCTCCACAGTCCCTCACCCAGCTCTCCATCTCTGGTGGAAGGACAGCCAGGAACTGCTCCAAGATCACCAGGTCCAGCATCTCAGCTTTCGTGTGCCTTTCTGGCTTCAGCCACTGACGGTCAAGGTGGTAGAGTCGGCTGCAAACCTCTCGGGGTCCCTTGGCCTCCTGGAAGCAGAACTGCCTCAACTGCTGGCTCTGCACCTCTGAGCGGAGGGTGTCCTCCTCACCCAGGATCTTCTGCACAGAGTTCTCCCAGAATCCCCCACTGCTCCCGGTTTGGATGTCATGGCCTCTTCCTGCTCCAGGGCCAGCTGAATCTTGCTCATCCATCTGTGCTCTCAGGAAGCCTCTGAGAGATCGGAAGGAACCCTTTGGTCTTCTGCCAAGTTCTGTCTGTCTGAATGGGAAGCTCTAGCAAATCCTACAAAGCAAATACATTGTTCTGTTACAGAATTTGTAGGTCAGGAGAAGAAAAAGGTTCCTTGAGGAAGCATGGATGAGTCTTGCTGGGAACTAGGGCTGGACTGCACCACATCCCAGACCATTGGCTATCTTTTTTGGGGGAAAGAGGAGTAAGAGGAGAAGAAATATGTCTCTAGCCTTCTAGCAATGCAAATTGTGGAGGCAACTGAAGGGATTTCTGTGAGATTAATCAACCTGGTTTCTGCTGCTTTCCAGTCAGTGCATGAAGTCAGACCTGACTGACGAGGAAGTCATTTGTATCTTGTGGGAAATGAATGCTTGGCTCTAGTGGGGTTCCTCATCCGGGGGTCCTCAGAAGTTGCTCCCCCCACCCCCATTCCCCTGCTTCTGTCTCCTTTTCTTGCACTTGGACTCTCTGCCACTCTCAAGACAGACTCCTGGGGTGGGGTCCCTTTTTCTTTGCTCTGAGGGCCAGGTATGTTTCTGGCCAACCCCCTGAGGGCCAAGTGGGCCAAAGACATCTCTCTTGAAATTTAGGCTGGCAATTTATTATGATTATTCTATTAGATAGCTTAACACACACACAGCCACTGATTCCAAGGTCCCTGGAGGCTCAGTGAGAAGCAGCGCCCATTTCCGGCTGCTTTGCCAGCAACAATCCCTTTGGGACAGAGAGGATGTGGTCCTGGGATGCCCTGCTCTGGGTGCGAGGGGATTGCTGCAGTGGCCTCCGTGGGGGGCTGCCCTAGGAGACACTGGGAAACTGGTCCCCAATGCAGCAGCCAGACTCTGGGCTGGGATCCCTCTCCTTATTCCTGGCCTTTCTCTCCCACCTTTTTTTTTGGGGGGGGGCTAGTCCACCTCCTCGTCCAGCTTTGGAAAACCATTTGCACATTTTTCGTCCGTTGTGCAATGAGGCTGAGCGACGTCACACAGAGTTAAAGTCCCAGGGACTCCTTTGTTTAAAGAAGGGAGATCTTTTCTGAAGCGGGGGGGGGGGGCGGGGGGCCAAATGAGTTTTGGATCCTCTGATCTCCAGGAAGGAGAGCATGGCAGACCTGGCCCCTCCCTGGCTGGACCCTCTCCTCCTCCCTGACTTGGGGTGTCCCCCCCCTGCAGGAGCAGATCAGGCCCCCCAGGCCCCCTCCCCTGCTGCAGCCCTGGGACCCCCCCTCTCCCCATTGCACCCTCTGGGGGGAGAGAGAGGAGACTCACCAGATCCCAGGAGGGGAGAGCGAGGCAGCCCTTGCAGGAGAGACACCAAAGCAGGAAAGGACTGGGGGGGGGGGGCTTGGAGCTGGAGGACCTGGCCCCCCCTTGCTTCCTGTCCTCTCTAGGAAGGTAGCTCGGTTCCCTTTAACTCTTGCAATGCAGAGTCCATCCTGCTCAGCCCTCTCTCGCTTGGCAGAAACTCATAATCTTATTATTTGTTATTCATTCGGGGGGCAGCTGCCCCCCTGGCTCCGCCAATGCCCAGATATCCTTTTGGGGGTGAGGCTCTTGGCTGGACTCTGAGCATCTCCCTCCCTTGGCCAGAAACCAGAGGAAGAGCTTGCAGGGAAAAGGGCTTTGCAGGAGGCAAGGAAGCTCCTCCTGGAATTCAGGAGTGGAGAGAGAGGAGGGGATCCCAGGATCATCTAGTCCAACCCCCAGCAATGCAGGAATCTCAGCTCAAGCATCCATGGCAGATGGCCGTCCGATCTCTGCTGAGAAACCTCCAAGGAAGGAGAGTCCCCCACCTCCCAAGGGAGACCTTTCTCCTGCCCAACTGCTCTTAGATGTCCCTCAAGGCAGCGGGTCCTGATTTCTAGCCCTGCTGAAACTATGGCGCTGGCTACCAAGGAGGAACCAAGCAAAGTTCATAATAAATAAATCCCATTCTCGTCATAAATGAGTAATATTTTCCTATGCATGCTTTTTATACTAATATACAAATGTATGCCATTCCCTTGTCCAGAAATGCTTAATTGCTAATTCAATGGACTGAAAATGGATGGTTGTTGTTATTATTATATTTAGGGAAGCTTTTAATGTTTGATGGACTATTGTATTTTACAATACAGTAAATTGGCAATAGATTGGCAGGGTATAAATAAATTATTAATTAATTAATTAAATTGATCATGTGAGTGTTCTTCTTCTGAAAGAGGCAGGTGGAATATCCACGGTTGCTAATAGCATAACGTTGAAAGGCTAGTGAAATATCAGGAGCCCTTTAGCATCTGCTTGGCATGCAGAATGTCCCAGGGTCAACCCCTGACATCTCCTGCAAGGGCTGGACGAAATCCCTGCCTGAAACTCTGGGCAGCTGCTGCCAGTCAGTGTAGGCCAGGGGTCCTCAAACTATGTCCCACGGGCTGAATCCAGCCCTCCAGGGTCGTGAATCTGGCCTGTACAGGCATTTCAGAACCCACCAAGTGTCCGAGGCTGAAAGCATCTCGCCGCCCAGTCAGTCAGTCCCTGTGTTGTGCTGAGGTAAACGCCACTAGCATGGTGGAGGCTCTACCAATGAAAGGCCAGGGGGTTTCACTCGGGGACGGGCAGGGTTGTCTTTTGGCTTGAAGAGCAAAGTTGAGGTTGGCGGAGGAAGGCAGACTTGGATCAATTCGGTTTCATTACATAGACGTTTACTTTAAAGGTGGGAGAAGGAAGTACAGTCCTATTTCTGTGAGTGGAGCAGGGGTCTTTCCACTCATGTGATTTACATGCTCTGAAAGTTGGGATCTGTTTTGAGATTTAAATTTTAAAAGGGTGGAGTGGAACTGGATATTGACCATCTTGTAAGCCTGGGGCAGGGCTCAGCAACCTTTTTCAGCTGTGAGGCGGTCCACCATCCCTCAGACCATGTAGGGGGCCAGACTAAAATTTTTTTTGGGGGGGTGAACCATTTCCTATACCCCACAAATAACCCAGAGATGCATTTTAAATAAAAACACACATTCTACCCATGTAAAAACACGCTGATCCCCAAATCATTCGCGGGCCGGATTGAGAAGACGATTCGGCCGCATCCAGCCCCCAACCCTTAGTTTGCCTGTCCCTGACCTGGGGAGCCACATTCTGGTTGAAGGAGGCCAGGATTGGCCCCCATGGCTTGGGATGTCCCTCCTCCCCTGCAGTAGGGCTTGGAACCCAGGAGAAAACTCTTGGAATAGCCTTGCCAGGTGCTCAGGGACGGACTCACCTGTCCCCATGTCCTTCTCTTTGCAGATGTGCTGCGGTTGCACATCCCTCCCCCAGGGGTGAGTATTGGAGAGAACCAGAGCAGGGACTCAGACCTGCCCTCTTGCCCCCCACTCTGCACTTTCGGATGTGGAGAGACCCTCCCTTTGTGAGGAACTGACAGCCTGACTTTTGCCTTTCTGCCAGCTCACCTACAGATTAACACAGCAAGGTGTGCTCTGCTGAGCCACAGAGTCAAAGGTCTACTGGCAGCTGCATTGTGGATGGAGGAGCATCCCTCAGATCTGACTCCACTTGGCTGATCAGAAAGCAGCATTTATAGTGTTTCTCTGGAGGTGCTAGGGTGGACATCTCAGTGGGGTTGTTTCACTGTAGAAAGAGCTTTGCTCCATCCCAATTCCCATGGCATCCAAACTGCCCAGACCTGGAGCATCGCTTCACAGAGTCAGGGGGACTGTGGAGAGCGGAACCCAATCCCACCTCCAGGCTTCAGATTCTTTATCATTCTACATCTCCAGCAGACTTGGGAAGAGTGGAACAGAAGGTAGCTTGAAAGAGACAACAGCTTCACAGCTGAGAATCCTGTAACGGGCAGAGCAGGAATACCATATAGGTGGGTTGGCAGGCAGAGAATAAAACAGTGTGATACCTGTATGCATTGATGAGTATAAATGGTCTGATTTTTATTTTTTAAAAGAATGGGGAACTGAGCTAGGGCAACTCGTTTTCTTAGAGTGGCAATGGCACCCACCCAAGAGGGGCCAGAACTGAGTTCCAGCAAGTTCTGGCTGGAAAAAGACCCTGGTTAGGCCCATTCATAAGTGAGGCCAGTGTAACATGCACAGGAATGGGAACTGACCACAAGACTAGTAAAAACCAGTTAAAGGGGAAATTCCGGAGGTCCGTTCTTAAGCCTCTTATTCTGAGGCACGCTTTCACTAATGGGGTCTCCCACTGTGCACACGCCTCCTGTGCACAATTTCTGTTCACATCTTGGGGCAAAGTTCACAACCAGAAGCAGCGACTTCTGGGTTAGAGGAGTTCGTAACCTGAAGCGTTCGTAACCAGAAGCGTTCATAACCAGAGGTACCACTGTACAGGCCTTCTGGCAGCTCTGTCTTGCCCTCAGGACCCTGCCCAGGCCGCATCCCTCATTGGCCCCATTCTGCACTCTCCCCAAGTGATTTTACCCAGCTGCCATCTGTCTTGGAACTATGACAACTGTTCTTGGTTGCCTGGATGAAGAGGGGTATATGTCTGACCACACCCATTTTGCCACAACCACCTCTGGGATGTGGCTCCCAGAAAGCTTTTGATAAGAAAACATGGCCCTGAGGCTGAAAAAGGGTCACCACCACTGAATAAATCCCTGCTTTTTCAGGACTGGAAACCCAGAATAACATGGCATCAAAAGTTCCAGATTTTATTAGGCCAGAGATATGATTAAAATTAGGAAAGAAACTTGACCATCATTTGTTAAAGCAGTCTATTACAGTATTACATACAGAACAATATAAATATGTCATTTCTGTGTGCAACCTGAGAAACATGGAAGAGATGGAGGAATACTGTAGGTCCTCAGAAATCTCCACTAATTCCATTTCTGGATTTTCATGATCAAAACAAATATCTCCAGTAGAAGGGGTGGACATCCAGGGGGTTGTTCTATGTTCAGGACCTTATTGAGGGATGCTGACCCATCTTATAATAACCTCTATGAATCCAGTTGACTCCAGATAGCTCAGGTATGATTTTTTAGGCAATTTTTTATGGAAGCAGGAGGGACTTCATTATCAGAAAGTGTGTGAATCTTTTTTTATCTAACTCTGGAATGTATATACCAGGAGAACAACCAAGAAGACCAAGGAACTGGAAATCAAGCCTTATAAGGAATGGCTGAGGCAATTTGGTGTGTTTAACCTGGAAAAGAGGATATGATAGCCATCTTCAACTATCTGAACGGCTGCCACATGGAAGATGGAGCAAGTTTATTTCCTGCTTCTCCAGAAGGTTGGATTCAAATGGCATGAAAGAAGATTCCAAGTAAACATTTGGAGGAACTTTCTGACAGTAAGAGCAATTTGATGGGGGAACAGACTCCTTCAGAAGGTGGTGGACTCTCCTTTGTTGGAGATTTTTAAACAGAGGTCGGAGGACCATCCACCAGCAGCGATTCCAACAATGCATGAGGTTGGGCTGGGTGACCCCTGGGGTTTCCTTCCAACTCTATGATTCTATGATTCCATGAGGCATTTGGAGCTTCAGGATGGACCAACAACTGCAGGCTGGATTGATCAAAGATGGCATATAAACCTGTATGGACATTTGACACAACACAACATAGTTGTTAGAAGGGGAATGAAACGAGAGGCAGGACTGAGATTTGGATATGCTTCGAAGTTCAGGCTATGGGAAGTCGTAAAATCAAAATTACAATTCGGAAGACAATTTGATCTTTTTTATTTTAGTTTTTTATTTTAATTGGATTATGATTTGATATGTTAATTTTTATGTTAATTGGATGTTTTTTATTGGGAAATTAATATACACTCTAACAAAAAAAAAGAGGAATTAAACAACATCAGCCAGCATGGTGTAGTGGTTAAGAGCGGTGGACTCGTAATCTGGTGAACTGAGTTCGCTTCCCCGCTCCTCTACATGCAGCTGCTGGGTTACCTTGGGCTAGTCACAGAGTGTTTGTGGTGGGAGAGGAAGGGAAAGGAGATTGTGAGCAGCTTTGAGACTCCTTAGGGTAGTGATAAAGCGGGATATCAAATCCAAACTCCTCCTCTTCATCGTCCACTTCTTCTTCTTCCTTTAGACAGGCAGTCTCCCCACCCCCACCCCAGTGCATCAATATGGAGATTGTACTTCCCTTTGGTTTAAGCACTAGATGCTGGGAGCAAACATTTATTCATTTACTGGTCACCCGTCTTGGTTCCTACTCGAACAGTACGTGGGCACTTCTACATAACTGTTGTTATTGTGTTTGTGATGTGCGTGGTTCATTCTGTCATGAATGCTTTAGCAGAGTTTCTTGCATTCAGGAGGCTGGACTAGATGTCCCTTGGGGTCCCTTTCAACTCTATGATTCTATGATTCATTCAAAACCAATAAAATGTTTGTAAAAGGAAAAAGAAAGATGATGGTTAGATCCAGCGCTTTATTTCTGGGGGTACTCAGGGGTACGCATACCCCTAAACATTTTGTGAATCTTTGTCGGAATCTCCGCTCGGCCAAGCCGATAAGGCCTCATCTTCCTCCGAGCTGAGCCTTTGAAATCGCCTCCGACGTGTTTAATGACCTGAGCCTTTGATGAGGCCTCAAGCACATTCTATCCAGCAGGCTTCCCAGCACAGGGGAGAGACGAGAGGTTTGGCTACATTGTAAAAAGTTTTATTTCTAAACTACGCAGAACAGAAAAGACATCCTCTCTCTATGAAAGCAGAGAGCAACTGAACAAAGGAACTAAGGAACAAAGGAAACAGGAAACCACTAACATCACATCCCGTCTCCCTTTCCCGTGAGACTGCAAGGTCTCTGGAATGTAAACAGAGTCCTGGGACTCCGCACAGCTGCACAGTGAGAAACAGAAACTAACATCCTCCCCCTTTCTGTGAACACCACTGGGCAGTGTGTCAGTACATTATCAGTACAAACCCAATTTCTGTACATAGGTACAGTGTTGATCCTTCGGAACAACCTTGGACAATAAATCAGCAGGAATTTCATTACCTGGCATGTAGGACACCGTTATGAGTCCTTTCTGAACACATTCTCTAGCATGTTGCAGCTTCAAAGTGCTTCGTGCTTTGCTTACAACCTTCAGAAGTCAGAAAAGCCAAACTTGCTTTGTTGTCCTGATAAACCTGGATTGGACATTTGACAGGAATTCTCGTGTCTTTACACAACTGTAACAACCATTCACAATCCACGAGTGAATAAGACAATGCATTCAGTTCAGCTTCACAAGAACTTAAACTTATTGTGTGTTTTTTTTAATTTATTTATTTATACAACACGGGAAAAAACACACAAAAAAACACAAATACCAAATTACACACAAATTACAAAAATAACCATAGACACATAATTTTCTTGGCAAACAATAAAACATCTATTGGTCTTAACACTAAAGACCCAACTTCCCGTCTGTTCCATATTTCAAATTCATATTACTTATTGCCAATACACGTTTTTTCCATAATTAAACTTATTTTCAATAAATCTAATTTCTTCTATCTACCTAGCAACTATTACTGAAGTTCCTCGAATGCTGCAACTGAATTTAAACTACTATATTTATTTTTCAGATATTCTTTGAAAACCTCCCATTTAGAAACAAATTCCTGTTTTGATTTATTCTTTATTTTTTCTGATAAACCATCTAATTCGGCATATTCTGTCAGCTTTTGGATCCAATCTTGTATAGAGGGGATTTCATTACTCTTCCATTTTGCTGCGATCAAAACTCTTGCTGCCGCCGTCGCATATAAAAAGATACCCTTCCTCTTTTGTGGAATATCCAAATCTGTTATTCCCAGGAGGTAGGCCTGGGAATCTCTTTATTGAAAGAGATCTTTAGCATTTTTTGCAGTTCTGCATGTATACTCTCCCAGAATACCTGTATTTTCCTACATGTCCACCACATATGATAGAATGTTCCTGAGTCTCCGCATCTCCAACAATTACTTGACACATTTTTATACATTTTCGAAAGTTACCATGGTGTTAGATACCATCGATGATGCATTTTTTGAAAGTTCTCTCTAATCGTGTAACAGTTTTCCCATAAATTTTCCCATTGGGCCATGGTTATTGAATGGCCAAAATCCTGGGACCACCTCACCATTGCCACTGTTACCTCCTCCTCCTTGACTGGACAGTCAAGGAGGAGTCGGTAAGTTTTGGAAAGTTTTTCTTTTAGAATTTACAAGATCAGATTCAAATCGGGAAATATCTACTGAGAACCCCTTTTGTTTGTCAGATTTAAATTTTTCAAGTAACTGATGGTATTGGAACCAGTCTGAAATGTGTTCTCTTATTTCCTCAAATTTTTTAAATTTTATTTGGTTATCTTCATTTTTTAGAAGTATTTTATATGTTGGCCAGCTTTCCTGAGTATTTTTCCGTTTTACTGCTATGGCTTCTACTGGAGAAGTCCACCACGGGACTTTAGGCTCCATCAGGTCTTTATATTTTTCCCATACAGCAAAGAGTGACTTTCTTATTATATGGTTGGTAAAATTTTTATGAATTTTCGCTTTTCCATATATTAGGTAGGCGTGCCATCCCCAACGGTTGTCAAAACCTTCCAGGTCCAGGAGGTCCAGATCCTGCAATGTGCACCAATCTTTTAGCCAGGTGAAACAGGCTGCCTCGTAGTAAAGTTTTAGATCGGGTAGAGAAAAACCTCCTCTCTCTTTTATGTCTATTAAGACCAGGTGTTTAATCCTAGGTTTCTTCCCTTCCCACAGAAATTTGGAAATTTCTCTTTGCCATATCTTGAGACAACCTGCTTCACCCAGTATCGGAATCATTTGAAATAAAAAGATTAATTTTGGAAGCACATTCATCTTTATAATGGAAATCCTACCCAGAAATGTTAATTTTAGTTTACTCCAGGTTACCAAGTTTTTTCTAATCTCTAGCCAAGTTTTGGTGTAATTATCCTGAAATAAGTTTATGTTCTTGGGGGTGATCCAAATACCCAAGTATTTCGCTTTTGAAAAGATTTTCAGGCCCAATATTTTTTCTAAGTCGTCCTTTTCTTCTGTAGTTACATTTTTAACAAGCATTTTTGTTTTTGTTATGTTCAGCTTAAAGCCTGCCACTTCTCCAAATTCTTTAATCAGTTCCAGCACTCTTTTCAGCTTCAAAGTGCTTCGTGCTTTGCTTACAACCTTCAGAAGTCAGAAAAGCCAAACATGCTTTGTTGTCCTGATAAACCTGGATTGGACATTTGACAGGAATTCTTGTGTCTTTACACAACTGTAACAACCATTCACAATCCACGAGTGAATAAGACAATGCATTCAGTTCAGCTTCACAAGAACTTAAACTTACTGTTGTTTGCTTCTTGCACGACCAATCAAATAGACCCTGGTTGTACATATAGCAAACTCCAGACGTGCTTTTCCTGTCTGTAGTGTCACTTCCAAAACTCGCATCAGCAAATATCTCAAGACCATCAGACTTCTAATTGTTAAATGTCAGTCTGTAATGCATAGTGCCTTTCAAATAGCGTGCTACACGTTTCAGAGCTTTCCAATCCTTAACAGGATTGTTGACTTGTCTGCTTAGCAAGTTACAGCTAAGTGCAATGTCAGGTCTTGAATATCTGGCAATGAATATTAGTTTGCCTAGCACACTTCTGTACAGTGTAGTGTCAGAAAATGCTTCTTCCGTGTCATCTACCTGATAACTTGTTGTCATTGGTGTGTCTACAGGGTTAGCATCCATCAGGTTTAGCTTGGTTAACACATCAGCAATTTTCTGTGACTGGTATACTAGGAATTAAAGCTGCATCACATGATGAACACTGCAAGATGGCGGAGGCTGCTGAGCAGACTGCCAGAAGTTACACCCCGGGGAAAGCTGAAACAGTATCCCAGAGCATGCAGGGATGTGTTCCTGAAACCGAAAGCTCCACAAAAGAGAGGCTTTTGGAGGAAGAGTGCACGAGGGGGGTGTTTCCTGTTCAGGGGGTGAAATCTCCAAAGCAGGAGGAGCAAGGGGAGTTGGCTGCCAAGTCATCCCAACCATCACTGCAACCAGCAGGTGGCACTGATGTTGGAAGCAGTGGAAAGTTTTTCCTGTGAGAAGTTTGGGCAGAGTCCAAATGCCAGGATGTTCCAGTACAAAGGCTAAGGCAAAACTTTGTGGAAGATGGAACTGGTTCACCACATTTACATCACAGAAGGGTCCAATCCACCAGTTGGGTGAAGACTCCTTGGAGGTGCAAAGTATTGTGGAGTCCGGCACACTTCCCTGTTTTCCATTCAGCTTTCTGGACTTTTCCAGAATGTGCACAGCGCTAGCCGCTTGGTGTGTAAGCTTGCAGAAGATAGAGTCCACACGCTGTTGTTCTAAACTAACAGCTTTATTTACAGCAGAACAGTAAAAATAAACAAACCATCTGAGACAGCAGGCATCTTGCTTCCTTGCTCGGCAGCAAAAGCGAAAGTCAGACAGAACAAAGAAACAGCTTCTACAGAAGTTGGAGACAGCTCCTCCCCAGAACAGGCAGGACGATGGGTTCTGAGCTGTTAAGCCTATAAGCTCTGATTCCCCATCACATATATAAGCTCTGATTCCCCATCACACCCCTCTCATCCTGCACTGCTGGGGACTCGTAAGTTTCACCACTTACCCCAAACACAGAACTTTACAGAACTCCCCATGACGCTGAAAGCTCAAGGTTTCATGAACCCATCTGCCAGGTTATTCTGGCTTGAACAGTACTGAAATCTCACCAAGCCTAACTGGATACTCTGAAACCCATTTTGGAAACAGATGCCTAGGTGTTTGGTTCTGGCCTTAAACTGCCCAGACTCTGCCAACTTCAGACAGGGTTGATTGTCCTCCCACACCGTGACAGGGAAACAACAATCCCTGCAGATTTCTTGAACCAAACAAACACAGAATTCCAATTCCCTGCAAAGTTCAGACAGCACACTGAATTCAGCTTCAGTAAAGGAAAGCGCAATAAAATTTTGCTTCTGGGTGTGATGGCCTGGGATTCAGATTCAGATGCTGAACCTAAGGAATCCCAACCTGCACAGGATTCCTCGCCTCCAGAACCAGGTGAGCCAGGGTTGGGGCATGAGCCTGCAGAACATCAGCTAGCCATCACCCTTAGCTGACAGCTTGAGACAGAAATCCTTGGTATCCTGCAGATACGCAGCACCCTTCCATTCCAGGCACTCACACTCGGGTTTGTAGCTTCCTTGCTGAGCAGATTGGTAGCAAAAGCAATGTTCGGTCTGCTCTACCTGGACAGATACAACAGCCTACCCAGAGCTGACTGAAAAATCTCAGCATTTTTGAACTCAGCGCATTCTACTTGCTGACTATCTTTCACATAACTTGTCTCCATGGGTATTCTGACCCCTGAATTCATACATCCTGAACTTCTCAAGCAGTGATGCTGACTTGAATAAAAAGGCCCTCCTTGCACAATCAACCACATGATGCATGTACACCATTTGAATGGTAATGTCTATAATGGCAGTGACATTTTAAAAAAGTAAAAATTTGAGCCCAGCACCTCCCCTTGCCCTGGAGAACACTTCTAGCATGTTATCTCCCCTACCTGTGTCCATTTGGTACCACCCTATCCAGGTTTTTGCCTGTCCATTGTGTTTGTCTTTCATTTGTTCTCCTATGTGTGTTGCCAGTAGAAGCCACAATTCTGTGGGTACTCTAGGTGGTGCAGAAAGCACCTAGAAGCTCCCTAGTGGTTGAAGTGCCGATAAACCTCAGTTTTGAGATCTATAAATTCCAATTAGCCAGCAGAGCTTGTCACAGCGCCAGCCTACCTTCCCTTTAAAGCAAACATGGGTCTCCAGCTGTTTTTGGACTACAACTCCCATCATCCCTAGCTAGCAGGACTAACGGGAAGGGATGATGGAAACTGTAGTCCAGGAGCTGCTGGGGACCCAAGTTTGGGAAACCCTGCTTCAAAGCAACTTTTGCATTGGGCCTGCAAATATGGGACCTCCACACTTTTGTATTTTCTAGTATTTTGATTTTCTTGTGACCTTTGTACTTTATTTATTTATTTATAGAGAGAAAATTAAAAGAGAAATTGTATGGCAAGTAGTGGAAGAATAAAAGGTTGTGTCTGGGGAAAAAAACCAAAAAAAACCTGGGGGGTGTCCTCCTCAAATATTTTATTGGGGGACAAAGACCGCTAGGGCTTTAAGAGTTGGTGCCTATTCCCTACACCCTCAAGTCTCAGGAATGGTACAACATAAAAACACAATATAAAAACACAAACCGACCTTTGTATAGATTCTTTGATGGGAAGTGAGATGGGAGCTCCTCCAGAAGCTCTTTCCACATTCCGCACACTAATATGGTTTCTCCCCTGTATGAATTCTTTGATGGGAAGTGAGATTGGCGCTCTGACTGAAGCTCTTTCCACATTCCACACACTGATAGTGTTTCTCCCCTGTATGAATTCTTTGATGGGAAGTGAGAGAGGAGCTCTTCCTGAAGCTCTTTCCACATTTCACACACGGATAGGGTTTCTCCCCTGTATGAATTCTCTGATGTGAAATGAGATCGGTGCTCCTACTGAAGCTCTTTCCACATTCCACACACTGATAGGGTTTCTGCCCTGTATGAATTCTTTGATGGGAAGAAAGATGGGAGCTCTGACTGAAGCTCTTTCCACATTCCACGCACTGATAGGGTTTTTCCCCAGTATGAATTCTCTGATGGGAAGTGAGATCGGTGCTCCTACTGAAGCTCTTTTCACATTCCACACACTGATAGGGTTTCTCCCCTGTATGAATTCTTCGATGGGAAGTGAGATTGTGGCTGTGACTGAAGCTCTTTCCACATTCCACACACTGATAGGGTTTTTCCCCTGTATGAGTTCTTTGATGGGAAATGAGAGAGGAGCTCTGACTGAAGCTCTTCCCACATTCCACACACTGATAGGGTTTCTGCCCTGTATGAATTCTTTGATGGGAAGAAAGATGGGAGCTCTGACTGAAGCTCTTTCCACATTCCACGCACTGATAGGGGTTTTCCCCAGTATGAATTCTCTGATGCAAAGTGAGAGAGAAGCTGTTACTGAAGCTCTTTCCACATTCCACACACTGATAGGGTTTCTGCCCTGTATGAATTCTTCGATGGGAAGTGAGATTGTGGCTGTGACTGAAGCTCTTTCCACATTCCACACACTGATAGGGTTTTTCCCCTGTATGAGTTCTTTGATGGGAAATGAGAGAGGAGCTCTGACTGAAGCTCTTCCCACATTCCAAACACTGATAGGGTTTCTCCCCTGCATGGATTCTTTGATGGGAAGTGAGTTTGGAGCTTCCAGTGAAGCTCTTTCCACATTCCACACACTGATAGGGTTTCTCCCTAGTATGAATTCTTTGATGGGAAGTGAGAGAGGAGCTCTTCCTGAAGCTCTTTCCACATTCCACACACTGATAGGGTTTCTCCCCTGTATGAATTCTTTGATGGGAAGTGAGAGAGGAGCTTTCAGTGAAGCTCTTTCCACATTCCACACACTGATAGGGTTTCTCCCCAGTATGAATTATTTGATGGGAAGTGAGAGAGGAGCTCCGACTGAAGCTCTTTCCACATTCCACACACTGATAGGGTTTCTCCCCTGTATGAATTCTTTGATGGGAAGTGAGGTTGGAGCTATGAGTGAAGCTCTTTCCGCATTCCACACACTGATAGGGTTTCTCCCCTGTATGAATTATTTGATGGGAAGTGAGAGAGGAGCTCTGACTGAAGCTCTTTCCACATTCCACACATTGATAGGGTTTCTCCCCTGTATGAATTCTTTGATGGGAAGTGAGTTTGGAGCTTTGACTGAAGCTCTTTCCACATTCCACACACTGATAGGGTTTCTCCCCTGTATGAATTATTTTATGCGAAGTGAGATTGGAGCTCTGTCTGAAGCTCTTTCCACATTCCACACACTGATAGGGTTTCTCCCCTGTATGAATTCTCTGATGGGACATGAGATCGGTGCTCCTACCGAAGCTCTTTCCACATTCCACACACTGATAGGGTTTCGCCCCTGTATGAATTCTCTGATGCCTAGTGAGAGAGGAGCTCATACTGAAGCTCTTTCCACATTCCACACACTGATAGAGTTTCTTTCCAAGGATATTTTGTTGATGGGAAGTGGAATGGGAGCACTGACTGCAGCTTTCTCCAAACTCCAAATTTTTACGTGGCTTCTCCTCTCTGGGGATTTTATCGTGGTCACCTTTGTTCTTGATTTCTGATTCAACACAATCTGCCATGGAGACAAAAAGGGATTAGAGCCTCGGAACAAATGAACAAATGGACTACAAAAAATCTCTCAAGAGAACAAGTTAATGCTAAAACTATTTTATAACAGATCAAGAGGTGGAAGGAGCAATTCAGAATATGAAACTGGGCAAATCTCCAGGGCCGGATGGTTTGACTTCAAGATATTACAGATCTTTGAAAGATTGGCTAGTACAGCCATTGAAGGAAGTCTGTAATGAAATACTAGAGGGGAAAAAGGCACCAGAGTCGTGGAAATACGCCTATCTTACACTTATACCGAAAACATAATCGGAGAAGACACAACTTAAGAACTACCGCCCCATATCTTTGCTTAATGTGGATTATAAAATTTTTGCTGAAATTATGGCTAAAAGATTAAAAAAGGTATTGGTAGAAGAAATCCACAAAGATCAAGCAGGCTTTCTCCCGGGGAGACAC
Source organism: Podarcis gaigeae (assembly GCF_964106915.1). Lineage (NCBI taxonomy): Eukaryota > Metazoa > Chordata > Lepidosauria > Squamata > Lacertidae > Podarcis > Podarcis gaigeae. The sequence continues at coordinate 106,134,872 of NC_139677.1, forward strand.
TTGTCAGACAATACAAGGAATATAATCAATATTTTAGAAAAATTACAAGTAAATATTAATACTAAAGCAGTTTTGATATTTGTGGACGCAGAGAAAGCCTTTGAAAACATCTCTTGGAGCTTCATGAATAAAAATTTACAGGGAATGGGGGTAGGCCAAGGTTTTGAAAACAGTATAAGTGCAATTTATTCAGAACAAAAAGCTAAATTAATTGTGAATAATGTAATTACAGAAGAATTTAGGATTGAGAAAGGAACACGACAGGGCTGCCCAATTTCCCCATTGCTTTTTATTTCGGTCCTGGAGGTTTTGCTTAATATGATAAGAAAGGACCAATTGGTTAAAGATATATAAGTCGGAGCTAAACAGTATAAATTGAAAGCTTTTGCCGATGATTTAGTCTTGACATTGCAGGAGCTGGAATCCAGTACTAAAAGAGTATTGCAATTGATTCAAGAATTTGGTCAGGTTGCGGGATTTAAGTTGAATAAGTTGAAAACTAAGGTGTTAGAGAAGAACTTAACAGTGATTGAGAAAGAGAGGTTTCAGAAGGAGACAGGATTAACATTGGTTAAGAAAGTGAAATACCTGGGGGTTAATATGACTGCTAAGAATGTGAATTTATTTAAAGATAATTATGAAAAATGTTGGATGGAAGTGAAAAAGGATCTAGAAATATGGTCAAATTTGAAGTTATCATTGCTAGGCCGAATTGTTGTCATAAAAATGAATGTATTGCCAAGAATGTTGTATTTGTTTCAAACATTGCAAATTTTGGACAAGGTGGACTGTTTCAAGAAGTGGCAGAGAGATATTTCTAGATTTGTCTGGCAGGGCAAGAAGCCTCAAATTAAATTTAAGATTTTAACTGATGCTAAAGAAAGAGGGGGATTCGCCCTGCAAGACCTTAAAATTTATTATGAATCAGCCGCATTTTGCTGGCTGAAAGAATGGCTGCTTCTGGAAAACACAGACATTTTGGATTTAGAAGGTTTCAATAATGTATTTGGGTGGCATGCATATTTGTGGTATGACAAGGTCAAAGCACACAAAGCTTTTAAGAACCATATTGTCAGGAAAGCACTGTTTAATGTTTGGATAAGATATAAGGACTTGCTCGAAAATAAAACGCCAAGGTGGCTGTCACCAATGGAAACCAAGACTCTGAAAAACTTAATATGGAGGCAAATTGGCCGAAATATTGGGAAATCTTGGAACAAGAAGGAGATAGATTAAAACTGCAGAGTTTTGAAAAATTAAAAAACAAAGTACGAGACTGGCTCCATTATTATCAAATTAGGGAGACTTATAATTTGGATAAGAAAATTGGCTTTCAGGTGGAAAAATCAAAATTGGAAACAGAACTCTTAGAACCTAAAACTAAGAATTTGTCAAGAATGTATAACTTGCTGTTGAAATGGAATACACAGGATGAAATGGTTAAATCTGTTATGATTAAATGGGCACAGGATGTTGGATACATCATGATGGCTGACTGGGAACAGTTATGGACCACAGGTATGAAGTATATGGCATGTAATGCCTTAAGAGAGAATATAATGAAAATGATTTACAGGTGGTACCTGACACCAGTCAAGCTTGCAAAAATTTATCATTTGCCTGACAATAAATGTTGGAAATGTAAAGAGGTTGAAGGTACATTCTTTCACCTTTGGTGAAAGAAGAGTGGAAGAAATTTAAAGTTTATCTTCAGAAATATTGCAAAATTGAGGAATGTTAGAAAGATGTTGGGGGGAAAAATTATGTGGTTTTAGCAGAAAGGATATAAAGGATTAAGTAAAAATGAATTGGTGAAAGAGAGAAGGTAAAATTATGATATGTTAAGATAAATTATTAGGATAAAAACGAAGTTGGAAGGATTTGCTGGAATATTTAATTGAATTAGAATACAAAAACGGGAGGCGTGAGGAGGTCACGGAAATAAGTAAATGAAAGACAGGATATGGAAAGATTGAAATGTTTTTAACTGTTTTTTTTATTCTTTTTTCTATTTTCTATCCCTTTTGTGTGTTTTTTTCCTGTCTTTTTTCATATTTGTAATTCTGTTGAAGCTTCAATGTCAGGGAACTGCCATCAGAGCAGGTGCTGGAAGGGCTCCAGGAGGTTAGGAGAGATTTAACAGCAGAGGAAGGAACCAGCAGGGGGAGAGAAGGAGCTCCGAAGGAAAGGGAGTCGGAAAGGGGGCTCTGGGATACTTCAAGCGAAAACAGTGAGGAGGTTTCAGGACCTCCTATAGGGACACCCACACCTCGCCGGAAACTGTCACGCCGAGAGTCCAGACGACGCATTTCCGTTAAGGAGCTTTTATGTTGGAAGAGATTCCGTAAACGCCCACTGTCGGATTCTGCCAGCGACTGAGGGAGCCATGCTTAAGGGCTCCGCTAAGGACAGAGTGTTGCTAAGCTGAGCAAACCCTGAGGGACTAAGCTTTTACGCACAAGCAGCTCATCATCCCATCACAGCAATCCGACAGTCTTTGAAAGAAGCTTGTGCAAGGAGAGGCATCATGAGCAACCCAGCAGGAGCCAGAGCAGCGGGAGGAGTTGGAGAGGGTCCAAGCCTGGAAGAAAGGTACAGGATGTTGGAGGTCCAGCTAGCTCTGCAAACGGCTAGGCTCGAGGAAAGGAGGGCTCAGGATGCAGAAAAGGGAAAAACCACCCCACTCACGAGGAAGGTGCCAGGATTGGTGCAGAAGTTTGGGGGGGGATCCCAGGAACTATCAAGCCTTTAGAACAGAAATGCAATATGCCCTCAATCTGCAGTTTGATGACTTTCCTGATGAGGAATCGAGAGTTGCATTTGTGATTGGGCACCTCGAGGGAGGGGCGAAAGACTGGGTGAGGCCCCTGATGGCAGCGAATAATGACGCCTTAAAGGACTCTAGAAAGTTTTTTCGCGCCATGGATCTGATGTTTTCCAGCGAGATTGAGCAGGGAGTGGTGCGCAGACAATTAATGGCGTGTAAACAGGGGAGCCGATCTGTCTGAGAGTATTGGACTGAGTTCACCATGTTGATCCATAAATTGGGGTGGGATTTATCGGCGGAACCGATACAAATGCTGTTTGAAGAAGGACTATCTTCGGCAGTGAAGGACGAACTTTCCCGGGCGCCCAGGGCGGGGTCTATGGACCAGCTGACTAAATCAGCACTGGCCATAGGAGCACGCCAGGAGGCGAGAGCTTTGGAGAAGCGGGAAGGGAAGGGGGAACGTTGGAGGGATTTTCGCATTCCAGAGATTCCTGAGCAGCATTCCCCGCCAGCAGAGCCGATGGAAATTGGCACAGCACGCGTGCAGTTTCAAACCCCAGCGAAGGGCGGAAGGAGGGAAAGAGCGCCAAGAAATGTTTTCTCTGCCAACAGCCAGGTCACTTTGCCAGAGTCTGCCCGCAAAGAAAGGAATGGCAAGGGATGGCGGGAGCTGTTGGAGGGGAGGAGGAGGGGGTTAAGGAGCAAGTAAAAGCCAACGCCTGGCTGCCACCATCGGGGCACAGCAGCCAGGCCAAAGAGCAGTGAATGTGCCCATGCCGGAACCCCCAAGGCCAGCGCTTGTAATAGAGGTGTTGCTTGAGCTGCCAAACGGACACCCATTAAAGATGAAGGCGCTATTGGACTCAGGCAGCTCCTGCAATTTTATGAGTAAGGAGTTTGCAGCCGAACACCAGATACAGACTATCCCTTTGAGCAACCCGTTGCAGGTTACCACGATTGATGGGAGGGAGCTGTTGGGGGGAGAAGTTAACCAACAGACTGTCCCAATGATAATGAGGGTGGCAAGACACACCAAACTGATAGTGTTTAATGTGGCCACCTTGGGAGGAGTGCCCATTATTTTGGGGATGAGCTGGCTGGCACTGCATGATCCGCTAGTGGGATGGCACCAGAGGGTAGTTTCCTTTGGGTCAGTGCATTGCATGGCACACTGCAAGGAAGGGGAAGCCCAGGTAGGAGCCCAGGCCACACTAGCAGGGATGGAAGTAACAGATAAAGGGAAGGTACCACGACAATACGCCGACCTGGTTAACGTCTTCAGCGAAAGAGAAGCAGATAAACTGCCCCCGCACAGACCCTTTGACTGTCAAATTAACTTACTCCCAGGAGCACAACTGCCAGTGGGCAAGCTGTATGCAATGTCAGACCGGGAGATGCAGGAGTTAAGGGAGTTCATTGACAAAAACCTCAAGCAAGGTTTCATCAGAGAGTCACACGCGGTGGGGGGCAGCCCAGTGTTCTTTGTGGACAAAAAAAATACTGATAAACCCAGATTGGTCGTGGACTTCAGGGCCCTGAATGCAGTGTCAGAACCAGTGGCTTTCCCCATGCCCAGAATCGATGACATTTTGACCCGCGTGAGGAAAGGGAAAATCTTTACCAAGCTGGACCTAAGGGGGGCGTATAACCTGATACGTATGAGAAAGGGAGACGAGTGGAAAACCACTATGTTCACCCCCTTGGGGGCCTTTGAGTACTGCGTTATGCCTTTTGGTCTACAGGGGTGCTCGGCCTGTTTTCAATCATTCATGAATCACGTCCTGGGACCATTGCTATACAAAAACTGTGTAGCGTTTTTAGATGACGTCCTGGTGTACTCAGAGAATGAGGAACAGCATGTGCGAGATGTAAGAGAGGTATTGAGCAGACTGCAAGAAAACCAGCTGTGGGTGAAACTAGAGAAGTGTGAGTTTCATACCAGAGAGGTGGAATTCCTAGGGTACCGGTTGTCAGACAAGGGATTGGCCATGGATCCCAGCAAGGTTCAAGCGGTACTGGAATGGAAGACACCGAAAACTAAGAAGGACGTGCAAAGGTTCTTGGGCTTCGGAAACGTCTATCGGAAGTTCATCAAGAACTTTGCCCACTTAACGGCGCCCATCACTGATTGTCTCAGCAGCAAGAAGAAATTTGTTTGGACGGAAGAGGCGCAGGGGGCGTTCGAAAGATTGAAGAAGGCTTTTGCGTCGGAAGAGCAACTTTTGCATGTGGATCTACAGCAACCCATGAGAGTGGAGACTGACGCGTCAGACCGAGCGGTGGGGGCGGTGCTTATACAGCCGGGAGAAGACACATCGGAATGGAGACCATGTGCCTTCTTCTCGCGGAAGCTGAACAAATCCGAGAGGAACTACACCGTGTACGACCGAGAACTACTCGCCATTCATGAAGCGTTCCGGAGATGGCGACACTTGTTGATTGGAGCGCAACACAAGGTCCAAGTGCGCACCGACCACAAAAATCTAGAATACTGGAGAACTGCCCGAGTACTGAACCAGAGACAAGTGAGATGGGCCCAGGAGTTCTCTAAATTCCATTTTGAAATTTGCTATGTGCCAGGGAAGGAGAATGTCAGAGCAGACGCTCTCTCTCGTAAACCAGAGTATTTAGAGGGAGAGGGGGAGCCAGAGGAGAGACATATCATCCCTGAGGACCACTGGGTGTGTGGGGCGGCATTGGTGGGGCAAAGAGAACTGGTAGAGGAAATCGAGAACGATGAATACGCCCAAGATAAAATCAGAGGACTACGGGGAGGTGGAGAGAACACAGGGGGGTTTGAAGAAAGGAACGGAGCGTTGTATTACAAGGGGGCACTGTACATACCCGAAGGTGAATTGAGCGGTCGGGTACTCAAACAATTGCACGACAGCCCCACTGCGGGGCACTTCGGGCAACACAAAACCATGTGGTTGGTTACCAGGGAGTTTTGGTGGCCCAAAGTGAGGGAAGACGTACGGGAATATGTTAGGGGGTGCGACCGGTGCCAGCGAGCAAAAGGGGAGAGGTTGGCACCAGCGGGGCTATTGGAACCCTTACCCACACCAGAAAGGCCATGGGAGGCAGTATCCATAGATTTTATGACGGATCTGCCAAAGTCCAAAGGGAAAACCGCTGTCATGGTGGTTGTAGACCTGTTAACCAAGATGTGCCACTTTGTAGCATGCTCACATGCGGTCACGGCAGAAGAGACAGCCAAACTGTTTGTAGAACACATTTTTAGGTTGCACGGCGCCCCCTTGAGGGTGGTCTCCGACCGAGGGAAACAATTTACTTCTAGGTTCTGGAGGAAGCTCATGAGCTTGCTGCACATAGAAGTCAATTTTTCGACTGCCCGACACCCTGAAACCAACGGGCAGGCGGAAAGAGCAAACGGTATCCTCCAACAATACTTGAGGTGTTATGTCAATGACAGAGAAAATGATTGGGTAGAAAAATTGGCACTGGCGGAGTTTGCCTACAATAATGCGGAGAATGTGTCCACAGGGATGAGTCCCTTTTTAGCAAACTATGGGTGTCATCCCAGGGCTTTTCCAGGGGAAGGAGGGGAGAGGTGGAGCGTCCCAGCAGCAGAACATTTTGTAGAGGAGATGGAAGCGATCCACCGTCAGCTCCAGCTTAACCTGGAAAGGGCCAAGGAAAAATACAAGAAGCAGGCAGACAGGAATAGAAGGGAAGGTGAAACCATAAGGGTGGGGGACCAGGTGTGGCTGTCGACCCAAGGGTTGCCGTTCAAAGGGGGTTGCAAGAAATTGAGACCCAAAAGATTGGGACCATTTGAGGTTATTCAACAGGTCAATCCGGTGGCGTTCAAACTCAGATTACCTAACCACATGAAACTGCACCCAGTATTCCACAGGTCATTGTTGTCACCACACAGGGGGGGGACATGAAGGGTTGTTGACTCAGGGACCAGTCATAGAAGAAAGGGAGCGCAACAACCATGTGGCGGAAATCATTGACTCCAGGTGGAAGGGTAATCAGGTGGAGTATTTGGTAGCTTGGGAAGGAGAACCAGAGTCAGAAAACACCTGGGTAAGTGCAGAGGACGTCAATGACGAGGTTTTGATAGAAACGTTTCATCAAAGGTTCCCAAGGAAACCTCAGTCGGTAACGAGGTTCCGGAGGGAATATTTTGGAACCACCGACGAGGAAGAGGAGTTCGAAGGGTTCCCGGAATCAGAGCGGGAAGAAGAAGTAGACTCCGATGAGGAGGAGTACTGGGGGGCCAGGGACAACAACAGGTGGAGGGAAGTGTTCGAGACTTCGGAAGAGGAGGGAGGCTCTTTCAGGGGTTTTGCATCCTCACCGCCCATGGAGGAAGGGACGGGAGGGGGTGAAGGGGGCCCTGGAGGGGAGGTGGATGTCAGGGAACTGCCATCAGAGCAGGTGGTGGAAGGGCTCCAGGAGGTTAGGAGAGATTTAACAGCAGAGGAAGGAACCAGCAGGGGGAGAGAAGGAGCTCCGAAGGAAAGGGAGTCGGAAAGGGGGCTCTGGGATACTTCAAGCGAAAACAGTGAGGAGGTTTCAGGACCTCCTATAGGGACACCCACACCTCGCCGGAAACTGTCACGCCGAGAGTCCAGACGACGCGTTTCCGTTAAGGAGCTTTTATGTTGGAAGAGATTCCGTAACGCCCACTGTCGGATTCTGCCAGCGACTGAGGGAGCCATGCTTAAGGGCCCGCTAAGGACAGAGTGTTGCTAAGATGAGCAAAACCTGAGGGACTAAGCTTTTACGCACAAGCAGCTCATCATCCCATCACATTCAATAAATAGTATTTTTTTAAAAAAATAGAGCCTCGGGAACAAATGAAGAAGAACTGAAGGGACTTCAGTGTTTGTTTATTACCTTTGTTGTTTCTCATTAACCAACATATTTATTATGAGATTCTGTTGAGGTGCTGAATGTTGCTTTGTTTGATATACAGTAGTGGTCAAAATTGTGGAATACTTTTGGAGAAAAGTGTATTTCAGAGGTTTGATGGCTCATAACACTGCTTCTTTTGGAGTAACATCATAAAATTATGTATCAACGGAAATTGTTCAATTACCCATATTCTATCTAATGCTATAGCCAAATAACCAGGGGAAAAAGGACAACTTGCTTAGGTTGACTTTTGTCAGAGTCTTTTGTGATTGCTATCAAGTTGGTTGTTTTTTTTGTGTTCATGTAAAACATAATAAAATTATAGAAATGGCACAAAGAGTTGAGGAGGCTTCCGGCGATTGCGGGAGTGAAAGCAAGCGGGATCCCTCAGTGCTGAGAGAATCCAGCTTTTGAGGGGAAAAGAGAGTACTGCAAGAGGGCCGCAGCCCCCCAAACACCCTTGAAAGGATATTCAAGGGGCAGGGTCCTGGCACGGTCCAAGAGGATATCCTCCAGGTGCCAAGTAACCTCTTTTTGGGAGGCGACGAGAGTGGCGGGGTAGAGAAGCAGACAGCAGGAGGCCATTTCTATCCCTCAAGAGTGAAGCTCCGAGCTTGCACACAGAAGCGATCAGCTCTCAAACATTAAGAAATCGAATTGGGACTTTTTAAAATACAAATCCATGGATTAGAGCCAATTTGAAGTGGGTAAGGAGGTCAGCCTTGCCTGGAATTTAAACTACACACAAGAACAATCTTCAGAGCGGGACAAAAACGTAAGTCAATGCAAACGGATTAAACTGATAATTTATTTGACTGCCTTTTAAAGGACTATAAGGAGTATCAGGATTATAAAGATAGAGAAAAGGGGGAGAGTCGTTTGGAAGGCAATTAATAGTCTTATCAGTGAGTCGGTGGACAAGACTCCGAGAGCTTTCTACTTTTGTTTTTAAAAAGATCTGCGCAATTGGCAGCGACGGACTTTAAAACTACTGATTTATTAATTCTAGCCTGTGAAGAGAGACAGAAGATACTAAGAGGGAAAATACTGTTTCTTTACCTTAATTTGCTGGAAGTTTAAAAGAAGTTTGAGAGGAATTAGGAGTGTTTTTGCCCTCTGAAGTTCATACCCCCCCCCCCGCCTGCTTCTCTGCAGAGTATTTGAATGGGATACAAAGAAGCAAACTGCACCATTTTTGTATCTTTGATGGGGAAGGCTTTTGCCCTTCTCCTTCTCTTCCCCTCTCTTTGAGATTTAACACAGACTTTTATTCGTTTGGTGGCATCTTATGGATTTTGATTTCAAGATATATCTGGCAGGGCAAAAAGCCGAGAATAAAATTTAAGTTCTTAACAGATTTAAAAAAGAGGGGAGGCTTGGCACTGCTAGATATGAGATTATATTATGAAGCATTGTGCATATGTTGGTTGAAAGAATGGATGAAATTAGAAAATACAGATTTGTTAGATTTGGAAGGATATGACAATAGATTCGGTTGGCACGCATATTTATGGTATGGAAAAAAACGAGTGCATAAAGGTTTCAAAAATCATATTATTAGAGGATCTCTGATTGAGGTATGGGGTAGGTACAAAAACCTACTTGAACCAAAAATACCACACTGGTTATCACCATTAGAGGCGATGAGTGTTAAAAAGATCAATATGACTGGGAGGTGGATAACATATGGAAGTTTAATTGAGAAAGAGGGAAGTAAGTGGAAAATGAAACCATATGAAGAAGTGAAAGAATATGTAAACAATTGGCTGCATTATTTTCAGATTAATGAAAATGGATAATTGATGATTGGATAAAATTGTGGAAGGAAGGGATGAGATTTACGGCATGTACCACAATAAAAGAAAATGTTATGAAAATGATATATCAATGGTATATAACACCAGTTAAATTAAGTAAGATGTATAAGGTGAGTAATAAATGTTGGAAATGTAAGGAGAAAGAAGGGACATTTTATCATATGTGGTGGGAATGTGAAAAAATGAAGTGCTTCTGGGAAATGATATATAATGAGATAAAGAAAATATTGAAATATACATTTGTTAAAAAACCAGAAGCATTTCTATTAGGAATAATAGGTGGTGAAATAAAAAGGAATGATCAGAAAGTATTTCTGTATGCAGTAACAGCAGCCAGAACTCTTTAGGTCCAGAAACGGAAACAAGAAGAAATGCCTACGATTGAAGAATGGAGATCGAAATTAATGGATTACGCGGAACTGGACAGATTGACAGGGAGGATTCGCAACTGACAAGACCAAAGATTCACTGAGGACTGGAGTAAATTTACAAAATATATTAAAAATATTTGTGATAGTGATATAACGTTTGTAAGTTTTGAAGAAGCTCTGTAAGAAGATTTGGTAGAAATATTGTTTAAACAACATGGGAAGAAAAGATATATATAATGCAATCTGTGATAATTACGGAAAATTATCAGACACGTTGATGGAAGTCTAAAAGAAAAAAAAGATATGTGATGAGTTTTTGATGTTTAATGATGTTATAAATTTGTTTTTATTGGAAAATTAATAAAAATCATATAAACAAAAAAACAAAACAGAAAGCGATGTAAAATTGTACTGTTAAGTGAACAAGGCTACAGTTATGAAGAAATTGATGAAATATTACGAAAAACTTAACCAGAGCTGGCCTTTATATATTTTTGAAGAGGTATAAGGAGACTCAGTCACTACAAAATCAGACCGGTAAAGGCAGGGAAAGGTGCACAAAGGCAAGTGATGATGGACGAGTGGAGAGACTGTACCTACATGACAGAAGAAAATCATCTGGGTGTATACAAGATGACATGGTGCAATGTAATGTGAAAACTGGTCTAAATGTTAGAATTCTAAGGAAGAAGCCATTGTCATCTCTCAAGCAAAGGTTGAAATGATTAAACCCATGTTAACTAGACAGCGAAACAATGGGACAATGTTATTTGGTGTGATGAGACCCAAAACTCCTTGCTTGGTAGTGATGGCATGACATACGCGAGGAGAAGAATCAGAGAAGATTTACATCCTACTTGCATTACACCGACCGTGAAACACCCAGATAGTGTGTTGATCTGGCAGCAAAAGGTGTGGGCAAAATTTACGTCATTAATGGGAATGTAAATGCCCTAAAATGCATAAATGAAATATTTGCACCCAAACTGAAGCGTTCCTCAGGTGATCTTTTCCCAGATACTGAAGTGCGCGCGCGCACACACACACACACACACACACACATGTATTCTATTTTCTATTTCAACAGGATTCCGCTCCATGTCATGTTGCTGCTGTGTGCAAAAGGTGCTTTCAAGATAAAGATATTTCACTGCTGGAATGGCCTGGGAATAGCCCAAACTTTAACCCAATCAGAAATCTATGGAGCCGACTAAAGAAACTTGTTAGTCAGAAGCAACCCAGCAATAAAGTCCAATTAACAGAGGCAATAATTTAATCTTGGTTTCACTTTATTACAGCTGCAGAACTAAAAACTTGGTTCATATCATGGGAAGGCATTGTAAGGCCGTAATTAAAGCGAAAGGTTGCCAATGGTTATGACTGCTGTTCTAATAAATACACCTTCATAAAAATTCTTTCATTACATTCTTCATTAAATTATCTTTCCATTGATATATAATTTTATGGTATTACTCCACACAAAAGTGGTGTTATGAGCCATCAAACCTCAGAAATACACTTTTCACAAAAGGTTTCCACAATTTTGGCCACTAGGAGAAGTTCACTTTAAAGTTAATGTTCTTTTTATATGGGATCAGATTATTATTACTTATGCTTCATGTTTAGAAATGTGTTGGAAGCCATGTTTATATATGTGTTGGGGCAACCCAGCCAAATGGGCAGGGTATAAATAAAAAATATTATTATTACTACAGTGGTACATTGATTTAAGAGCAGCCCTGTTCCGGAAAAGATTAAGTTTGTAAAGCATCTTCATCATCAGCATCACTGCTACTAAACCATCGGAAGATGCAGACATTTCGTCTTCCTTGCCTCAGGAGACAACGAAAGTCAGAAAGAACAAAGAAACAGCTTTCCCGGATGTTGAGAAAGCTCCTCCCCAGATGGAGGACACTCTGAGCTGTTAACCCTGTGAGCTCTAAACTTCACAACTTATCTTTCCTAACAATTCTGAAGCTGACATTTAAGATGGCTTGGGCAGTTCAGACCAGCCCGGTCGTGGTAGAAAAAGGAATAATTTGAGGAAGATTGTTCAAAGAAAAAACTGTAAGTTACTGTTTATTGTGGGGGTGTTAGGTTCCCAGGTGTTATAGGGGCCACGGTTGAGCTCTGTGAAAATAGATACATAGAGGTATTTTTTGAATTTCCAGGCTGATATGATGATCCCTATGCAAAAGCCTTTGACTGTGTCGACCACAGCAAACTATGGCAAGTTCTTAAAGAAATGGGAGTGCCTGATCACCTCATGTGTCTTCTGAGAAATCTCTCTGCGGGACAAGAAGCTACAGTTAGAACTGGATATGGGACAACTGATTGGCTCAAAATTGGGGAAGGTGTACGACAAGGCTGTATATTGTCTCCCTGTTTATTTAACTTATATGCAGAATTCATCATGCGAAACGCTGGGCTGGATGAATCCCAAGCTGGAATTAAGATCGCCGGAAGAAATATCAACAACCTCAGATAAGCAGATGACACAACCTTGATGGCAGAAAGTGAGGAGGAATTAAAAACCTTTTAATGAGGGTGAAAGAGGAAAGCGCAAAATATGGTCTGAAGCTCAACATCAAAAAAACGAAGATCATGGCCACTGGTCCCATCACCTCCTGGCAAATAGAAAGGGAAGAAATGGAGGCAGTGTGAGATTTTACTTTCTTGGGCTCTGTGATCACTGCAGATCGTGACAGCAGTCACGAAATTAAAAGACGCCTGCTCCTTGGGAGAAAGGCGATGGCAAACCTAGACAGCATCTTAAAAAGTAGAGACATCACCTTGCCAACAAAGGTCCGTATAGTTAAAGCCATGGTTTTCCCATTAGTGATGTATGGAGGTGAGAGCTGGACCATAAAGAAGGCTGATCGCCGAAGAATTGATGCTTTTGAATTATGGTGCTGGAGGAGACTCTTGAGAGTCCCATGGACAGCAAGAAGATCCAACCTCTCCATTCAGATGGAAATCAGCCCTGAGTGTTCACTGGAAGGACAGATCGTGAAGCGGAGGCTCCAGTACTTTGGCCACCTCATGAGAAGAGAAGGCTCCCTGAAGAAGACACTGATGCTGGGAAAGATGGAGGGCACAAGGAGAAGGGGATGACAGAGGACGAGATAGTTGGATGGTGTTCTCAAAGCCACAAACATGAGTCTGACCAAACTGTGGGAGGCGGTGGAAGACAGGAGTGCCTGGCGTGCTCTGATTCGGGGGGTCACGAAGAGTCGGACACGACTAAACGACTAAACAACAACAACAACAATGACGATCCCACAGGGAGCCTTACCAAGAGAGGCCACGGTCCCATGACTCTCCTCCATGACGTCCTTATGCAGAGCTCTCTGGTCAGGATCCAGCAACGCCCACTCCTCATCCGTGAAACGAACAGCAACATCTTCAAAGCACACTGGACCCTAAAAGAAAAAAGGTAATGTCCTCCTCTGAGGCAGCAGAAATTTGATCTGCTACATAATGCTCTGTTGTTTCCTTCCTGTAAATTGCGGTGTTGTTTCAATAGGATTGTTTTGCAGCACATTTTAATTATGGGTGCTTATTTTATGTATCCGTTTTTGTGCAAATAGGTGGAACTCCTCCTTGTGTTTCCCAAGTCATTCTGCCTACGCAAGCGTTCCAGTTTCCCCAATGGGACGATCCACTTTCTCCTCTCCTTGTCAGCTGTTCTGGGAAGGTTCCCTCCCAATGCCCTAGAGCCAAATTCAAGGGGTTCATGGGGGCGTGGAGAGGGGGAGGAGTGGGGGGCAGGCCCCATTTTGCAGCGGATGGGGCTGGTTAGGTGAATCCTGGCCACTATTTGTTCTCGTCTGTCCACTGCTTAGAAACCAATTTTTGCATTCAGTTATGAATCTAGAAAAAAAATAAGCCTGTTTTTGATGGCCATCTGTCTTGGATGATCTAGCAGAGATTCCTGCATTGCAGGGGGTCTCCTGGCTCTGAATGACAAGCAGGGAGGGTGGCTTCTGGCAGAAGGAGAGGGAGCCACCGGTGGCTCCTCCTTCTCCTGACTCAGCCTCTCGACCTTCTTCTCCCACTCGCCTCCTTCCTCTTCTGCCTCTGATTCTGCACTGCATTCTGCCACAGAGTCTCCCAGCTCACTAAGCCTTGTTTCCCCTTCAGCTTTTGACACCTCCTCTTCCCAGGCTTCCCCCTCTGACTGCTCATCCTTCCTCCACCTCTACTCCTTCAGCTCTGAGCCATCTTCCCTTCCTGGTTCCCTGGCTGCTTCCTCCCACCATTCCTCTGTGCCCAACCAGTCCATGACATTGCTCCATCCCTCGGCCTCTGTCCCCACAAGGCAGCTTCCCCTGACCTGATCTGGTTCCACAGCCGCTGCTTCCCTTCTGCCCCCATGAAAAGGCGGATCAGGAGGTTTTGCTGGTATCATTCTGTCACCTGCAAGAGAGAAAAGGTTAGCAGGATGCCAGGAGTGCCTGCATCTCTCACAGGTGAAACAGGGCATCTCTAACCACAGATGGGCCTTTGAGAAAGCCTTACCTGCTGAGAGTATTTGGACGTTTGTGCCCATTCCATATGTTAGTTGTGCAGAAATACATCTCCCCTCCTCTGGACCCTTGTTCCCGACTGTCTCCCCCCAAAACAAGATGAAAAGAACCCTCAGATGAGTTGGGAAACCAACAGAACGAGGCCAAACAGAGAAAAGCCACCTTCCTCCTTACCCAGTGGCCTCTCTCTGGTGTCCAACGGAGGCCTCTCTGCCTCACAGGAATCCAGGTCCATTTCTGCAAAGAGATCCTTTCCCTGAAAAAGAAACAAGGATTCAAAACAGAGAATGGGGAGAAATACTAGAAAGAGAATGACAAAGATTTGAAGGGTGTTAGATCTCATTCCATGGATGCCTTGCAGAAAAAGCATGGGCCATCAGCAGACCATTATGGGATGTTTCCTGTCCTGTTTGGAGCCCCTTGGGAGTATCCAGAGGAAAGTCTCTCTCACCTGCTTTCTCTCCTCTGCCTGACTCAGGAGGAAACCTTCGGCCAGGGCCACCGCCTGGGAACTGGTCTCCGCTCCACAGTCCCTCACCCAGCTCTCCATCTCTGGTGGAAGGACAGCCAGGAACTGCTCCAAGATCACCAGGTCCAGCATCTCAGCTTTCGTGTGCCTTTCTGGCTTCAGCCACTGACGGTCAAGGTGGTAGAGTCGGCTGCAAACCTCTCGGGGTCCTTTGGCCTCCTGGCAGCAGAACTGCCTCAACTGCTGGCTCTGCACCTCTGAGCGGAGGGTGTCCTCCTCACCCAGGATCTTCTGCACAGAGTTTTCCCAGAACCCCCCACTGCTCCCAGTTTGGATGGCATGGCCTCTTCCTGCTTCAGGGCCAGCTGTGTCTCGCACATCCATCTGTGCTCTGAGGGAGCCTCTGAGAGATCGGAAGGAACCCTTTGGTCTCCTGCCAAGTTCTGTCCGTCTTAATGAGAAGCTCTAGCAAATCCTACAAAGCAAATACATTGTTCTGTTACAAAAGTTGTCTAATATCAGGAGAAGAAAAAGGTTCCTTGAGGAAGCATGGATGAGTCTTGCTGGGAACTAGGGCTGGACTGCACCACAGCCCAGATCATTAGCTATCTTGGGGGGGGGGGGGGAGAGGAGTAAGAAGAGAAGAAATATGTCTCTAGCCTTCTAGCAATGCAAAATGTGGAGGCAACGGAAGGGATTTCTGGGAGATGAATCAGCCTGGTTTCTCCTGCCTTCCAGTCAATGCATGAAGTCAAAACTGACTGACAAGGCAGTCATTTGTATCTTGTGGAAAATGGATGCTTGGCTCTAGTGGGGGTCCTCACCCGGGGGTCCTCAGGAGTTGTTCTCCCCCCACCCCCACTCCCCTGCTTCTGTCTCCTTTTTTGCACTTGAACTCTCTGCCACTCTCCAGGCAGACCCCTTGGGGGGGGTCACTTTTTCTTTGCTCTGAGGGCCAGGTATATTTCTGGCCAACCCCCTGAGGGCCAAGTTCGCAGGGCCAAAAACACCTCCCTTGAAATTTAGGGCAAGGTCCCTGGAGGCTCGGTGAGTAGCAGCGCCCATTTCCGGCTGCTTTGCCAGCAACAATCCCTTTGGGAGAGAGAGGATGTGGTCCTGGGATGCCCTGCTCTGGGTGCGAGGGGATTGCTGCAGTGGCCTCCGTGGGGAGCTGCCCTGGGAGACACTGGGAAACTGGTCCCCAATGCAGCAGCCAGACTGTGGGCTGGGATCCCTCTCTTTATCCCTCGCCTTTCTCTCCCACCTTTTTTTTTTGGGGGGGGGCTAGTCCACCTCCTCGTCCAGCTTTGGAAAACCATTTGCACATTTTTCCTCCGTTGTGCAATGAGGCTGAGTGACGTCACACAGGGACCCCTTTGTTTAAAGAAGGGAGATCTTTTCTGAAGGGGGGGGGCGGAGGGCCGAATGAGTTTGGGATCCTCTGATCTCCAGGAAGGAGAGCGTGGCAGACCTGGCCCCTCCCTGGCAGGACCCTCCCGTCCCTGACTTGGGGTGTCCCCCCCCCTTGCAGGAGCAGATCAGGCCCCCCAGGCCCCCTCCCCTGCTGCAGCCCTGGGACCCCCACCCCTCTCCCCACTGCACCCTCTGGGGGGAGAGAGAGAGGAGACTCACCAGATCCCAGGAGGGGAGAGCGAGGCAGCCCTTGCAGGAGAGACACCAAAGCAGGAAAGGACTGGGGAGGGGGGGGGCATGGCTGTGGAGGACCTGGCCCCCCCTTGCTTCCTGGCCTCTCTAGGAAGGCAGCTCACTTCCCTTTAACCCTTGCAATGCAGAGTCCATCCTGCTCAGCCCTCTCTCGCTTGGCAGAAACTCATAATCTTATTATTTGTTATTCATTCGGGGGGCAGCTGCCCCCCTGGCTCCGCCCATGCCCAGATATCCTTTTGGGGGTGAGGCTCTTGGCTGGACTCTGAGCATCTCCCTCCCTTGGCCAGAAACCAGAGGAAGAGCCTGCAGGGAAAAGGGCTTTGCAGGAGGCAAGGAAGCTCCTCCTGGAATTCAGGAGTGGAGAGAGAGGAGGGGATCCCAGGGTCATCTAGTCCCACCCCCAGCAATGCAGGAATCTCAGCTCAAGCATCCATGGCAGATGGCTGTCCGATCTCTGCTGAGAAACCTCCAAGGAAGGAGAGTCCCCCACCTCCCAAGGGAGACCTTTCCCCTGCCCAACTGCTCTTAGATGTCCCTCAAGGCAGCGGGTCCTGAGTTCTAGCCCTGCTGAAACAATCACACTGGCTGCCAAGGAGGAACCCAGCAAAGTTCATAATAAATAAATCCTATTCTCATCATAAATGAGTAATACCTTCTTATGCATGCTTTTTATTTTTTTTTAATATTTTTATTAATTTTAAGAAATACAGAAAAAAGAATAAAAGATAGTTATAAGAAAATAGAATAGAAGAATAACAAATTTCCATGTTCTTTTTCCATCCAATCTAAAGAACTTCCCCACATCTTCCAAACCCTGCGTTCTCTGTCATATAAAGCATCAGCAATTTGTTAACTTATTTCAAAACTTATTGTATCTTCCATTTTATCATGTTCCCTGATTTCAATTTTACTATAACCCAATTCTTGTATGCTTTGTATTAAACACAATAAAGTTATTTCATTATTTTACCTCTAAATTCTTGTGTCTTAATTTTCATTTCATTAACTTACATTTGCTGAAGCTAGAGTTTCCTGAAGGGTGCATTTTTTTTTTTTTAACATTCATACAGCTTATAGTGTTTTTTCAAATAGTCCTTAAACTTTTTCCAGTCCTCCTCAATTGTTTCTTCTCCCAAGTCTCGGATTCTGCCAGTCATTTCAGCCAATTCCATATAGTCCATCAACTGTGACTGCCATTCCTCCAGCGTGGGTAAATCTTGTGTCTTCCAATATTTTGCAATCAGGATCCTTGCTGCTGTGGTAGCGTACATGAAAAAGGTTCTGTCCTTCTTAAGCACTCTCTGGTCTACCATGCCCAGAAGGAAGGCCTCTGGTTTCTTAGGTAAGGTAAATCTCAGTACCTTTTTTAGTTCATTATGGATCATTTCCCAGAAGGCCTTCACTTTCGGGCAGGTCCACCAGAGATGAAAGAATGTCCCTTCCGCCTCTCCACATTTCCAACATTTATTGTCAGACAATAAATGCATGCTTTTTAGACTAATATACAAAAGTATGCCATTTCCCCTTCCAGAAATGCTGAATTTCTAACTCAATGGACTAAAAATGGATGGTTGTTATGCTTAGAGAAGCTTTTAATATTTGATGGACTATTGTATTTTTAAATTTTGTTGGAAGCTGCCCAGAGTGGCTTGGGAAAAACCAGCCAGATGCCCGGGGTATGTATAAATAATAATAATAATAATAATAATAATAATAATAATAATAATAATAATAATAATAATAAATACTGCTGCTACTGCTGGGCAGATAGGCCTCCTTCTTCAAATGGTTTTGGGTTTTTATCTGTGTCATTTTCAATTGTTATTGATATTAATGTTGTATTCTGAATTTTTGATCTTATGATTTATGTAGAAATTCTTTTCCATTTGGTTGTGTACCTTTGGATGTGTTTTGCTTATCGTTTATGACTTTTGTTATGTTGGTAATTATGTAAATCTTGTCATAACAATAACAACAATAATTTATTATTTATGCCCCACCCATCTGGCTGGGTTTCTCCAGCCACTCTGGGCAGCCTACAACAAATGATTAAAACTACATTAAAACATCAATCCTTAAAAACTTCCCGAAACAGGGCTGCCTTCAGGAGTCTTCTAAACGTCAGAGAGTTGTTTATTTCTTTGACATCCGATGGGAGGGCGTTCCGCAGAAGAGGCGCCACCACCGAGAAGGCCCTTTGCCTATCATGTTGTAAGCCGCCTTGAGCGTTGTTTTAACAATGGAAAGGTTACAAATAAAATAAAGTGATGATGATGAAGATTGAACAGATGTCTACGATTTCCCACAGGCTACTTTGTGTGAGGGGAACTGCAATCCAGGGAGTCTCTGGCAGGAGATTATCAGATAAGGAAAGCTTTATTTACAAAAAAGAGAGAATGGTGAAACAAAGTGAAGACAGGAGATGTGTTCTTTCAGGGAGAAGTTAATTTATTACTTCAGCTAAATGTCTCAGGATTAAACACAGTTCTGCAGGCACAGCTTCTCTTCAACTCCCTCCTCTCAAAATCAGTTGTCACACTTCAGGAAGATGTTCAGGTTTCCAGAATAGGTGGTGAAAGGCTGAACTCTCTTTCTGCTGCTTCTCTCTCACCCCCGAACTTAGTTATGAGGGGTCTTTCCGTGAGGTACTTTTGACACAGCCCAGCTTCCTTCACAGCGAGGGGCCACTTTTCCTGGGTTCCCCTGAGGTATTTTCCTTTGTATGCCAGACCCAGGGGATCCTCTCAGCCCTTGCCACGGACTTGGGAATCTCCTTTTCCTAGAAGATCTCTCTCCTCCTGACTGGAAGGAGACCCCAGAAGAAGAAGAGGAGAGTCTTCCCACAGCTTCTCCCTCCAGCTTCACTCCCTCCAGACCCCCAACATGGTCTCCCCATCTCAGCTGTGAGGCTCCTTCCTCTGGCTCCATAGATATTCTCCTCAGAGCGGAGTATCCACTCAGATCAGAGCCACTTCTCCCTCCCTCCCGCCACCCTCCTCTCATCCCCATCTTCTCCCAACCTTCCCTCTCTCCCATCTCAAATCCCCTCAGAAAGGTCTCTCTTTATTTTCCCTCCAAAAGTGCTGGCGCCACCCCCCTCCGGGTAGCCAATCAGAAAGAGGCTCTGGCCCCCTGGTGGAATGGTGAGGCACTGCACCCCCAGACTCTGCTCTGGCTCTGCTGTCCGTCACAGCAGCCAGCTGCCCCAGCAGGCCTTGCAATCTCCCCACCGCTTGAGCCGTCCCCCATTGTCTCCCGAGAGAGACGGATGAGGAGAGAGCCATTCAGGGGCCACAGGAAAGGGGCATCGGGGGCCGACAGAGGCAAACTGGAGCGGGGCGGCATCGCCGAAAGGATGCCTACCTCTCTCTCCTTCCTTCTCAATATCCGTTATGTCTAGCTAAGAAATTGGGGGAAAGGCAGCTACTCTGTGTAGGGTTTCTTGGGGTTGAGATCCGTAAGCTGAGTATGGTACGATTTCTCAGCATTTAATGACACACTTTAATGGGTAAGTGAACTCATATTGGAAACATTGCAGACACAGTCATGAAGGATTTTTCTAGAGTGTTTTATTCATCCTCACCTAGATAACGTGAAATTAATGGGTGTTAAAGCCTCAGCGCCTAGGACTTGCCGATCGAAAGGTCGGAGGTTCGAATCCCTGCGGCGGGGTGCGCTCCCGCTGCTCGGTCCCAGCGCCTGCCAACCTAGCAGTTCGAAAGCACCTCCGGGTGCAAGTAGATAAATAGGGACCGCTTACCAGCGGGAAGGTAAACGGCGTTTCCGTGTGCAGCTCTGGCTCACCAGAGCAGCGATGTCACGCTGGCCACGTGACCCGGACGTGTCTCCGGACAGCGCTGGCCCCTGGCCTCTTGAGTGAGATGGGCGCACAACCCCAGAGTCTGTCAAGACTGGCCCGTACGGGCAGGGGTACCTTTACCTTTACTGTCTCCAAATAACATCAGACCTATGCAAGCAGATTATTGGAATAGGCCAAATGATTCCCCCACCTCCTGGAATTCCCTAGGCAAAAAAAAACAGGTCATGGGTGCCAGTCCTGAGTGGGCAGAGACAGAACGTGGAAAATAACCCAGAGACTGGAAGCAACTCAGCAATGATAATAGTGTTTTACTCTTTTAATGATAATAAATAATTATAATTTTTATTTATTTATACAACAACTGCAGCAAGGATTGGAAAAATACATAGTGTAGCTGATCTGGAAAAAAACATTTTCCTGGGTTTATGCTTAATGTAGAATGCTGAATGGGAGGAGTTCTGGAATGCCTGGCATCGCAAGGGAGGTGGCTCTTAGCCAGTGGGAGGATGAAACTGTTGGAATTCTGGCCCGGTCAGAGGTATGTGCCTATCTATTCAGGCACCGGGTGAATTCCTTAGACCTCCCTCCGGCGACTCCCGGCAGGAAAAACATACGAGGTCCGTTCCGGCGATGTTCCTCAGGCTGTGAGAAAAACACACCAACTGCTTCTCCTCCTCCCTGCTCCCTGCATATCCCCAGGGAGGGGAATCAGACACAGACAGAAATGTAACTACATGCTTTTATTCCTGTCTTTAGCAGCCATACAGTAAAAGATGTCTGCTCTCTTCAACAAACAGAGAGAAACTGCAAACTCCACCCATGTACATCCTGTACAGGTCATATGACACACACTGAGCTCACATCCTGTGCTCAATAAGGAGAATGGACTGCCCCTTCGTTTTCATGGCAACAGTCACATACTTCCTGTTTGGCTTTCCAGCCACAAGCAGCAGACTGAGCTGCTAGAGCCTTTGCTTGCTGCAGCATTGCTGCTTTAGAATAACAGAAACACCCTTAAGAAGAAGTTACAGATAGGTAGCCGTGTTGGTCTGCCATAGTCAAAACAAAAAATTCCTTCCAGTAGCACCTTAAAGACCAACTAAGCTAGTTCTAGGTATGAGCTTTCGTGTGCATGCACACTTCTTCAGATACACTGAAACAGAAGTCACCAGACCCTTCTATATAGTGAGAAGGTGGGGAGGGGTATTACTCAGAAGGGTGGTGGGAATGGGTGATAGGCAGATAGCTGTGATGAGAAGGGGTGAGAAGGTGAAAAATGGCTTTGTCATGTATAATGAGATAAGAATCCAATGTCTTTGTTCAGACTAGGTCTCTCCATGGTTTTAAGTTTGGTAATAAGTTGCAATTCAGCAGCTTCTCTTTCCAGTCTATTTCTGAAATTCCTTTGTAATAGAACAGCTACTTTGAGATCTTGTATAGAATGTCCTGGGAGATTGAAGTGTTCTCCTACTGGTTTCTCTGTCTTGTGATTCCTGATGTCAGATTTATGTCCGTTTATCCTTTGGCGTAAGGTTTGGCCTGCTTGTCCAATATAGAGAGCTGAAGGACACTGTTGGCATTTGATGGCATACACAATGTTAGACGATGAGCAATTAAATAGTCCCGAGATGGTATGTGTGATGTTGTTGGGGCCAGTAATGGTGTTGTCCGGGTGTATGTGGCGGCAAAGTTGGCATCTGGGTTTATTGCAGGCTCTGGTGCCAGTGTCCGTGTCTGTAGGCAATGAAAGGTCTTCCTCTCAGAGCTTGAGAAAGAGAACTGTCATTGTCCAGGAGAGGTTGTAGATCTCTGATGATGCGTTGTACTGTTTTAACTTGGGAGCTGTATGTGATGACTAGAGGTGTCCTGTTATTTTCTTTTTTGGGTCTGTCTTGCAGCAAGTTCTCTCTGGGTATCAGTCTGGCTCTGTTGATCTGTGGTCTAACTTCATCTGCTGGGTATTTTAGTTCTAAAAAGGTTTGCTGTAGATCTCTTAGGTGAGAGTCTGTCTGTAGAATTGGAACAGATGCGGCTGTAACGTAGTGCCTGGCTATATACAATGGACTGTTTGGTATGTTTGGGATGGTAGCTAGCGGCATGTAGATATGTTTGTCGGTCAGTTGGTTTACGGTATAAGGTGGTGTCTATGCGCCCATCCTGTATATTTAGTAGTGTCCAAAAAATGTATTTCTTGCATAGATTGATTCATTGTTAGGTTGATTGTGGGGTGAAAATCATTGAATTTCTGGTGGAAGGTGTCCAGGGTCTGTTGACCATGTGTCCAGATGATAAAAATATCGTCAATGTATCGCAGGTACAAGAGAGGTTTGAGTGGGTAGGAGTTTAGGAAACATTGTTCTAAATCTGCCATGAAGATGTTGGCATACTGTGGGGCCATGCGGGTGCCCATTGCTGTGCCGCTGATCTGAAGGAACAGGTCATCACTGAATTTGAAGTTGTTGTGGGTAAGGACAAATTGGCAGAGTTTGGTAGCAAAGTCCGCTGTGGTTTTATCTGAAATGGTGTTCCTTATAGCTTGTAAACCATCGTTGTGTGGGATGTTGGTATACAGAGATTCCACATCCATAGTAGCTAGTGTAGTATTGTTAGGAAGATTATTTAGAGATTGTATTTTCCTCAGAAAATCTGTGGTGTCACGTACATAGCTGGGAGCACTGATGGCATATGGTTTCAGAACAGAGTCCATATAACTCTGCGGTTATATGGGCTCTGTTCTGAAACCATATGCCTATCACTAGAATGTACCACCAGTCAGTTTCATTGGCTGACCCACAGTTCTAGTACTGTATTTAAAAGAGTGATAGGCAGATAGCTGTGATGAGCCTGTTGACGATTCCCCGCGACGGGGTGAGCTCCCGTTGCTCGGTCCCTGCTCCTGCCAACCTTGCAGTTCGAAAGCACGTCAAAGTGCAAGTAGATAAATAGGTACCGCTCCGGGGGGAAGGTAAACGGCGTTTCTGTGCACTGCTCTGGTTCGCCAAAAGTGGCTTAGTCCTGCTGGCCACATGTCCCGGAAGCTGTATGCCAGCTCCCTCGGCCAGTAAAGCGAGAGGAGCATCGCAACCCCAGAGTCGGCCACGACTGGACCTAATGGTCAGGGGTCCCTTTACCTTTACCTTCCATCAAGGGTGGTGACCCTCCAGATGTTATTGGTCTACAACTCCCATCGTCCTCAACCATTGACCACGATGCCTATGATGCAGGGAGTTGACACCCAGGAACATAGGAAAACCTCATAGATCCCACAAGATCTAGTAAATGGTGAACATCTTAATGGAGTCCTGCAAACGAGATGTCCAGGAGTTTAGAGAGGAATAGGATGCAAAATGAGAAAGTGCTATATTACCTAAAACAATTTTCAAAAATGCATTGGAATCCATATAGAACATTTCTTTTGGTTCAAAACTGAGATTGATCTAGCAAAAGAAAAAGAGAGAGATTTCAGTTATATTGGACTCAACAACCTCTTTACGGGAAAGGATGGCATAATACTGATAGACCCCACGCTGTACCTAATGTGCTCATAGTGTTATTCTCCATTTGTTCATGTCTTATTCTTACTCAGACAAAAGCAAGAGGATGGGGAAGCTAGCGCTTGCAAAGCGTAGAGCGTCCAGAAGGAACGCAGCATCCAGAAAGCGTAAAGCAAAAACAAATGAAACTGGTGGTCTGTATACAGCACAGTCATATGGGCTGAGGTTTCTCATAAAGTAGAGGAATGCGCGGGAAAGGGAAGTTGATGGAGAGACAGGCAGGGAGTGGATTGTGCCAGGGAGGAGAGCTGAGAAAAGCCCACACAGCTCTTTGGGTGCCAGAGAGCCACTAAGCCCCATAGAAAACCCAGGGGTGAGCCCACTCTTTGCTGCTGGCTGCTGTATTCCTTTAGTGTGTGCAGCCAGGAATGGCTGTACAATTAGGCAGAGTGAGGCAGTTGCCTCAGGTAGCAGGTCTGGGCCGTGGGTAGAGATGTGCAGACCACACAAGCTGCACTCCACCTCCTCAGTTAGTCTGCTGCCTTATTAGCAACATTGAGATAAGAGCTGTAACATGTTTAAATTAAACAGAGTTCAATTCCTGTAGTTAAATTTGGGGTTCATATTGCTTGAGCAATACATATATTCAATGAAACTCAGCACCCAACAGAGTTCATCACTTTTTCATTGCTCAGCAGAAAGAAAAGCAGACGGTTGTGATTCTCACATCTCCCCACTAGAAATGCTGTCCTCCCCCATCACACTGTAACTCATGTTCCCCCCACTTCTCCCTGCATGCCATCACCAAAGCTGCTCTCCGGGGGACGGGGACGACTTTGGAACAGATTGGAGGGAAGGAGACAGAAGATTGCATTGCACAAGGGAAAATCCTTGCACTGACATTATATCCCACATCACTAAAAGAGTTTCAGTGCCTCTATTTTCTTAGATCTCACAAAGCATAATTGAAAACTGCAAAGTATTCTTTGTACATTTGGCTTTCCTGTGGAATTCAAGGCAGAATTGCTTTGTGACCCTGTGATTCCCAGCAGAAAAGGAGGACATAGGAGGGGAACATCAGAGATACTTCATGAGCCACTTTTAATATGAGAACAGGATAGTGGACTGCATGGGTCTTTGGTCTTCAGAGGCTTTTCGTTGGCGATCTCAGCCACAGAGAATCAAGTCTGCCCTTATATTCATACGAAATCCATCCTGGAGCTCAGCTTCTTGTTTCAGGCTTGAGTGTTTTTAAGTGTTTGGAAATGGTTTCCTGATATTTGCAGATTGTTATTTCAGATACTCCTGCCTTAAACGGTTTCAAATCTTTTAGACTTAGAAATACTTGCTGCAGCTCAAAACATCAGAGGAAATGCAGTATTTTGCCAACTTAAATGATCAACTGCAAAAAGAAATTGGTAAGCTACCCTATGATGCTGAAAAATTGTAGTGCAGTGGGAACCAGCCCTGATTCTGCACCAGCTGAAAGCCCCTCCTCTCGCTGAAAACTCTTAGAGCCAGAGCAGACTGCTGCCCTCCTATGCACCCAGCCACCCTAGGGAAACACTAGATATATTCAGATCAGCTCTCCTGAACTGTCAAAATGCTTTGAAAAGAAGACACAGAAAGCTGCTCTCACTTCTACCATCTCTTTCGGGCCAGACTGTAGCAGGCCCTGCGCTACCTGGGAAAGCTCTGCTGGATGGCAGAATGGAGGAAGCAAAGCAAGTCTTCTTTGCAGCCTTCACTGCCACTTGGTGGGCTCGATGATGAGCCCTCACCAGGAGTCGATTGCATTCAACCAGATTATTCCTCCACTCGCGTAAAAGCCATCTCCCAACATCTTTCTTTGCCCTAACCTCTGCAGTATACCAGGGGGCCAAACAGGCTGCATGAAGCAGGAATGGGCGCTCAGGGCCAATCATGTCAATGGCCCAAGCCAAGGCAGAGGGCCCTCTGGGTAGTTGCACCTGCCCTGCGGCACTCCCTCCCACCATATGTCAAGGGGAAAAACAACTCTCTGACTTTCAGAAGACATTTGAAGGCAGCCTTCTTCAGGGAAGTTTTTAATGGTTGGTGTCCAATTCTGTTTTAATTTGTTGGAAGTTGCCCAGAGTGGCTGGGGGAAACCCAGTCGGATGGGCAGCGTATAAATAAAGTATTATTATTATTATTATTAGGTTGTTCCAGAGCTTGGCCAAAGTTTGGCAGGAGCACCAAAATCCCCCAGAGCCATTTGGGAAGCCCACTGGATCCATCCTGTCAGCTCAAGCAGGGAGACTGCTGGGCAGCAAACTGGGTGCTAAACCAGCAGACTCCCTCATCTGTCCCAGTTGCCCAATGCCAGGAACACACACTCTAGATTCCCACCCCCACCCCCAGCAGAGAGCCTGGAGAGAGAAAGAGAATTTTGATAAGCCACAGCTACTTCCCCTCCCCAACCTTCAAGTCTGCCCTGATGCTGCCCTGAGTATCCAGGTGGAAACAAATAGTGAGGCCCCAGGGGTTCAGATAAGGCCTGTGGGGGGACCTACATCTTTTGTCTATTCCCTCAAATAAAAGCTTCTTGACTGCGTTCCTTTTCCAGCTCTCCCCACCCAGGTATTTACTGCAGCACCAGCATGGGTTGGAGCATTAATGTTGTTCTTGTTTTAATCTTTCTGAGCTTCCTAGATGAATATATGTTATCATGTGGCCACAGGAATGAACTTAACAAAAATAACTGAAATCTGCACAGACAAACCCTAACCCTCTGGCATGAGAGTATCATGGAGATTACTCTAGAGGAGCTTGCAGGGTATATCCCTCTCCCAGCCCCTTAGCCCTGGTAGAGGAGCTACTGGGCTGCTACAGGGCACAGACATGGGTGAGACTCCATCATCATGCCATCAAGTATCCCACAAGCAGACTGATTCCAGTGTCTTTCGAGCCAACCAACAAACATGGTGGCGGAAATTGGAGTATTTGCCACACAGATCACTGACACAACCCAAACATCTCATGGGAGTAAAACAACACCTACTACACCATTATTACTAATATAAATTGAATAGATACATGGAGAGTTAAAAATGGGGGAGTTCTAGAATACATTTACACAGAATTTTAGTGTTCTGTAGTGGGACGTGATTCAATATACAATGGACACTGGAGAATGTGAGGCCTTACCAGAAGTGACAATAAGCATGGGGCTATAAACCATGAATCTTTTTTATCTAACTCTGGAATGTATATACCAGGAGAACAACCAAGATGACCAAGGAACTGGAAATGAAGCCTTATAAGGAATGGCTGAGGCAATTTGGTATGTTTAACCTGGAAAAGAGGATATGATAGCCATCTTCAACTATCTGAACGGCTGCCACATGGAAGATGGAGCAAGCTTATTTCCTGCTTCTCCAGAGGGTTGGATTCAAATGGCATGAAAGAAGATTCCAACTAAACATTTGGAGGAACTTTCGGACAGTAAGAGCAGTTTGATGGGGGAACAGACTCCTTCAGAAGGTGGTGGACTCTCCTTTGTTGGAGATTTTTAAACAGAGGTCGGAGGACCATCCACCAGGGATTGTTCAGCAGCGATTCCAACAATGCATGAGGTTGGGCTGGGTGACCCCTGGGGTTTCCTTCCAACTCTATGATTCTATGATTCCATGAGGCATTTGGAGCTTAAGGGTGGACCAACAACTGCAGGCTGGATTGATCAAAGATGGCATATAAACCTGTATGGACATTTGACACAACACAACAGAGTTGTTAGAAGGGGAATGAAATGAGAGGCAGGACTGAGATTTGGATATGCTTTGAGGATCAGGCTATGGGAAGTCATAAAAGCAAAATTACAATTCGGAAGACAATTTGATCTTTTTTATTTAATTTTTTATTTTTATTGGATTATGATTTGATATGTTAATTGGAGGTTTTTTATTGGGAAATTAATATACACTCTAACGAAAAAAAGAAGGGGAATAAAACAACATCAGCCAGTGTGGTGTAGTGGTTAAGAGCGGTGGACTCATAATCTGGTGAACCGGGTTCGCTTCCCTGCTCCTCCACATGCAGCTGCTGGGTGACCTTGGGCCAGTCACACTTCTCTGAAGTCTCTCATCCTCACTCACCTCACAGAGTGTTTGTGGTGGGGAAGGAAGGGGAAGGAGATTGTGAGCAGCTTTGAGACTCCTTAGGGTAGTGATAAAGCGGGATATCAAATCCAAACTCCTCCTCTTCGTCGTCCACTTCCTCCTCTTCTTCTTCTTCTTCTTCTTCTTCTTCTTCTTCTTCTTCTTCTTCTTCTTCTTCTTCTTCTTCTTCTTCCATTAGACAGGCAGTCTCCCCACCCCCACCCCCTTCCCACTGCATCAATATGGAGATAGTGCTTCCCTTTGGTTTAAGCACTAGATGCTGGGAGTAAACATTTATTCATTCCACTGGTCACCCGTCTTGGTTCCTATTCGAACAGTACATGGACACTTCTACATAAATGTTGTTATTGTGTTTGTGATGTGTGTGGTTCATTCTGTCATGAATGCTTTAGCAGTTTCTTGCATTCGGGGCTGGACTAGATGTCCCTTGGGGTCCCTTTCAACTCAATGATTCATTCAAAACCAATAAAATGTTTGTAAAAGAAAAAAGAAAGATGATAGCTAGATCCAGTGCTTTTTTCCTGGGGGTACGCAGACCCCTAAACATTTTGTGAATCTTTGTCAAAATCTCCGCTCGGCCAAGCCGATAAGGCCTCATCTTCCTCCGAGCTGAGCCTTTGAAATCGCCTCCGACCTGTATAATGACCTGAGCCTTTGATAAGGCCTCAAGCACATTCTATCCAGCAGGGTTCCCAGCACAGGGAAGAGACGAGAGGTTTGGCTACATTGTAAAGAGTTTTATTTCTAAACTACGAGAACAGAAAAGACATCCTCTCTCTATGAAAGCAGAGAGCAACTGAACAAAGGAACTAAGGAACAAAGGAAACAGGAAACCACTAACGTCACATCCCGTCTCCCTTTTCCCGTGAGACTGCAAAGTCTCTGGAATGTAAACAGAGTCCTGGGACTCCACACAGCTGCACAGTGAGAAACAGAAACTAACATCCTCCCCCTTTCTGTGAACACCACTGGGCAGCGTGTCAGTACATTATCAGTACAAACCCAATTTCTGTGCATAGGTACAGTGTTGATCCTTCGGAACAACCTTAGACAATAAATCAGCAGGAATTTCATTACCTGGCATGTAGGACACCCTTACAAGTCCTTTCTGAACACATTCTCTAGCATGTTGCAGTTTCTTGCACAACCAATCAAATAGACCCTGGTTGTACATAGAGCAAACTCCAGACGTGCTTTTCCTGTCTGTAGTGTCACTTCCAAAACTCGCATCAGCAAATATCTCAAGACCACCAGACTTCTGATTGTTAAATGTCAGTCTGTAATGCATAGTGCCTTTCAAATAGTGTGCTATGCATTTCAGAGCTTTCCAATCCTTAACAGTTGGATTGTTGACTTGTCTGCTTAGCAAGTTACAGCTAACTGCAATGTCAGGTCTTGAACATCTGGCAATGAAATTTAGTTTGCCTAGCACACTTCTGTACAGTGTAGTGTCAGAAAATGCTTCTTCCGTGTCATCTACCTGATAAGCTGTTGTCATTGGTGTGTCTACAGGGTTAGCATCCATCAGGTTTAGCTTGGTTAACACATCAGCAATTTTCTGTGACTGGTATACTAGGAATTAAAGCTGCATCACATGATGGACACTTCAAGATGGCGGGGGCTGCTGAGCAGACTGTCAGAGGTTACACCCCGGGGAAAGCTGATACAGTATCCCCGGACCATGCAGGGATGTGTTCCTGAAACTGAAAGCTCCACAAAAGGGAAGCTTGTGGAAGAAGAGTGCACGAGGGGGGTGTTTCCTGTTCAGGGGGTGAAATCTCCAAAGCAGGAGGAGCAAGGGGAGTTGGCTGCCACGTCATCCCAACCATCACTGCAACCAGCAGGTGGCACTGCTGTGTTGGAAGCAGTGGATGTTTTTCCTGTGAGAAGTTTGGGCAGAGTCCAAACGCCAGGATGATCTGCACAGATGTGGTCACTAGCTGTTCCAGTACAAAGGCTAAGGCAAACCTTTGTGGAAGATGGAACTGGTTCACCATATTTACACCAAGAAGGGTCCGATCCACCAGTTGGGTGAAGACTCCTTGGAGGTGCAAAGTGTTGTGGAGTCTGGCACACTTCCCCGTGTTCCATTCAGCTTTCTGTACTTGTAGCAGAGTGTGCACAGCACTAGCCGCTTGGTGTGTAAGCTTGCAGAAGATAGAGTCCACACGCTGTTGTTCAAAACTAACAGCTTTATTTACAGCAGAACAGTAAAAAGAAACAAACCATCTGAGACAGCAGGCATCTTGCTTCCTTGTTCGGCAGCAAAAGCGAAAGTCAGACAGAACAAAGAAGCAGCTTCTCCAGAAGTTGGAGACAGCTCCTCCCCAGAACAGGCAGGGCGATGGGTTCTGAGCTGTTAACCCTGTAAGCTCTGATTCCCCATCACACCCCCTCACGTCCTGCACTGCTGGGGGCTCGTAAGTTTCACCACTTACCCCAAACACAGACCTTTACAGAACTCCCCATGACGCTGAAAGCTCAAGGTTTCATGAACCCATCTGCCAGGTTCTTCTGGCTTGAACAGTACTGCAATCTCACCAAGCCTAACTGGATACTCTGACACACATTTTGGAAACCGATGTCTAGGTGTTTGGTTCTGGCCTTAAACTGCCCAGACTCTGCCAACTTCAGACAGGGTTGATTGTTCTCCCACACCGTGACAGGCAAACAACAATCCCTGCAGATTTCTTGAACCAACCAAACAAAGAATTTCCAATTCCCTGCAAAGTTCAGACAGCACACTGAATTCAGCTTCAGTAAAGGAAAGCTCAATGAGACTTTGCTTCCGGGTGTGATGGCCTGGGATTTGGATTCAGATGCTGAACCTGAGGAATCCCAACCTGCACAGGATTCCTCGCCTCCAGAACCAGCTGAGCCAGGGTTGGGGCATGAGCCTGAAGGGTCCTCACCTGTGCTGGATCCTCAGGTGCAGACACCAGCTGAGTCTGCTCTGGCTCCTGAGGCGATGGAGGACCCATTGCCTGCAGGTGCTCCACTCTCAGCCCCGTCAGAGGAAGCTGGGGTTACCTCTGGGTCCGGTAACCCTCCAGCCTTTCCTGACCTGCAGAGGCTCAGGGCAGAGAGGCGGAGGGAACTAAGTTCCTGCAGGAGGAGTCCTCACCTCCAGGCCAGGAGAGGCGAGTCATCTGAGGATCAGGGCCACCCTATGCCTTGGGACATATAAAAGCCAGCCAGCCCCAGTCCCAAGTTGTGGGAACAACATTGGTGGTTGTCAGTCCCTGCCTGAACCCTGCCCTGCACCCAGCTTCAACTTTTATGGAATGCCTTCATATTGCTTCATCGAACACGGGCTGGACTTGGACCTTGCCTCTTGATTAACCCCCGGGACCAGTACACCAGGACTTCCACCCAACCACAGAGTCCCCAAACCTTACCACCATCCCAGATACGGACTTCCTGTTAGCCAGATTTGCCCAATCACTATCTGTTCAACACAGCAGCTAGCCATCACCCTTAGCTAACAGCCTGAGACAGAAATCCTTGGTATCTTGCAGATACGCAGCACCTCCTTGATACCATTCCAGGCACTCACACTGGGGTTTGTAGCTTCCCTACTGAGCAGATTGGTAGCAAAAGCAATGTCTGGTCTACTCCACTGGGACAGATACAACAGCCTACCCAGAGCTGACTGAAAGATCTCAGCTTTTTTGAACTCAGCGCATTCTACTTGCTGACTATCTTTCACATAACTCGTCTCCATGGGTGTCCTGACCCATGAATTCAGACATCCTAAACTTCTCAAGCAGTGATGCTGACTTGAATAAAATATTGGTGGGGGGCCAGGTAAGGCCCTCCTTGCCCAACCAACCACATGATGCATGCACACCATTTGAATGGCAATGCCTATAATGGTAGTGACCTTTTAAAAAAGCAAAATTTTGAGCCCAGCAGCTCACCTTGCCCTGGAGAACACTTCTAGCATGTCATCTCCCCTACCTGTGTCCATTTGGTACCACCCTTTCCAGGTTTTTGCCTGTCCATTGTGTTTGTCTTTCATTTGTTCTCCTATGTGTGTTGCCAGTAGAAGCCACAATTCTGTCGGTACTCTAGGTGGTGCAGAAAGCACCTAGAAGCTCCCTAGAGGTTGAAGTGCCGATAAACTTCAGTTTTGAGATCTATAAATTCCAATTAGCCAGCAGAGGGTGTCACAGGGCCAGCCTACCTTCCCTTTAAAGCAAACATAGGTCTCCAGCTGTTTTTGGACTACAACTCCCATCATCCCTAGCTAGCAGGACTAAAGGGAAGGGATGATGGAAACTGTAGTCCAGGAGCTGCTGGGGACCCAAGTTTGGGAAACCCTTCTTCAAAGCAACTTTTGCGTTTGACCTGCAAATATGGGACCTGTCCACCTTTGTATTTTCTTGTATTTTGATTTTGTTGTGACCTTTGTACTTTATTTATTTATTTATAGAGAGAAAATTAAAAGAGAAATTGTATGGCAAGTTGTGGAAGAATAAAAGGTTGTGTTTGGGGGGAAAAAAACAAAAAAACCTGGGGGGTGGCCTCCTCAAATATTTTATTGGGGGACAAAGACCGCTAGGGCTTTAAGAGTTGGTGCCTATTCCCTACCCCCACAGGTCTCAGGAATGTTACAACATAAAAACACAATATAAAAACACAAACTGACCTTTGTATAGATTTTTGATGGGAAGTGAGATTGGAGCTCCCCCAGAAGGTCTTTCCACATTCCGCACACTAATATGGTTTCTCCCCTGTATGAATTCTTTGATGGGAAGTGAGATTGGCGTTCTGACTGAAGCTCTTTCCACATTCCACGCACTGATAGGGTATTTCCCCGGTATGAGTTCTTTGATGGGAAGTGAGAGAGGAGCTCTTACTGAAGCTCTTTCCACATTCCACACACTGATAGGGTTTTTCCCCTGTATGAATTATTTGATGGGAAGTGAGAT
Source organism: Podarcis gaigeae (assembly GCF_964106915.1). Lineage (NCBI taxonomy): Eukaryota > Metazoa > Chordata > Lepidosauria > Squamata > Lacertidae > Podarcis > Podarcis gaigeae. Next base: position 106,167,770 of record NC_139677.1, read on the forward strand.
TGGCACTCTGACTGAAGCTATTTCCACATTCCACACACTGAAAGGGTTTCTCCCCTGTATGAATTCTTTGATGGGATGTGAATTTGGAGCTTTCAGTGAAGCTCTTTCCACATTCCACACACTGATAGGGTTTCTCCCCTGTATGAATTCGTTGATGGGAAGTGAGTTTGGAGCTTTCAGTGAAGCTCCTTCCACATTCCACACACTGATAGGGTTTCTACCCTGTATGAATTCTTTGATGGGTAGAAAGATGGGAGCTCTGACTGAAGCTCTTTCCACATTCCACACACTGATAGGGTTTCTCCCCTGTATGAATTCTTCTATGGGAAGTGAGACTGTCGCTGTGACTGAAGCTCTTTCCACATTCAAAGCACTGATAGGGTTTCTGCCCTGTATGAATTCTTTGATGGGAAGTGAGTTTGGAGCTTTCAGAGAAGCTCCTTCCACATTCTACACACTGATAGGGTTTCTCCCCTGTATGAATTCTTTGATGGGAAGTGAGAGAGGAGCTCTGACTGAAGCTCTTTCCACATTCCACACACTGATAGGGTTTCTCACCTGAATGAATTCTTCTATGCGAAGTGAGATTGTGGCTGTGACTGAAGCTCTTTCCACATTCAAAGCACTGATAGGGTTTCTGCCCTGTATGAATTCTTCTATGGGAAGTGAGATTTTGGCTGTGACTGAAGCTCTTTCCACATTCCACACACTGAAAGGGTTTCTCCCCTGTATGAATTCTTTGGTGGGAAGTGAGAGAGGAGCTCTGACTGAAGCTCTTTCCACATTCCACACACTGAAAGGATTTCTCCCCTGTATGAATTCTTTGATGGGAAGTGAGTTTGGAGCTTTCAGTGAAGCTCCTTCCACATTCCACACACTGATAGGGTTTCTCCCCTGTATGAATTCGTTGATGGGAAGTGAGTTCAGTGCTCCTACTGAAGCTCTTTCCACATTCCACACACTGATAGGGTTTCTCCCCTGTATGAATTCTTTGATGGGAAGTGAGTTTGGAGCTTTCAGTGAAGCTCCTTCCACATTCCACACACTGATAGGGCTTCTCCCCTGTATGAAGTCTTTGATGGGAAGTGAGAGAGGAGCTCTGACTGAAGCTCTTTCCACATTCCACACACTGATAGGGTTTCTCCCCTGTATGAATTCTTTGATGGGAAGTGAGATCGCAGCTCCGACTGAAGCTCTTTCCACATTCCACACACTGATAGGGTTTCTCCCCTTTATGAATTCTTTGATGGGAAGTGAGATCGCAGCTCTGACTGAAGCTCTTTCCACATTCCACACACTGATAGGGTTTCTCCCCTGTATGAATTCTCTGATGCCTAGTGAGAGAGGAGCTCATTCTGAAGCTCTTTCCACATTCCACACACTGATAGAGTTTCTTTCCAAGGATATTTTGTTGATGGGAAGTGGAATGGGAGCGCTGACTGCAGCTTTCTCCAAACTCCAAATTTTTACATGGCTTCTCCTCTCTGGGGATTTTATCGTGGTCACCTTCGTTCTTGATTTCTGATCTATCACAATCTGCCATGGAGAGAAAAAGGGATTAGAACCTCAGGAACAAATGGAGAAGTGAGATTGGCGTTCTGACTGAAGCTCTTTCCACATTCCACACACTGATAGGGTATTTCCCCGGTATGAGTTCTTTGATGGGAAGTGAGAGAGGAGCTCTTACTGAAGCTCTTTCCACATTCCACACACTGATAGGGTTTTTCCCCTGTATGAATTATTTGATGGGAAGTGAGATTGGCGCTCTGACTGAAGCTATTTCCACATTCCACACACTGAAAGGGTTTCTCCCCTGTATGAATTCTTTGATGGGAAGTGAGTTTGGAGCTTTCAGTGAAGCTCCTTCCACATTCCACACACTGATAGGGTTTCTCCCCTGTATGAATTCGTTGATGGGAAGTGAGTTCAGTGCTCCTACTGAAGCTCTTTCCACATTCCACACACTGATAGGGTTTCTCCCCTGTATGAATTCTTTGATGGGAAGTGAGTTTGGAGCTTTCAGTGAAGCTCCTTCCACATTCCACACACTGATACGGCTTCTCCCCTGTATGAAGTTTTTGATGGGAAGTGAGAGAGGAGCTCTGACTGAAGCTCTTTCCACATTCCACACACTGATAGGGTTTCTCCCCTGTATGAATTCTTTGATGGGAAGTGAGATCGCAGCTCCGACTGAAGCTCTTTCCACATTCCACACACTGATAGGGTTTCTCCCCTTTATGAATTCTTTGATGGGAAGTGAGATCGCAGCTCTGACTGAAGCTCTTTCCACATTCCACACACTGATAGGGTTTCTCCCCTGTATGAATTCTCTGATGCCTAGTGAGAGAGGAGCTCATTCTGAAGCTCTTTCCACATTCCACACACTGATAGAGTTTCTTTCCAAGGATATTTTGTTGATGGGAAGTGGAATGGGAGCGCTGACTGCAGCTTTCTCCAAACTCCAAATTTTTACATGGCTTCTCCTCTCTGGGGATTTTATCGTGGTCACCTTCGTTCTTGATTTCTGATCTATCACAATCTGCCATGGAGAGAAAAAGGGATTAGAACCTCAGGAACAAATGGAGAAGTGAGATTGGCGTTCTGACTGAAGCTCTTTCCACATTCCACACACTGATAGGGTATTTCCCCGGTATGAGTTCTTTGATGGGAAGTGAGAGAGGAGCTCTTACTGAAGCTCTTTCCACATTCCACACACTGATAGGGTTTTTCCCCTGTATGAATTATTTGATGGGAAGTGAGATTGGCGCTCTGACTGAAGCTATTTCCACATTCCACACACTGAAAGGGTTTCTCCCCTGTATGAATTCTTTGATGGGATGTGAATTTGGAGCTTTCAGTGAAGCTCTTTCCACATTCCACACACTGATAGGGTTTCTCCCCTGTATGAATTCGTTGATGGGAAGTGAGTTTGGAGCTTTCAGTGAAGCTCCTTCCACATTCCACACACTGATAGGGTTTCTACCCTGTATGAATTCTTTGATGGGTAGAAAGATGGGAGCTCTGACTGAAGCTCTTTCCACATTCCACACACTGATAGGGTTTCTCCCCTGTATGAATTCTTCTATGGGAAGTGAGACTGTCGCTGTGACTGAAGCTCTTTCCACATTCAAAGCACTAAGCACATTCCAGGCCACGAGAGGCGAGTCATCTGAGGATCAGGGCCACCCTATGCCTTGGGACATATAAAAGCCAGCCAGCCACAGTCCCAAGTTGCGGGAGCAACGTTGGTGGTTGTCAGTCGCTGCCTGAACCCTGCCCTGCACCCAGCTTTGACTTTTATGGACTGCCTTCATATTGCTTCATCAACCATGGGCTGGACCTTGCCTCTTGATTAACCCCCGGGACCAGTACACCGGGACTTCCACCCAACCAAACAGTCCCCAAACCTTACCACCATCCCAGATACGGACTTCCTGTTAGCCAGATTTGTCCAATCGCTATCTGTCCTGCACATCAGCTAGCCATCACCCTTAGCTGACAGCTTGAGACAGAAATCCTTGGTATCCTGCAGATACGCAGCACCCTCTTGATAACATTCCAGGCACTCACACTCGGGTTTGTAGCTTCCTTCCTGAGCAGATTGGTAGCAAAAGCAATGTTCGGTCTGCTCCAGACTACCCAGAACTGACTGAAAAATCTCAGCTTTTTTGAACTCAGCGCATTCTACTTGCTGACTATTTTCACATAACTTGTCTCCATGGGTGTCCTGACCCCTGAATACAGTTACAGATAGGTAGCCGTGTTGGTCTGCCATAGTCAAAACAAAAAATTCCTTCCAGTAGCACCTTATGTTTGAACCAAACAAATATAGAATTCCAATTCCCTGCAAAGCTCAGACAGCGCACTTAATTCAGATTCAGTAAAGGAAAGCGCAATGAGACTTTGCTTCCGGGTGTGATGGCCTGGGATTCGGATTCATTTTTTTTTCATTTTTATAATATTTTTTATTAAGTTTGTAAAATACAGAAAAAAGAATAAAGAGCATGTTATAAGGAGTGAAATAAGAAGATTACAGATTTTCTTGTTCTTTTTTCCAAATCTACTGGACTTCCCCACATCCTCCCAACCCTGCATTCTCTGTGAACATAACATCAGCAATTTGTTAACTTATTTCATTACTTATTGTATCCTTCGTTTTATCATGTTACCCAATTTCAAATGTATTATAACCCGAATCATATACATTTTCATTTAAACACAATAAAGTTATTTCCTTATTCTTATCTCAGACTTCCTGTGCCTTAATTTCCATTTCTTTAGTTTAACATTACTGAAGCTAGAGTTTCCTAAAAGGTGCTTTTTTTTAACATTCATACAACTTAGAGTGTTTTTCCAGGTAGTCCTTAAATTTTTTCCAGTCCTCCTCGATTGTTTCTTCTCCCAAGTCTCGGATTCTGCCAGTCATTTCGGCCAGTTCCATGTAGTCCATCAACTGCGTTTGCCATTCCTCCAGTGTGGGTAAATCTTGTGTCTTCCAATGTTTTGCGATCAGGATCCTTGCTGCTGTAGTGGCGTACATAAAAAAAGTTCTGTCCTTCTTAAGCACTCTCTGGTCCACCATGCCCAGGAGGAAGGCCTCTGGTTTCTTAGGTAAGGTAAATCTAAGTACCTTTTTTAGTTCATTATGAATCATTTCCCAAAAGGCCTTCACTTTCGGGCAGGTCCACCAGAGGTGAAAGAATGTCCCTTCCGCCTCTTTACATTTCCAGCATTTATTATCAGACAGGTGATATATCTTAGCAAGCTTGACTGGGGTCATGTACCACCGGTATATCATTTTCATAATGTTTTCCTTCAAGGCACTACATGCCGTAAATTTCATTCCGGAGTTCCATAACCTTTCCCAGTCTTCAAACATAATTTTATGCCCCAAGTCCTGCGCCCACTTTATCATGGCGGATTTGACTGTCTCATCCTGAGTATTCCATTTAAGCAGCAGGTTATACATTCTCGAAAGTAGTTTACTTTTTGGTTCTAACAGTTCTGTCTCTAGTTTCGATTTTTCCACCTGGAATCCAACTTTTTTATCTATTTTAAATACCTCTTGAATTTGCGCATAGTGCAACCAATCTCGTACCTTAGTTTTCAATTTCTCCAAACTTAGCAACCTCCAATTGTCTCCAGTTTTTTCAATTATTTCCCAATATTTAGGCCAGTGGGCCTCCATGTTGGGTCTCTTACGTGCCTTGGCCTCCACCGGTGAGAGCCACCTCGGAGTCTTACTCTCCAATAAGTCTTTATATTTTGTCCAGACCATTAAAATTGCTCTCCTAACAATGTGGTTTTTAAACAATTTGTGCACTTTAACCTTGTCATACCACAAATATGCATGCCACCCAAAAGCATTGTCAAACCCTTCCAGATCTAGGACATCAGTGTTTTCCAGTAAGATCCAATCTTTCAACCAGCAGAAGGCTGCAGATTCATAATATAACCTCAAGTCTGGCAGGGCAAATCCCCCTCTTTCTTTCGCGTCAGTTAATATTTTAAACTTTATTCAGGGCTTTTTGCCCTGCCAAACAAACTTGGAGATATCCTTCTGCCACTTTCCAAAACATTCCACCTTGTCCACGATCTGTAGGGTCTGAAACAAAAATAACATTTTTGGCAATACGTTCATCTTTATAGCTGCTATTCGGCCCAACAAGGAAAGTTTCAGTCTTGACCACGTTTCCAAATCTCTTTTGATTTCTGACCAACATTTCTCGTAGTTATCTTTAAATAAATTCAAATTTTTGGAGGTCAGATACACCCCTAGGTATTTTACTTTTTTAACCACATTTAGTTCTGTTTCTTTCACGAACTCATCTGTTTCTGTAGTTGTCAAATTTTTTGCTAAAACCTTAGTTTTTTGCTTGTTCAACTTAAATCCCGCCACCCGACCAAAATCAGAAATTAATTCTAACACTCTTTTAGTACTGGGGACTGGCTCTTGCAATGTTAATACCAGATCATCTGCAAATGCTTTCAATTTATATTGTTTCACTCCAACCTCAATTCCCTGTACCAACCGGTCCTTTCTAATCATGTTCAATAGCACCTCCAGAACTGAAATAAACAATAGGGGAGATAGAAGGCACCCCTGCCGTGTCCCTTTTTCAATTTTAAACTCCTCTGTCACCACATTGTTTACTATCAATTTCGCTTTTTGTTCTGAATATATTGCTTCTATTCCATTTTCAAACCCCCGCCCCACTCCCATCCCTTCCAAATTTTTCTTCATAAACATCCAGGAAATGTTGTCAAAGGCTTTCTCCGCATCAATAAAGATTAGCACCGCTCTAGTGTTAAGCTTTGTTTGTAAAAGTTCCAAAATATCGATGATGTTTCTTGTGTTGCCAAACAAATGCCTACCAGGGAGAAAGCCAGCCTGGTCCTTATGGATCACTTCATTAAGCACTTTTTTAAACCTACTTGCCAAAATGTCTGCAAAAATTTTGTAATCCACATTTAGGAGTGAGATGGGGCGGTAGTTCTTAAGCTGGGTCTTTTCAGTTTCTAGTTTAGGTATCAATGTGATGTAGGCTTCTTTCCACGTTTCCGGTGTCTTCCTCCCCTCCATAATCTGGTTACAGACCTCCAACAAAGGTTGTATCAAATAGTCTTTCAAAACCTTATAGTATTTGGAGGTAAGTCCATCAGGGCCTGGAGATTTGCCTAATTGAAGGTTCTGAATGGCACTTTCAATTTCTTGCTGTGTGATATTACTATTCAGGATTGTTCTCATTTCCTGAGGTATTTTCTGTAGTCCATTGGTTTTGAGAAATTGGTCCACCTCCGAGTCTTTCTGTGGCCCTTGTGAATAAAGTTCTTTGAAATATCTCTGGAAACACTTTCTAATTTCCTCGGATTTCTGAACCATTCTCCCTTCAATCTCTAGATTTGTAACTGTATTAAGTTTTTGTCTCTTTTTCAACTGCCATGCTAGCAGTTTCCCACACTTATTTGCTGATTCAAAAGATCTTTGTTTCATTTGTTTAATTTTCCATTCCACCTCTTGATTTATCAATTTCAAATATTGTGCTTGGAAAAATTTCACTTCTCTCAGCACTTCCTTCGACTTGGGCCTGGATCTTAGTTTTTTTTCTCCATCTCTTATTTTTTCCAATATCTTCTCCTTCTTTTCATTCCAGAGCTTTTTCTTGATCGTGTTTTGTTGTATTAGAAACCCTCTCATAACTGCTTTACTTGCGTCCCAGATTATTCTTTTTTCCACAGTGGTATTTAAATTTATCTCAAAATAGTCCTTTAAATTTTTTTGGGCCTTCTTAACAATCTTCTCGTCCCTTAGTAGGGTGTCATTCATTTTCCATCTGAAGGATCCGGTTGTATTTAGTCTCAATTCCATTTTCAAAGCATTATGGTCGGAGCAGGTTTTTGGGCAGATTTCCACCTTTCTAGTCTTGGGTGCCAGTCCTCTAGTTATCCATATTTGGTCGATTCGTGTCCATGTCAGATGAGCTTCAGAAAAGAAAGTCCCTTCTTTTCCTAGGGGGTTCTTAACCCTCCATATGTCAATTAAGTCCACATTGTCAGTCATTTCAAAGAAAGTTTTAGATAATCTGCCATCTTTCGTTATGTTAGCACTTTGCGACTTATCCATATTTACAGACACAACCCCATTCATATCACCCATCATGATGATGATGTTGTAGTCTAAGTAGTCCAGCATAATCTCATGCAGCTTCCTGAAAAATTCCGATTTTCCTTCATTTGGAGCGTATATTCCTAATATCAAAAATTTTTCTCCTTGTGTCTGAATTTCAATCGCCAAAATTCTGCCGTGTTCATCTTTAAATAAGAATTTCGGTGACAGGCTCTCCTTTGCATATATCACCACTCCTCTTTTCTTAACTTTATCCGAAGAAATAAATTCTTGGCCTAATCTTTTATTAATTAGCACTTTTCTGTGGAGCCTTGTCACATGCGTTTCTTGCAGGCAAATAATGTCCAATTGTTCTTTTTTCAAAATATGAAATACTTTTCTTCTTTTTTCCGGAGAATTTCCGCCATTTATATTCCAGCTGAGAAGCTGCAGAGACATCCTGGTCTAATTGGTGGGTCTACAGTGGGGTGTCTAGGTTTGCCTCCGATCCCGGAGGTGGTAATGCTGGTCCAGATCCAGACGGTGTAGGCTTTGGAGATGGTCCCGGTGGTGGTGGTGGCCAAGAAGCTGCAGCTCCTTTCTGGAGGTCCTCCTCGTGGTCGTGTAAGAACTTCTGTTGGTCCTCCGGTGTTTTAATTCTTACTTTCCTTCCTTTGTAGGTAAATGATAGTCCTTGCGGAAACTCCCACCTATAAGGGATTGTGTTGTATCTCAACAGTTTGGTCAAATCTGTATAAGTGGTCCTAAGATCCAAAAGGTGTTTGGGTATATCTCTGTAAATTTCAGCCTTTTTACCTTCTATCTCCAAAGATTTTTTAAAATGTAGGCCTAGTATCTTGTCTCTTTCCTCTCTTGATCTCAGAATAACCAAACAGTCTCTGGACTTGTCCTTCTTTATCAATTTTCCCAGTCTAAAGGCCGTCACAATTTTAAAATCCTTATCTTCCTCAATCCCCCAGAATTTGGAGAACAAAAGTGTTAAGAATCCCTGTAGATTTCCTTCCTCCAGTTCTGGGATGGCCCTTAATCTGAGATTATTTTCCTTACTTTTCAATTCGACCAATGACAGGTAGGCTTATTGTTCCCCTACCTGTCTTTTCAGAGGCCTTACTTCCCCCTTAATCTCATCAACCTTTTTGTTCGCCTGTTCTGCTTTTTGACTGGCTTCCACAGCAAGTTTATAATTTTCAGTCGTTGCCCCTTGCAATTTTTCAATTGCCTGGGTGTGCTGAGAAACTTGCTCAGATAATTTACTAATAGAGGATGTAGCTTGGTCAATTTTTGATGATTGATTGTCCACTTTTTGGTTTAAAATTGCCAGTTGTTCCAAAATTTGTTTCAGGACTATTTCAGATCCTCCAGTTGCCATATCTTCTGCAGCAGGCTCTTCAACTTCCACCTCCTGTGCTGTCAGCACAGTTGGGACGGATGATCTTCGTTGATGAGATAGGGTTGTTTGAACAAGTTGCACTGGTTTCTTTTCTTTTTCTTTAGCTTTAGCTGCTCTTGTTCTCCCTGAGCCGCTCATTCCACACCTGCCTCTGTTCAAGGTCAAATTTTCTTTTGTTTCATAAGTCAGACAAGTCCAGAGTGTAAACAATTTAACCACAGAGAATCACAATAAAGTACAGTTCCCAGGCCTCTATGTCTCCACAATCCTCTAGGTGGGGGTATTTCAAAGTTTCAAGGAAGGAGAGAACTCTTATCCGCCATTGAAGTTCTTATATTCCCTATGTTAAATCTTTAGTAGTTCCAGAGCACAAAAGGAAGGTTCTCCGGGCTTTCTTTTTCTTGAAGAAAAGCCACAAGGTGTCAAGAAAGGTCCCAGCAACAATGTTTAAACGTTAGTGTCTCAGTCTATGTATCAGTTTAAACTCCAATAACAGTATCAGCAGTTTGACAGTTCTCTTTTGCGCACTGAGAGCCCGACAGCTGGGTTGTCCCTTTTAACTCCGCATAGCTCAAAATTAGGAAGAAAGTTCCAAGAATAAGATCCACAGATTTTGCAAAAATTTCCTGCTTGTCTTTTCACTACAAAGTCTGTCAGATACACCCTCGTTTTGCTTTTACAGTCCCTTTTAAGCGCTTCAGCACTCTTCTGAACAATTGCTTTAATCTGGTTAGCAAGATCGGGAGACGGACTTCCTGTTACTCGCCTCCCGTTTTCAGCCGAATTTCAACCAAATTCCCAAATTTTAATCCGATGTTTAGCTCCCCTTACTCACGGGTATGTAGCAGCCAATTTTGATGTTTTCAAGAAGAAAGGTCGGCGCTCATCAGCAGCAGCAGCGCGGCTTTGCATCCACGAAAAGAGCGATGAACTCACAGCGCCGCTCCCCCTTTCGCGTTCCGGAGCCCCTTACGGAGCTCCTTCTTTGTTTCTGGGGGGGCTTTTGGCGCCCGCCGAGTCCCACGGCCACAGGCTCGCTCTGCCTGTGGTTTTTCTTGATGGGTCTCCGCTTTGCCGCAGCGGACGACCCTTTTTCGTGGAGCCCCTCTTCACAAAGTAAAGAGGACCGCCATTGCCGTTTTGCGCCACCTCCGGAAGTCTCCTGGGATTCGGATTCAGATGCTGAACCTAAGGAATCCCAACCTGCACAGGATTCCTCGCCTCCAGAACCAGCTGAGCCAGGGTTGGGACATGAGCCTGAAGGGTCCTCACCTGTGCTGGATCCTCAGGTACAGACACCAGCTGAGTCTGCTCTGGCGATGGAGGTGCCAGAGGACCCATTGCCTGCAGGTGCTCCACTCTCAGCCCCGTCAGAGGAAGCTGGGGTTACCTCTGGATCCGGTAACCCTCCAGCCTCTCCTGAGCTGCACAGGCTCAGGACAGAGAGACGGAGGGAACTAAGTTCCTCCATAAGCTCTTTCTACATTCCGCACACTAATATGGTTTCTCCCCTGCATGAATTCTTTGATGGGAAGTGAGACTGGCGCTCTGACTGATGCTCTTTCCACATTCCATACACTGATGGGGTTTCTCCCCTGTATGAATTCTTTGATGGGAAGAGAGAATGGAGCTTGTACTGAAGCTCTTTCCACATTCCTCACACTGATAGGATTTCTCCCCTGTATGAATTCGTTGATGGGAAGTGAGACTGTGGGGGCGACTGAAGCCCTTTCCACATTCTACACACTGATAGGGTTTCTCCCCTGTATGAATTCTTTGATGGGAAGTGAGGTGGGAGCTCTGACTGAAGCTCTTTCCACATTCCACACACTGATAGGGTTTTTCCCCTGTATGAATTCTTTGATGGGAAGTGAGTTTGGAGCTTTCAGTGAAGCTCTTTCCACATTCCACACACTGATAGGGCTTCTCCCCTGTATGAAGTCTTTGATGGGTATAGAGATGGGAACTACGACTGAAGCTCTTTCCACATTCCACACACTGATAGGGTTTCTTCCCTGTATGAATTATTTGATGGGTAGTGAGGTTGGAGCTCTGACTGAAGCTCTTTCCACATTCCACACACTGATAGGGTTTCTCCCCTGTATGAATTCTTTGATGGGAAGTGAGATGGGAGCTCTTAGTGAAGCTCTTTCCACATTCCACACACTGATAGGGTTTCTCCCCTGTATGAATTCTCTGATGGAAAGTGAGATCGCAGCTCCGACTGAAGCTCTTTCCACATTCCACACACTGATAGGGTTTCTCCCCTTTATGAATTCTTTGATGGGAAGTGAGATCGCAGCTCTGACTGAAGCTCTTTCCACATTCCACACACTGATAGGGTTTCTCCCCTGTATGAGTTCTTTGATGGGAACTGAGGTTGGAGCTCTGAGTGAAGCTCTTTCCACATTCCACACAGTGATAGGGTTTCTCCCCTGTATGAATTCTTTGATGGGAAGTGAGAAAGGAGCTCTTCCTGAAGCTCCTTCCACATTCCACACACTGATAGGGTTTCTCCCCTGTATGAATTCTTTGATGGGAAGTGAGATCGCAGCTCCGACTGAAGCTCTTTCCACATTCCACACACTGATAGGGTTTCTCCCCTGTATGAATTCTTTGATGGGTATAGAGATGGGAGCTCTGACTGAAGCTCTTTCCACATTCCTCACACTGATAGGGTTTCTTCCCTGTATGAATTCTCTGATGGGAAGTGAGACTGTGGCTGTGACTGAAGCTCTTTCCACATTCCACACACTGATAGAGTTTCTTTCCAAGGATATTTTGTTGATGGGAAGTGGAATGGGAGCGCTGAATGCAGCTTTCTCCGCCCTCCATATTTTCACGTGGCTTCTCCTCTCTGGGGATTTTATCGTGGTCACCTTCGTTCTTGATTTCTGATACATCACAATCTGCCATGGAGACAAAAAGGGATTAGAACCTCAGGAACAAATGGAGAAGAACTGAAGGGAGTTCAGTGTGTTTATTACCTTTGTTGTTTCTCATTAAGCAACATATTTATTATGAGATTTTGTTGAGTTGTTGACTGTTGCTTTGTTTGATATACAGTAGTGGTCAAAATTGTGGAATACTTTTGGAGAAAAGTGTATTTTAGAGGTTTGATGGCTCATAACACTGCTTCTTTTGGAATAATATCATACAATTATGTATCAACGGAAATTGTTCAATTACCCATATTCTATCTAATGCTATAGCCAAATAACCAGAAAAACGAAGCACAACTTGCTTAGGTTGACTTTTGTCAGTGTCTTTGGGATTGCTATCAAGTTGGTTGGTTTTTTTGTGTTCTTGTAAAACATAATAAAATTACAGAAATGGCACAAAGAGTTGACTGGTCACCTAGAAAGCGATGTAAAATTGTACTGTTAAGTGAACAAGGCTACAGTTATGAAGAAATTCATGAAATATTACAAAAAACTTAACCAGAGCTGGCCTTTATATATTTTTGAAGAGGTATAAGGAGATTCAGTCACTACAAAATCAGACCGGTAATGGCAGGGAAAGGTGCACAAAGGCAAGTGACAATGGACGAGTGGAGACACTGTCCCTACATGACAGAAGAAAATCATCTGGGTGGATACAAGGTGACATGCTGCAATGTAATGTGAAGTTGAGTGCAAGGACTGGTCTAAATGTTAGAATTCTAAGGAAAAAGCCATTGTATCTCTCAAGCAAAGGTTGAAAAGATTAAACCCATGTTAACTGGACAGCGGAACAATGGGACAATGTTATTTGGTGTGATGAGACCCAAATCTCCTTGCTTGGTAGTGATGGCATGACATACGCGAGGAGAAGAATCAGAGAAGATTTACATCCTACTTGCATTACACCGACCGTGAAACACCCAGATAGTGTGTTGATCTGGGGTTGTATGGCAGCAAAAGGTGTGGGCAAAATTTACGTCATTAATGGGAATGTAAATGCCCTAAAATGCATAAATGAAATACTTGCGCCCAAACTGAAGCGTTCCTCAGGTGATCTTTTCCCAGATGCTGAAGCATATTGTCAGGGAACTGCCATCGGTTCAGGAGGGAGGGAGGAAAAGCCGAATGGATTACAGAAAGCCTCCAGGGATCATGGGAAGCAGCTCCTCTTCAACAGAGGAGAGTAAACACGCCTCCACTGGAGCGGAGCTGCAGGAGTCGCAAGAGGCAAGGCGGTGCCAGGACAACTTGCCTGGGGAAAGCGGGGAGGAGAGGGGTCCTCCATTACCCACACTCTCCTTGCGCAGAAAGCATCCGTGCAGAGAGGGGAGGCGCAGACTGGGCGTCAAGAAGCTGCTTTGCTGGGGAAAGTTTAGGAACCGCCCACTCACGGATTCTGCCAGCGACTGAGTCAGCCACGGGAGAGTGGCGCTCCGGACAGATAAGGTTTATTTTAGCAGCAAAAGCAAGGCTTCACAGCCAAGCAAGGAGATATTTGCCTGCTTGCTCTCGAGCAACCCCTTGGAAACATTCCACACACACACATATATATGTATTCTATTTTATACATCAACAGGATTCCGCTCCATGTCATGTTGCTGCTGTGTGCAAAAGGTGCTTTCAAGATAAAGATATTTCACTGCTAGAATGGCCTGGGAATAGCCCAAACTTTAACCCAATCAGAAATCTATGGAGCCGACTAAAGAAACTTGTTAGTCAGAAGCAACCCAGCAATAAAGTCCAATTAACAGAGGCAATAATTTAATCTTTGTTTCACTTTATTACAGCTGCAGAACTAAAAACTTGGTTCACTTCATGGGAAGGCATTGTAAGGCCATAATTAAAGCTAAAGGTTGCCAATGGTTATGACTGCTGTTATAATAAATACTCCTTCATAAATGTTCTTTCATTACATTCTTCATTAAATTATCTTTCCATTGATATATAATTTTATGGTATTACTCCACACAAAAGTGGTGTTATGAGCCATCAAACCTCAGAAATACACTATTCACAAAAGGTTTCCACAATTATGGCCACTAGGAGAAGTTGTTCACTTTAAAGTTAATGTTCTTTTTATATGCGATCAGATTATTATTATTTATGCTTCATGTTTATAAATGTGTTGGAAGCCATGTTTATATATGTGTTGGGGCAACCCAGCCAAATGGGCAGGGTATAAATAAAAAATATTATGATTACTACAGTGGTACATCGATTTAAGAGCAGCCCTGTTCCGGAAAAGATTAAGTTTGTAAAGCATCTTCATCATCAGCGTCATCAGCATCACTGCTACTAAACCATCAGAAGATGCAGACATTGCGTCTTCCTTGCCTCAGGAGACAACGAAAGTCAGAAAGAACAAAGAAACAGCTTTCCCGGATGTTGAGAAAGCTCATCCCCAGATGCAGGACACTCTGAGCTGTTAACCCTGTAAGCTCTAAACTTCACAACTTATCTTTCCTAACAATTCTGAAGCTGACATTTAAGATGGCTTGGGCAGTTCAGACCAGCCCGGTCGTGGTAGAAAAAGGAATAATTTGAGGAAGATTGTTCAAAGAAAAAACTGTAAGTTACTATTTATTGTGGGGGTGTTATGTTCCCAGGTGCTATAGGGGCCACGGTTGAGCTCTGTGAAAAGAGATGAGGTTGGTCGCATAGAGGTATTTTTTGAATTTCCAGGCTGATATGATGATCCCTATGCAAAAGCCTTTGACTGTGTCGACCACAGCAAACTATGGCAAGTTCTTAAAGAAATGGGAGTGCCTGATCACCTCATCTGTCTCCTGAGAAATCTCTATGTGGGACAAGAAGCTACAGTTAGAACTGGATATGGGACAACTGATTGGTTCAAAATTGGGGAAGGTGTACGACAAGGCTGCATATTGTCTCCCTGCTTATTTAACTTATATGCAGAATTCATCATGCGAAAGGCTAGGCTGGATGAATCCCAAGCCGGAATTAAGATCGCCGGAAGAAATATCAACAACCTCAGATAAGCAGATGACACAACCCTGATGGCAGAAAGTGAGGAGGAATTAAAAAACCTTTTAATGAGGGTGAAAGAGGAGAGCGCAAAATATGGTTTGAAGCTCAACATCAAAAAAACCAAGATCATGGCCACTGGTCCCATCACCTCCTGGCAAATAGAAAGGGAAGAAATGGAGGCAGTGAGAGATTTTACTTTCTTGGGCTCCGTGATCACTGCAGATGGTGACAGCAGTCACGAAATTAAAAGACGCCTGCTCCTTGGGAGAAAGGCGATGGCAAACCTAGACAGCATCTTAAAAAGCAGAGACATCACCTTGCCAACAAAGGTCCGTATAGTTAAAGCCATGGTTTTCCCATTAGTGATGTATGGAGGTGAGAGCTGGACCATAAAGAAGGCTGATCGCCGAAGAATTGATGCTTTTGAATTCTGGTGCTGGAGGAGACTCTTGAGAGTCCCATGGACAGCAAGAAGATCCAACCTCTCCATTCAGATGGAAATCAGCCCTGAGTGTTCACTGGAAGGACAGATCGTGAAGCTGAGGCTCCAGTACTTTGGCCACCTCATGAGAAGAGAAGACTCCCTGGAGAAGACCCTGATGCTGGGAAAGATGGAGGGCACAAGGAGAAGGGGATGACAGAGGACGAGATAGTTGGATGGTGTTCTCGAAGCCACAAACATGAGTCTGACCAAACTGTGGGAGGCGGTGGAAGACAGGAGTGCCTGGCATGCTCTGATCCAGGGGGTCACGAAGAGTCGGACACGACTAAACGACTAAACAACAACAACAACAACAATGACGATCCCACAGGAAGCCTTACCAAGAGAGGCCACGATCCCATGAGTCTCCCCCATGACGTCCTTATGCAGAGCTCTCTGGTCAGGATCCAGCAACGCCCACTCCTCATCCGTGAAACGTACAGCAACATCTTCAAAGCACACTGGACCCTAAAAGAAAAAAGGAAATGTCCTCCTCTAAGGCAGCAGAAATTTGATCTGCTACATAATGCTCTGTTGTTTCCTTCCTGTGAATTGCGGTGTTGTTTCAATAGGATTGTTTTGCAGCACATTTTAATTATGGGTGCTTATTTTATGTATCCGTTTTTGTGCAAATAGGTGTTACTCCTCCTTGTGTTTCCCAAGTCATTCTGCCTACGCAAGCGTTCCAGTTTCCCCAATGGAAGGATCCACTTTCTCCTCTCCTTGTCAGCTGTTCTGGGAAGGTTCCCTCCCAATGCCCTAGAGCCAAATTCAAGGGGTTCATGGGGGCATGGAGAGGGGGAGGAATGGGGGGCAGGCCCCATTTTCCAGCGGATGGGGCTGGTTAGGTGAATCCAGGCCGCTATTTGTTCTCATTTGTCCACTGCTTAGAAACCAATTTTTGCATTCAGTTATCAATCTAGAAATAAAATAAGCCTGTTTTTGATGGCCATCTGTCTTGGATGATCTAGCAGAGATTCCTGCATTGCAGGGGGTCTCCTGGCTCTGAGAGACAAGCAGGGAGGGTGGCTTCTGGCAGAAGGAGAGGGAGCCACCGGTGGCTCCTCCTTCTCCTGACTCAGCCTCTCGACCTTCTTCTCCCACTCGCCTCCTTCCTCTTCTGCCTCTGATTCTGCACTGCATTCTGCCACAGAGTCTCCCAGCTCACTAAGCCCTGTTACCTCTTTAGCTTCTGACATCTCCTCTTCCCAGGCTTCTCCCTCTTCTCCCTCTGATAACTCATCCTTCTTCCACGTCCACTTCTTGGACTCTGAGCCATCTTCCCTTCCTGGTTCCCTGGCTGCTTCCTCCCACCATTCCTCTGTGCCCAACCAGTCCATGACATTGCTCCATCCCTCGGCCTCTGTCCCCACAAGGCAGCTTCCCCTGACCTGGTCTGGTTCCACAGCCGCTGCTTCCCTTCTGCCCCCATGAAAAGGCGGATCAGGAGGTTTTGCTGGTATCATTCTGTCACCTGCAAGAGAGAAAAGGTTAGCAGGATGCCAGGAGTGCCTGCATCTCTCACAGGTGAAACAGGGCATCTCTAACCACAGATGGGCCTTTGAGAAAGCCTTACCTGCTGAGAGTATTTGGACGTTTGTGCCCATTCCATATGTTAGTTGTGCAGAAATACATCTCCCCTCCTCTGGACCCTTGTTCCCGACTGTCTCCCCCCAAAACAAGATGAAAAGAACCCTCAGATGAGTTGGGAAACCAACAGAACGAGGCCAAACAGAGAAAAGCCACCTTCCTCCTTACCCAGTGGCCTCTCTCTGGTGTCCAACGGAGGCCTCTCTGCCTCACAGGAATCCAGGTCCATTTCTGCAAAGAGATCCTTTCCCTGAAAAAGAAACAAGGATTCAAAACAGAGAATGGGGAGAAATACTAGAAAGAGAATGACAAAGATTTGAAGGGTGTTAGATCTCATTCCATGGATGCCTTGCAGAAAAAGCATGGGCCATCAGCAGACCATTATGGGATGTTTTCTGTCCTGTTTGGAGCCCCTTGGGAGTATCCAGAGGAAAGTCTCTCTCACCTGCTTTCTCTCCTCTGCCTGACTCAGGAGAAAACCTTCGGCCAGGGCCACTGCCTGCGAACTGGTCTCCGCTCCACAGTCCCTCACCCAGCTCTCCATCTCCGGGGGAAGGACAGCCAGGAACTGTTCCAAAATCACCAGGTCCAGCATCTCAGCTTTTGTGTGCCTTTCTGGCTTCAGCCACTGATGGCAAAGGTGGTAGAGTCGGCTGCAAACCTCTCGGGGTCCTTTGGCCTCCTGGCAGCAGAACTGCCTCAACTGCTGGCTCTGCTCCTCTGAGTGGAGGGTGTCCTCCTCACCCAGGATCTTCTGCACAGAGTTTTCCCAGAACCCCCCACTGCTCCCACTTTGGATGTCATGGCCTCTTCCTGTTTCAGGGCCAGCTGAATCTCGATGATCCATCTGTGCTCTCAGGAAGCCTCTGAGAGATTGGAAGGAACCCTTTGGTCTCCTGCCAAGTTCTCTCTGTCTTAAGGAGAGGCGCTAGCAAATCCTACAAAGCAAATACATTGTTCTGTTACAAAAGTTGTCTAATATCAGGAGAAGAAAAAGGTTCCTTGAGGAAGCATGGATGAGTCTTGCTGGGAACTAGGGCTGGACTGCACCACATCCCAG
Source organism: Podarcis gaigeae (assembly GCF_964106915.1). NCBI lineage: Eukaryota > Metazoa > Chordata > Lepidosauria > Squamata > Lacertidae > Podarcis > Podarcis gaigeae. The sequence continues at coordinate 106,185,848 of NC_139677.1, forward strand.
ATCATTAGCTATCTTGGGGGGGGGGGGGGGGGAGGAAGAGGAGTAAGAAGAGAAGAAATATGTCTCTAGCCTTCTAGCAATGCAAAATGTGGAGGCAACGGAAGGGATTTCTGGGAGATGAATCAGCCTGGTTTCTCCTGCCTTCCAGTCAATGAGTGAAGTCTGAACTGACTGATAAGGGAGTCATTTGTATCTTGTGAAAAATGGATGCTTGGCTCTAGTGGGGGTCCTCACCCGGGGGTCCTCAGGAGTTGTTCTCCCCCCACCCCCACTCCCCTGCTTCTGTCTCCTTTTTTGCACTTGAACTCTCTGCCACTCTCCAGGCAGACCCCTTGGGGGGGGGGTCACTTTTTCCTTGCTGTGAGGGCCAGGTATGTATCTGGCCAACCCCCTGAGGGCCAAGTGGACAGGGCCAAAGACATCTCTCTTGAAATTTAGGCTGACAATTTATTATGATTATTCTCTTAGAAGGCTTAACACACGCACAGCCATTGATGCCAAGGTCCCTGGAGGCTCAGTGAGGAGCAGCGCCCATTTCCAGCAACAATCCCTTTGGGACAGACAGGATGTGGTCCTGGGATGCCCTGCTCTGGGTGCGAGGGGATTGCTGCAGTGGCCTCCGTGGGGAGCTGCCCTGGGAGACACTGGGAAACTGGTCCCCAATGCAGCAGCCAGACTATGGGCTGGGGTCCCTCTCCTTATTCCTGGCCTTTCTCTCCCATCTTTTTTTTGGGGGGGGGGCCTAGTCCACCTCCTCGTCCAGCTTTGGAAAACCATTTGCACATTTTTCGTCCGTTGTGCAATGAGGCTGAGCGACGTCACACAGAGTTAAAGTCCCAGGGACCCCTTTGTTTAAAGAAGGGAGATCTTTTCTGAAGCGGGGGGGGGGCGGGGGGCCAAATGAGTTTGGGATCCTCTGATCTCCAGGAAGGAGAGCGTGGCAGACCTGGCCCCTCCCTGGCAGGACCCTCCCGTCCCTGACTTGGGGTGTCCCCCCCCCCCTTGCAGGAGCAGATCAGGCCCCCAGGCACCCTCCCCTGCTGCAGCCCTGCCCCCCCCGTCCCCCCCACTGCACCCTCTGGGAGGAGAGAGAGGAGACTCACCAGATCCCAGGAGGGGAGAGCGAGGCAGCCCTTGCAGGAGAGACACCAAAGCACGAAAGGACTGGGGAGGGAGGGAGGGGCCTTGGCTGTGGAGGACCTGCCCCCCCTTGCTTCCTGGCCTCTCTAGGAAGGCAGCTCGGTTCCCTTTAACCCTTGCAAAGCCGAGTCCCTCCAGCTCAGCCCTCTCTCGCTTGGCAGAAACTCATAATCTTATTATTTGTTATTCATTCGGGGGGCAGCTGCCCCCTGGCTCCGCCAATGCCCAGATATCCTTTTGGGGGTGAGGCTCTTGGCTGGACTCTGAGCATCTCCCTCCCTTGGCCAGAAACCAGAGGAAGAGCCTGCAGGGAAAAGGGCTTTGCAGGAGGCAAGGAAGCTCCTCCTGGAATTCAGGAGTGGAGAGAGAGGAGGGGATCCCAGGGTCATCTAGTCCCACCCCCAGCAATGCAGGAATCTCAGCTCAAGCATCCATGGCAGATGGCCGTCCGATCTCTGCTGAGAAACCTCCAAGGAAGGAGAGTCCCCACCTCCCAAGGGAGACCTTTCCCCTGCCCAACTGCTCTTAGATGTCCCTCAAGGCAGCCGGTCCTGAGTTCTAGCCCTGCTGAAACAATCACACTGGCTGCCAAGGAGGAACCAAGCGAAGTTCATAATAAATAAATCCTATTCTCATCATAAATGAGTAATATTTTCCTATGCATGCTTTTAATACTAATATACAAATATATGCCATTCCCTTTTCCAGAAACGCTTAATTGCTAATTCAATGGACTGAAAATGGATGGTTGTTGTTATTATTATATTTAGGGAAGCTTTTAATGTTTGATGGACTATTGTATTTTAATATTTTGTTGGAATCCGCCCAGAGTGGCTGGGGAAACCCAACCAGATGGGCAGAGTATAAATGTATTATTATTATTATTATTATTATTATTATTATTATTATTATTATTATTTATTAAATTGATCAGGTGAGTTTTCTCCTTTCGAAAGAGGCAGGTGGAATATCCACGCTTGCTAATAGCATAACATTGAAAGGCTAGTGAAATATGGGGAGCCCTAGAGCACCTGCTTGGCATGCCGAACGTCCCAGGGTCAACCCCTGACATCTCCTGCAAGGGCTGGACAAAATCCCTGCCTGAAACTCTGGGGAGCTGCTGCCAGTCAGTGTAGGCCAGGGGTCCTCATCCAGCCCGCCAGGGTCGTGAATCTGGCCTTCACGGCCATTTCAGAACCCGCCAAGTGTCCGAGACTGAAAGCATCTCGCCACCCGCTCAGTCAGTCCCTGCACAGCACTGAGGTAAACGCCACTAGCGTGGTGGCAGCTCTACCAATGAAAGGCCAGGGGGTTTCACCCGGGGACGGGGAAGTGAGGTGTTCCCAAAGTAAAGGAAAGATTGAACTCTGATTAATAAGAATACACACAGCAAGACTCTGGGAAGGGTGCGTATAATAATCTCTGTCTGTGTCTCTGTGTACTCTCTGTCTGGCCAGGAGGACAGCGATCATTATCACCTTTATGTGAAACCTGTTTCCTGGCCCTAAGATTAACATCCTAAGATTAACATATCAGAAAAGCTACAGCAAAGAAACTGCCCACTGTCTATGATGACCCAGGACGCCTGTCTGTCTAAGTGGGTACGTGACTTGTGAAGAAAGAGAAATAGAACAGGGATGCAGAGAGGTGGATTGATCAAGAATCATATCAAAATAGTTTAAACCCAGTCAACGCAATGCTTTCATTGCTGACACAGATGGCTTACTCTATATTTGTTATAATTCCTCATAGCAATCCCACCTGATCACTACAGCAAGTGTTGTCTTTTGGCTTGAAGAGCGAAGCTGAGGTTGGAGGAGGAAGGCAGACTTGGGTCACTTCTATTTCATTACATAGACGTTTACTTCAAAGGTGGGAGAAGGAAGTATAGTCCTATTTCTGTGAGTGGAGCAGCAGTCTTTCCACTCATGTGGTTTACATGCTCTGAAAGTTGGGATCTGTTTTGAGATTTAAATTTTAAAAGGGTGGAGTGGAACTGGATATTGACCATCTTGTTAGTCTGGGGAGCCACATTCTGGTTGAAGGAGGCCAGGATTGGCCCCCAAGGCTTGGGATGTCCCTCCTCCCCTGCAGTAGGACTTGGAATCCAGGAGAAAACTCTTGGAATAGCCTTGCCAGGTGCTCAGGGACGGACTCACCTGTGTCCCCATGTCCTTCTCTTTGCAAATGTGCTGCGGTTTCACATCCCTCCACCCGGGGTGAGTATTGGGGAGAACCAGAGCAGGGATCAGACCTGTCCTCCTTGCCCCCCACTCTGCACTCTGGGATATGGAGAAGCCCTCCCTTCGTGAGGAACTGACAGCCTGACTTTTGCCTTTCTGCCAGCTCACCTACAGATTAACACAGCAAGGTGTGCTCTGCTGAGCCACAGAGTCAAAGGTCTACTGGCAGCTGCATTGTGGATGGAGGAGCATCCCTCAGATCTGACTCCACTTGGCTGACCAGAAAGCAGCATTTATAGTGTTTCTGTGGAGTTGTTTTTCTCTTTAACAATCAGCCATTAATTTCCCCTTTAACTGGTTTTTACTAGTCTTGTGGTCAGTTCCCATTCCTGTGCATGTTACACTGGCCTCACTTAATAATGGGCCTAACCAGGGTCTTTTTCCAGCCAGAACTTGCTGGAACTCAGTTCTGGCCCCTCTTGGGTGGGTGCCATTGCCACTCTAAGAAAACGAGTTGCCCTAGCTCAGTTCCCCATTCTTTTAAAAAATAAAAATCTGACCATTTATACTCATCAATGCATACAGGTACCACACTGTTTTATTCTCTGCCTGCCAACCCACCTATCTGGTATTCCTGCTCTGCCCATTACAGGATTCTCAGCTGTGAAGCTGTTGTCTCTTTCAAACTACCTTCTGTTCCACTCTTCCCAAGTCTGCTGGAGATGTAGAATGATAAAGAATCCGAAGCCTGGACGTGGGGTTGGGGTCCGCTCTCCACAGTCCCCCTGACTCTGTAAACTTGGAAGAGATCCTCCAGGTGTGGGCGGTTTGGATGCCATGGGAATTGGGATGGAACAAAGCTCTTTCTACAGTGAAACAGCCCCCCGAGATGTCCACCCTAGCGCCTCCACGGTGCTTTTTTCTGGGGGTACGCACACCCCTAAACATTTTGTGAATCTTTGTACTTTTGTCCATTTACTGTGTTTATTTTTCCTGATTTGAACTATAAAATGGTGGTTTTCTTGTGTCAAAATGAGAGTACCCCTAAACTTTTTTTTTAAAGAAAAAAAGCACTGGTTAGATCTGCCCAAGGCCACATGCGGAATCCCTGACAGAGGGTGGACTTGAACCCAGGTCTCAGTGGGGTTTGTCTGGGAACAGAACACAGTTGTGTTTTCCCTTCAATACTTGTAATACCAGCTGTGTTTTTAGTTCTGGAAACTAAAGCAACAATATTCCCTAAGTCCTTGTACATCGGCACCAGGAGCCTTGCCCTTCCTCAAGCTGTGTTGTCTCAAAGGGATTCCTTGCAAGTTCTACAAAGGAGGCTTCTGCACACAGACCCACAACCTCTCACTCCCAACCATCTGTCCACCCTAGCGCCTCCAGAGAAACACTATAAATGCTGCTTTCTGGTCAGCCAAGTGGAGTCAGATCTGAGGGATGCTCCTCCATCCACAATGCAGCTGCCAGTAGACCTTTGACTCTGTGGCTCAGCAGAGCACACCTTGCTGTGTGAATCTGTAGGTGAGCTGGCAGAACAAAAGGTCCTATCAAGGTGAGTGGAAAGGAGGGGAGTAATAGAATCATAGAACTGACAAGTTGGAAGGAGCACAAGGTGCTTCTAGTCCAATTCCCCACACTGAGGGACTTTTTTGCCCAACATGGGGCCTGACCCTGAGATTTAGAGGCTGAGATGGGGAGGGAGGGGCAGTTGGTAGGACCATTTTTTGAAGGGGGAGGGCAGCAAGTTAGCTCTTCTTCCAAGGAACCTTTGTTGCAATTGGCATGTCCAGCTCTGGTCACTGTGGAGCTGCAAAAGGTGAATGAGGAGATTAGGGTATTTGGAGGTGGAGGAATCAGGTTCCCCGCAGAGAAAGGCTGGTTTTGATGAAGGAGACATTAGTGGGAAATGTGGTGGTGGTGGCGGGGGGGACGGACACACACGACAGAAGAATACAGAACCATGTACAGGATGAGGAAAGTGGAGAGCCGCCACCCCCACCAGTTTTGTCAGACTAAATTGGCCCAATGAATTGATGGGTGGGAGAGGAGGGGCAGACAGGAAAGTTCCTCATACAGCAGCGTGCAGACTGCTTTTTTCATTTTCTTTGTTCGGACACAGGGACCTACACTCTGGCCAAATCCAGCTAGCAGGCTCATCCCCTCCACACAAACACACAATTGTTTTCTTAACATGAAACAGGATTGCTGGGAAAGGGTCTATGTGTCCATGAGGAGCCATGGAGGAAAATGCTGGCCTGTTTTCTTCTTCTTGGCAGGGTCTCAGTGATCTGTTCTCTGGCTGGGTCCAGGAGGAGAATGCCTCTTTTGAATGCCACCCACTTTTATTCCCCCACCTTCATCCTGCTGGGGGTCCCGGGGCTGGAGGCGCTTCACTCCTGGATCTCCATCCCCTTCTGCCTCGGCTACCTCGTTGCTCTCGTGGGCAACTGCACCATCCTCTTCATCATCAAAACGGAGGCCAGCCTCCACCAGCCCATGTTCTACTTCCTCTCCGTCCTTTCGGCCATCGACCTGGGCCTCTCCACCTCCACTCTGCCCAAGATGCTGGCCATCTTCTGGTTTGGCCTTGGGGAGATCAGCCATGGGGCCTGCCTGGCTCAGATGTTCTTCATCCACAGCTTCACGGGGATGGAGTCTGTCGTGCTGCTAGCCATGGCCTTTGACAGGTACGTGGCCATCTGTGACCCTCTGAGATACACCACCATCTTGACCAAGGCAAGGGTAGCCTGGATGTGTGCTTCCGTTGTGCTGAGGACATTCCTATTTGTGCTGCCCATTGCCCTCTTGACTCTCCGCCTGCCCTTCTGCAGCAACCACATCATCCTTGCCCACACCTACTGTGAGCACATGGGCATTGCCAAGCTGGCCTGTGCCGACATCCGGATCAATATGATTTATGGCTTGTTCACTATTACCATCCTCATGCTTGATGTGGTCCTCATTCTTTTGTCCTATGTGCTGATCTTGCAGTCTGTTTTCCGGCTCCCCTCCAAAGAGGCCCGGCTCAAATCCTTGGGCACTTGTGGCTCTCATGTTGCAGTCATTTGTGTCTTCTACACTCCTGCCTTCTTCTCCTTCCTCACCCACCGCTTCGGACGCAACATCCCCCATTATGCACATATCCTCATTGCCAATCTCTACCTCATTTTGCCCCCGGTGCTCAACCCCGTCATTTACGGCATCCGGACCCGGGAGCTGCGCAGCAGGATCCTGCACTTCTTGTTCTCCAAAAGGGCGCCTTTGTCCAACGTCTCCTGATTATCCTGCCTTGCAGGGGGTTGGACTAGATGACCCCCAGGGTCCCTCTGACCAGTGTCATATGGGAGGCATCTACCGAGCATGTCTCGGGGAGTCCCTTTTATTGAATATTACAGCATTGCCACATATGTGCTTGTTGCTGATTGGTTAACACAAGTACAAAGCAAAGGTTGCATATAAGCATTGATCACCAATAGATTAAAGGTTGGGAAAGGGAACACAGAATTGGACAGGCATGAAAACCGCCTTATTAAATTATAACTAGTGATTAATATATAGCATTCATCCGTAGATGTGGTCAACCAAGCACTAAGAACAGGTCAGAATGCAATGTCTCATGAACTCAATGTGAACTGAACATTCGAGGGTGATGAAGGAATGTCTCAGCTTAAAATGGTTTTTCCAGAGTCATGTGCAGAAGCAAAACTTCCCATCACTCTACGATTCTATTTTGCATTCCTACAATCTGTTGAGTGGGAATTCAGATATATAACATGCTCTACGTAATCCCAGTGTTTTGTAAGGCTGGGAGAGAAACCCCAGAGAGCGGTTGCTGCCAATCAGTGTAGGCCATCCTGAGGTAGATGGATCAACGGTCTGATTCAGAACTCTCTGCAGTTCTTTGATCCTGGCAAGCTGGACTCTGGCCCAAATCACTGCAGTGCAATTTGGGGCAGCGGATCAGGAGGGGCAAGAACTTTTCAACAATGTGCACCAGAATTGTTGTTGTTGCTCTTGTTGTCCTGCCTTTCTCTCTGACAGGGGCTCAGGGCGCAGAAATGGCTCCTCTTTCTTGAAGGACCCCACAGACCTCATGAGACACCCGAGAAGATTCCCTTGCTGCTTCTTTCATAAATCAGCAACAGAGGTTGCATTTCCTTATTTACAGGAGGGCTGTTGCTAAAGCACATAACATGGCCTTCACGCTTAGTCATGTATTAGGAACACAGGAACAAATTATTTGTGTGTGTGCATATTTGCCAACTACCCCCATCTCTGGGCAGTGAGACTCTAGGGGTCCCAGGTCCATATAGTTTTATTTACTCACAGGGGCTCACTCTGGGTCTTGCTTTCCTAGCTAGACAGCCTCCCCCATTAGCCTGGGTTGCCCCCCCCCCTTGCTGCAGCTCTTGCAACCCAGCTCCTTCTTTGGGGATGCTGAGGAGGACACTCAAGTGGCCAGAGAAGGCCCTTGTCTTGCCAAGAAACCTGTATGTGGGAATCGTGCATCCATAACGGGTTAATGTCTTCTGGAATTCTCTGGTGTCACCAGAAGACAAAGCTGTTTTTTTCAGTCAGTTCTGTCTGTTATCAACTGCAGAGGATGAGTAGCCTTGGGAGCCTCTTGGGGAGATGGAAGTGATGAAAGGACTTAATCCATGAGGGAGAGCTACTTGCTCTGAGATGGGACAACTTCGGGCAAAGGCCAGCAGAGAAGGGATGCTGTTGGCCACTAGTTTCTGTTCCTCCCCACTTTCCCAAAGGGCATAACATCTGAGGTCCTGTGGGTGGAAAGAGCGTCTCAGGGTCAGGGACCAGTCTGGGCCAAAACGGCCCTCAGCTGCCCCCACCACAGAGTCCCTGGTTCTTGTCTATATTATGTTGGTTTCTATTTCCCTCACTGTGCAGCAAGTGCAGTCACGGGACATTGTTTTGCCTTCCACAGTCAGAGTTACTGTTGGGTTCCCACGGGAATGGGAGACTGGATGTGACGTTCACTGGTTTCCTGTTTTTCACTGTTTCTCTCGGTGTTCTTTGTTTCCAAGAGGAGTTGCTTCTCTGCTCTCGCAGAGGCAAGATGCATGTTTGTATTCTCTTTTTTAAAAAATAAATTTTTATTAAGATTTTAAAGGTTACAGAAAAAAGGATATATATATATATATATATATACATAACAATCAAAGAAGAAAAAGAAAAAACAATACATATAGAAAAACATCATCAAAAAACTGAAAAAAGAAAAAGAAATGAGAAACAAGTCAAACCTTTACATCACTTACTTACATTCACTTACTTCCTTGACCTCCTCACACCTCCCATTTTTGTATTCTAATTCAGTTAAATACAGTGGTGCCCCGCAAGACGAACGGCTCGCAAGACGGAAAACCCGCTAGACGAAAGGGTTTTCCGTTTTGGAAGCGGTTCGCAAAACGAATTTCCCTATGGGCTTGCTTCGCAAGACGAAATGTCTTGCGAGTTCCTGCGGGTTTCCCCCCCTTTTTCCCCCCTTTTCCTAAGCTGCTAAGCCGCTTATCAGCTGATCCGCTGATAAGCCGCTTATCAGCTGATCCGCTAAAAGCTGCTAAACCGCTAATAGTGCTAATCCGCTAAGCTGTCAATGGGCTTGCTTTGCAAGACGAAAAAACCGCTATACGAAGAGCCTCACGGAACGGATTAATTTCGTCTTGCGAGGCACCACTGTATTTCAGCAAATCCTTCCAACTTTGTTTCTCCAGATAGCTCAGGTATGATTTTTTAGGCAATCTTTTATGGAAGCAGGAGGGACTTCATTATCAGAAAGTGTATGAATCTTTTTTATCTAACTCTGGAATGTATATGTGGAGTTTGGAACTGACAGGGTTAAAACTCCGTGGTGTCCTGTATCTGGGAGGAGCTTGACGCAGAGAAGTGCGTCACAGTCTGTGAGCAGAGTTGCTTTCACTTTTGACTGAGACGCAACACAGCTCCGAGGCTGCAGGCTGTGTGTGTGTGTGCTTTTGGAAGCACAGAGAAATGCCGGAAAGCTCTGATGGAATGAGACTGATTTATGGCTTGTAAATAAATGCTACTAGAGATAAGAACCAAACTGTCTCTGGACTTGATTTATCCCTTTTCTCACACGGACGCAGGACCGCTGCTACTCTGCTATCCTGCTAGGCCAGCTTCGGAGACACAGAGGCTGCGCAGGGAAGCCTGGCTGGACGCAGGATTTATATTCACACGAATAGGTCATGGGAGTTATGTGTTTCCTGACAAGTGTGAGAAGGGAGGAAGGCTGCCAGCTTTAAGTTGCTGTGATCTCCTGCCAGGAAGGGCAGTGGGAGATGCTGGAGAGCGGAACCAAAAGCCAAGAGAGACGGCTGCTTCGGAGGTCCAGCTTGCTGGCAGACGTGTGAGTATGCTTAAAGCCCAGGTGGGAGGAGATGGCTGCTTAGGCACAGCAGGGCCATGAGAGCTACAATATCCCCGGTGAAAGACTGAATGGGGCCAATTGGCAGGACTGGAGTGAGCACATATACTATTGGCTGGAGGGAAAGCAGCTGTGGGAATGCACGCAGGCCGATCCAGTCCAGGCCCAGCCTGAAGCAGACGTGGCTGATGCTCTGGAGAGAGAGCAGAGGGTGCTAGCCATTTTAAGGGCCAGTGTTGATGCTTGGCTGTTGCCAAAGCTCCAAGGGAAGAAGCCCTGGGTCGCGTGGCAGGCACTGAAGACGGCATGTCAGGCCGCAGTGGGAGCCAGACCAGAGGGGGCTGGAGGATGCCCATAGGGAGCACAAAGCCCAGGAGGGGCTGAGGGACGCCCAGAAAGCCCAGAGGAAGTTGGGGCTGTTTTGGGAAGCTGTTTCTATGCTTCAACACATCTGTGTGATGGACTGTGTGCTGGAGAAAGGCTGGGAGCTGGGAAGAGGAAGGTAGTAGCAGTCTGTTCCTCAGGCAGTTGGGCACCCAGGAGTGGGAGTGCAGGCCGATCCAAGAGCTCTGAGAAAGCCAAAGTCTCCAAGAGTTGTTTGTGCTCTGAGGCGAAGTCCAACAGCGAAGGGCATTGTTCTGCAGAGGCTCTGGAATGTAAGGTCAGCCACCTGCTAGGAAGACCGATAAGCAGCGGTTCTCAGACAGCGGCAATGCATGAGAACACCAGCAGCAGCCTTGCAGTAACCATGGCAACCAGGAAGGACACTGGCACAGGCCCCGGTGGGGGTGCGAGTGTCGCCATGGCAACCTTGGAAAACAGCCAGAGACACGTTTTATCTCTTGTCATCGATACGGGAGCCACCCACAGCCTAGTGCCATCTGGTGGGCTCCTGAGGAACTGCAAGACAGTTAAAACTGAACGCTATGTCAAATTAGCAGATGGGTCTCAGAGACCATTGACTGAATCTGGGTTTTTATATTGTTCTTTTTTGGATCATTGGGTGCAGGCTTTTGTGGTACCAGAGCTTGCACACTCTCTTTTAAGTGTGACATCACTAAATGCTGATGGGTTCGATGTTCTGTTTTCTAACAATTGTTGTTCCTTCTACAGGGATGGGAAGAAGATCTACAGTGTTGAGAGAAAAGACAGGCTCCTTATGGTGCAGATGCCTGTTGATAATGGAGCTGGTGGTAAAATGGGGCTGGTGGAAAATGGGGCTAGTGGAAAGTCCATTGAAGACACCCAAGTGCAGTGTGCAAATGTCCCACCACACGATGATTGTATACACTTATGGCACAGGAAATTTGGACACGTTGGGTGGTCGTATGTGAAAAAAGCCGCAGAGAACACAATTGGTTGTAGCTTCAAGGCATGTGACAAATACCTAGATTGTCAAGCCTGTAAGCAATCGAAGGTCACAACATGCACATACCCCAGGTCAGAGAGGAGAACCAGCAAACCCTTTGAACTTGTGCATGCGGATTTATCTGGTCCCATGCCAACACCTTCTTTAGCTGGGTCTAAATGGGTTCTGGTTCTGATTGACCATTTTTCGAGATTTTCTTGGGTTTTTGCGCTTAAATGTAAGTCAGAAGCAGCTGCGCTGATCAGGGATTGGATCACAGCGATAGAGCTGCAATTCTCTACCAGGGTGGTTTCCTTTCAATCTGATCGCGGGGGGGGAGTTCACAGGTTCTGCGCTGCAATCGTTTTTCAGACAGAAGGGTATCAATCATCGATTGACGGCCCCCTACAGTCCGCAACAGAACGGGGTTGCAGAGAGAAAATTTCGCACGCTACAGGAAGCAGCGAATGCTATGTTGGCAGACTCGGGTTTGTCACAGCATGTTTTGTGCAGAATCGAGTGTACAATTCCAGTGTAGGCAACACACCGTTTTTCTTGTTGCATCAGAAGAAGCCGAAGGTGGGGTTTCTCCATGTTTTTGGTTCTGAGGCTTGGGTCCTCATTCCAAAGGCCATGCGCAGAAAGGGTGAGCCAAGATCTAGGAAGATGATCTTTGTGGGCTATGAGCCGGGTTCAAAGGTGTGGCGTTTCGCATACCCTACTGGCAACCAGTCTAAGCTGCTTATTAGCAGCAGTGCTGAGTTTTGCGAGCAGAGTGGGTGGAAACGTCTTCACGGAAACCCGGATGTTCTGTTAGACTCAGATGAGAAAGAGGAAGGCGAGGCTGAACCTGTTGCTGATGTGCAAGGTCCACAGCCACGGTCCAGCACCAGGCTCTCCAAAAAGGAGTCCCAGGACCCCTCCACAAGTCTCTGTCAAGTCTAAGCTAAGGAGTGAACCATCCTCGCCAGCAGAACCAGCTGTACGCCCGAAATGGCGCAGCAGGTCAGAGGGGGATGTTTCTGACACAGAGGATAGTAGGGTTGATCCAGGTGAATCAGGCGCAGTTCCAGAATTCATGCTGAGGAGGTCAGCAAGATCAACCAAAGGGAAGCCACCTGAAAGGTATGAAGCCACTAGTGTCTGGGTTGGTGTGGCTAGATGTGAACCTGAATCCTTTGAGGATGTTCAGAAGTTGCCTCAGGAAGAAGCTAGCAAATGGCGTGAGGCAATACAGAAGGAGATGAACTCAATGGAGTCTCTTGGTGTGTTCTCACTCACTCAGCTGCCGGCTAACAAGAAAGCTGCCAGCTGTAGATGGGTTTACCGTTTGAAACCCACTGACGCTGGAGAGCCACATTATAAAGCGAGGTTAATGGCCCGAGGATTCACACAGAAAAAGGGTGTCCACTTCACAGAGGTATATTTGCCAACCTCGAGAGCGGAGACTTTGAGAACGCTCTTGGCGATAGCAGCACAGAGAGGTTGGAAGGTGAACCATTTTGATGTAGATGTCACCTACCTGAACTCAGATCTCAAGGAGGAGTTGTACATGCTTCCTCCTCCAGGGTTTGAAGTCAGTGAGGCAGGCGTCGTGTGGCGGTTGCACAAATCAATCTATGGATTACGCCAATCTGCCAGAAATTGGAATATGTGCCTACATGAAGCCTTAGAAGAGCTAGGTTTTAAGAGATCTCTTGCAGACAGTTGTCTTTACATTAAAGATTCAGGCTTGAAACAGTAAGTGGTGCAGGTGTTCGTTGACGACCTTTTGATCATGGCACAGACAGGTAAACAGGTGGAAAAGTTTGCTAAAGAGCTTGGAAAGTGGTTCAAGCTAAAGCAGCTTGGAGATTTCAAGTCCTATTTAGGCATAGAGATCACAAGGACAAGTGATGGCAGTTTTTTGGTTCGCCAGAAAGGTAAGATTGAACAGTTGCTTGAGAAGTTCAGGATGTCTGATTGTGCAGGTGCCAGATCACCCATGGAGACTGGATACGTGAAGGAGTGTCAGCAAGTAGAACGCATGGTGTTCGAAAACACTGAACTCTTTCAGTCAGCTCTGGGCAGTCTGTTGTATCTGTCACAGTGGAGCAGACCAGATATTGCGTTTGCTGTCAATCTGCTCAGTAGAGAGGCTTCAAGTCCTAGTGTGCAGGCCTTGAATGGTATAAAGCGGGTGCTACGTTACCTGCAAGATACCAAAGACTTTTGCCTCAAGATGTCAGCTGAGGGTGATGTCAAGCTGACTGCTTGGGTGGACTCGGACTGGGCTAGCCTTGAGGACTGCAAATCAGTGTCAGGTCTAGTGGTGAAGTTTGGGGACTCAGTAGTTGGGTGGAGGTCCCGGAAGCAAAGTCTCATAGCGCTTTCATCTACTGAAGCTGAGTTCAGTGCGCTATCAGAGGTTTGCAGAGAGCTGGAGTTTTATGTGTGTTTGGTTGAGGAAATCTGTGGAGAGGTTTGTCTGCCCATTGTGGTACATGAAGACAATCAACCGTGCCTCAAATTGGCTGAGACGGGGCAGTTCAAGGCGAGGACCAAACATTTGGACATACGTTTTCAGAATGTGTGTCAGAGCGTTCGTGAGGGGCTAGTTGCTCTGAAATACTGTCCCTCAACCAAGAACCTCGCTGATGGTTTCACAAAACCATTAACCTTCCAGAAGCACGAGGAGTTCTCTGAGGGTCTGTGTATGGGGAAAGCATTGTTGGCTATTGTCCCCAGATGCAGGACAAGAGGGGGTGTGGAGTTTGGAACTGACAGGGTTAAAACTCTGTGGTGTCCTGTATCTGGGAGGAGCTTGACGCAGAGAAGTGCGTCACAGTCTGTGAGCAGAGTTGCTTTCACTTTTGACTGAGATGCAACACAACTCCGAGGCTGCAGGCTGTGTGTGTGTGTGCTTTTGGAAGCACAGAGAAATGCCGGAAAGCTCTGATGGAATGAGATGGTTTATGGCTTGTAAATAAATGCTACTAGAGATAAGAATCGAACTGTCTCTGGACTTGATTTATCCCTTTTCTCACACGGACGCAGGACCGCTGCTACTCTGCTATCCTGCTAGGCCAGCTTCAGAGACACAGAGGCTGCGCAGGGAAGCCTGGCTGGACGCAGGATTTATATTCACACGAATAGTATATACCAGGAGAACAACCAAGATGACCAAAGAACTGGAAATCAAGCCTTATAAGGAATGGCTGAGGCAATTTGGTATGTTTAACCTGGAAAAGAGGATATGATAACCCTCTTCAACTATCTGAACGGCTGCCACATGGAAGATGAAGCAAGTTTATTTCCTGCTGCTCCAGAGGGTTGGATTCAAATGGATGTTTTTTATTGGGAAATTAATATACGCTCTTAACAAAAAAAAGAAGGGGAATGAAACAACATCAGTCAGCATGGTGTAGTGGTTAAGGGTGGTGGACTCGTAATCTGGTGAACCAGGTTCGCTTCCCCGCTCCTCCACATGCAGCTTCTGGGTGACCTTGGGCTAGTCACACTTCTCTGAAGTCTCTCAGCCTCACTCACTTCACAGAGTGTTTGTTGTGGGGAAGGAAGGGTGTTGGGTTGAAATAAACGACAGACGAATGACAAGTGTCATATGGGAGGCATCTCCCGAGCATGTCTCGGGAAATCCCTTTTATTAAATAGTACAGCATTGCCACATATGTGCTTGTTGCTGATTGGTTAACATAAATACAATGCAAGGGTTGCATATAGGTATTAATCATCAATAGATTAAAGGTTGGGAAAGGGAACACAGAATTAGACAGGCATGAAAACCTCCTTATTAAACTATTACTAGTGATTGATATAGCAAGACTTAAAAGAACATAACTATCGCATTCCGTAGATGTGGTTAACCATGTATTAAGAACAGGTCAGGATACAATGTTTCATGAACTCAATGTGAACTAAACATTCTAGGGTGGGTGAGGAAGGAATGTTTCAGCTTAGAGAGGTTTGCCAAAGTTATGTGCAGAAGCAAAACTTCCCATCATCTCCCCCCTTTTTTGTAATTTCAGGGTGAATGGGACAAAAATACTTCGGGATACGTGGTTTGCCAGCGCATGCCCGAAGTAAGTCTGCCCACACCTCCCCTATTATTTACTGTTGGTGCTGCCACTTCGCAAAGTAGGCAGCAATGATTTTATTAGGTGGCTGAGGAGGAGAAAAAAAACTGAGACCAAAGACGCATGAGACCAGGAATGCATTGGATGAAGCAGCATAATAAAATTAATATACCTATTATGATAATAACATATTGAAAAAGATTACGAAGCCAATTTAGATTTGGCAACCAGCCAGTGAGCCATTGGGCGAATGAATCCCAGAGGCCAGAAAATCCAACGTCCTGTTTAATGTGGTGTGTAAGATTTGGCAAATGAGAGATTTGCTTTTAAATAGCTTTGGAATTATCAATAATATTGAAACAACACGTCATTCACTTGTTCACAGCCATAATGATGAAGCATGAGCAAATAGTCAATGGCAGCACGATTTTGTAGAAGTCCATGATAAAGTTCACTCTGTTCTTTATTCAAAAGGTGAAGAGCTTGTGAAGTAAAATTCAGAGCTTTTGCTGCGGAGCAAGCTAAAGAGTTAATATTCATACTATTCCGTACAGCTAATCCAGGGACTCCTAAGAGAGAAACAGCTAAGGAGATATATTCAGATCTACTGGGAAGAGAGACAGAATCGTCACAATCATTAATCAATTCCACAGAGCAGCGATGTCGAGAACGGGACAAATGATGCTTTTTGGGTAAAATGATGGACAAATGGCTTAAGCAGCAAGGTGTGCCATGGCTGATGTTTGCTGGAATATAATTGAATGTATAGCCTGGGCATGACCAGAACCAGCCTTCAGGCAGCTCTGTATATTTATATACATAGGAAATGTAATTAGAGCAGTTAAAATTATCCTTGCCCATTTTCACACAGTTGGTTTTTGTGCAATTGACCATACGGGCGCAAGTGACATTAAAGGAAGCCACGTATGGGGTCAACAAATTGACAAACAGGCTACCATATCATGTTTCCATTGAGGGGGAAGGTGGGGGCCAGTAATCAAAATATCATCCATGTAATGATAGACCAAGAGGTTTGGATACTGAAGACGGAAAGGCTGGAGGGCTTGATTCACAGAATATTGACACATGGTAGGGGAATTCTGCATTCCTTGCGGTAGGACTTTCCATTGATACCGTTCTGTGGGCTGGCTGTTATTTAACACAGGAACAGTGAAAGCAAAGAGTTTACGATCCTTCTCCTGTAAGGGGATGGAGAAGAAGCAATCTTGCAAATCTATGATAGCCAATTGATAAGAATGGGGGATCACATTCGGATTAGGCAGACCACACTGCAAGGGCCCCATGGGTTCAAGGATGTCATTAATCTTCCTTAAATCCTGGAGAAATCTTCATTTCCCACTTCTCTTTTTTATGACGAAGATGGGGGTATTATAGGGGCTAACAGAGAACTCAATATGGTCTGCCAATAATTGTTCATTCACCAGTTGTTTTAAAGCAAGTAGCTTTTCCCCCGTTATGGGCCATTGTTCCACCGAAACAGGGGTGGTGGATTTCCAGTTGAGGGGGAGTGCAAGCTTACTCATTAAAGTGAATGGTAGCTTGTAATTGTTGTAGTAGGTCTCTGCTCCACAGATTGAGGTGCATTTTCAGCACACAGGGCTGGATGTATGCAATGGTTTCAGAGCTATCAGGCAGAGAAACAGGCAACCACTATACGCTTTTGGAAGAGGTTTGAGGTCCACCCACACCCCAAACTGCAGAGGCAGACTGAAGGGGCCACGTGGGGTCCCAACAATTACTGGATATGACAGAAATGTCTGCGCCCGTGTCAATCAAGCCTTCCAGAACTTTGCCATTGATTTTATACTTACGAAGAAGTTTCTGTTCACCATTCCTCTGGATTACAGGTAATAGCTGTGGAGAGAGGGGAGAGAGCTGGTACAAATTACTATCCATAATAGAAGCAGTAGGATGAGAAGGGAGCACTACCAAATGCGCCCAAGACTCACCCTTTTTTAACTGCATGGGCATATGGCTCCAAAGTGGAAACATGATTGTGCCCACATAGTCAGGATCTAGGACTCCTGGAATAACTAGGATTCCTTCTTTGGCCGCAGAGAATTTGGGTAAAATTAAGGCTGTGACCTTAGGTGGTAGTGGGCCTGCCAATTGGGTGAGCATCTTTGGTTTCCTGATTGATTAAATCAATGGTGAAATCAGAGGGTGTATCCTTAGAAAATTTTTCAGTGGAGGAAACTAACGGCGGAGGGCTCTCTATTTGTCCTGGCCCGAGAGCTGGGCCCCTATGGAGTTTCCCGAACTCCTGCACTGATTTGCCCAATGATAGCCTTTTCCGCATTTTGGGCATTTTTTGGAAGGTTTAGCCTTATTGGCATCACCATTCCTGTTTGCTCCCCCGCCAGGGGCTTTGCATTGTTTAGCAAAATGATCTGGGCGTTTACAATTGAAGCAATTGCCCGTGGGCTTATTGCCAGCCTGGATGGCACCGGCAAGCAAAGACATCGCGTGGCTCTGGCTGCCAACACCTGCACAGGTTTGAATCATATCGGCCAGGTCATATTTGGGGCGATGTATGATTGACTGCAAAGCCTTCTTGCAATCGGTGTTTTCATTTTCAAAGGCCAATTTCTTCATCAATTCATTTTGAGCTGTAGGGTCATCAATCTGCCTGCTGATTGATTCTTTCAATCTATCTATAAATTGGTGATAAGGCTCCGAATGTTGTTGCTTAATATTAATGAAGGAACTCAATGGTTGCCCTGAGACAGGGACTTTCCGAAAGGCACATTGTACATAGGTCGCGGTGCGACTGAAATGTAAAGGTGTCAATTGCGCCTGGGCTGGTATAATATCATACAGACCAGCGCCAAAGAGATGGGTGGCTGAATGCTGTGGATCAGCCAGGGCTGCTGCGCTATGCTTAAATTCACTTTCAAAAACCACATACTGAGCAGGAGATAAAAGCATGCGCATCAAATCCTTCCAATCTTGAGGTAGCATTGTGTAACCATTTGCGATCCCCTCCAGCAGCCCTAGCACATAAGAAGATTTGAGGCCAGAATCAGTAATGGCTTTCCTTAATTCTCTCAGAACAGAATAAGGAAGCGCCTCATACATAACCTGCTGTTGTGCAGTGCCGGGGTTCGCATAGGAGATAGGGAAAGCAGATGGCATTTCCCCAGCCCCTCCAACCTCTTCCTCTAAGGAGAGGAGCCCTTGCTGCCTAGCTTGAGAAAGCGCAGCGCGCACAGCTCCTGTGGGAGAACACGCAGGGGCTGAGGCAGGCAAAGGAGGGATGGGGGGTGGATGTGGGCTGAGGTGTAGGGAGGGGTTGGCAAGGTTGCGATGGAGGCAGAAGCTTTGGGTAAGGTGGGGGATTGTCTGCTTTGGCTAAAAGAGCAGGGGCCGACGGAGATGCCTGTGGTCCTAATCTAGCGACGGCATCTGCACATTTCTGCCAAGTGAGCAGACAATGAATCGGTGCCCTCAGTTCTGTGAAGAGGGTTTTTCCGATCTTTTGCCAAGCTTCTGATCCCAGAGAGGCGGACTCTGGGTACCAGGGGCACTGGCAAGCAATCTCACATAACAGTTGTTCAATTTCTTTCAAAGAAATATGAGCACCCGCCACCCGCTGTCTAACGAGATGAAGCAGCTCCCTGGCATGCTCCTGTTGGAACTTTGTCAGTCCCCCCCCCCCATACTCACGAAGTAGTGCGATGAGACTTTTCCAGTCGAGTGAAGTACAGGGGTGGCTGCGTAAAGGGATCTGGCACGTCGGGGTCACCAGATGTTGGGTTGAAATAAACGACAGGCGAATGACAAGTGTCATATGGGAGGCATCTCCCGAGCATGTCTCGGGAAGTCCCTTTTATTGAATATTACAGCATTGCCACATATGTGCTTGTTGCTGATTGGTTAACACAAATACAATACAAGGGTTGCATATAGGTATTAATCATCAATAGATTAAAGGTTGGGAAAGGGAACACAGAATTAGACAGGCATGAAAACCTCCTTATTAAACTATTACTAGTGATTGATATAGCAAGACTTAAAAGAACATAACTATCACATTCCGTAGATGTGGTTAACCATGTATTAAGAACAGGTCAGGATACAATGTTTCATGAACTCAATATGAACTAAACATTCTAGGGTGGGTGAGGAACGCTTCAGCTTAGAGCAGTTTGCCAAAGTTATGTGCAGAAGCAAAACTTCCCATCAGAAGGGAAAGGAGAATGTTAGCCGCTTTGAGACTCCTTAGGGTAGTGATAAAGCGGGATATCAAATCCAAACTCCTCCTTCTCTTCTTCTCTTTGGACAGACAGTCTCCCCATCCCCACCCCCTTCCCACTGCATCAATATGGAGATTGTACTTCCCTTTGGTTTAAGCACTAGATGCTGGGAGTAAACATTTATTCATTCCACTGGTCACTCGTCTTGGTTCCTACTTGAACTATACGTGGACACTTCTACATAAATGTTGTTATTGTGTTTGTGATGTGTGTGGTTCATTCTGTCATGAATGCTTTAGCTGAGTTTCTTGCATTCAGGGGGCTGGACTAGATGTCCCTTGGGGTCCCTTTCAACTCTATAATTCTATGATTCATTCAAAACCAATAAAATGTTTGTAAAAGAAAAAAGATGATGGTTAGATCCAGTGCTTTTTTCCTGGGGGTACGCAGACCCCTAAACATTTTGTGAATCTTTGTCAGAATCTCCGCTTGGCCAAGCCGATAAGGCCTCATCTTCTTCCGAGCTGAGCCTTTGAAATCGCCTCCGACGTGTTTAATGACCTGAGCCTTTGATAAGGCCTCAAGTACATTCTATCCAGCAGGGTTCCCAGCACAGGGAAGAGACGAGAGGTTTGGCTACATTGTAAAGAGTTTTATTTCTAAACTACGCAGAACAGAAAAGACATCCTCTCTTTATGAAAGCAGAGAGCAACTGAACAAAGGAACAAAGGAAACAGGAAACCACTAACGTCACATCCTGTCTCCCTTTTCCCGTGAGACTGCAAAGTCTCCTGAATGTAAACAGAGTCCTGGGACTCCGCACAGCTGCACAGTGAGAAACAGAAACTAACATCCTCCCCCTTTCTGTGAACACCACTGGGCAGCGTGTCAGTACATTATCAGTACACACCCAATTTCTGTACATAGGTACAGTGTTGATCCTTCGGAACAACCTTGGACAATAAATCAGCAGGAATTTCATTACCTGGCATGTAGGACACCGTTATGAGTCCTTTCTGAACACATTCTCTAGCATGTTGCAGCTTCAAAGTGCTTCGTGCTTTGCTTACAACCCTCAGAAGGCAGCAAAGCCAAACATGCTTTGTTGTCCTGATAAACCTGGATTAGACATTTGACAGGAATTCTCGTGTCTTTACACAACTGTAACAACCATTCACAATCCACGAGTGAATAAGACAATGCATTCAGTTCAGCTTCACAAGAACTTAAACTTACTGTTGTTTGCTTTTGCACAACCTGTCAAATAGACCCTGGTTGTACATATAGCAAACTCCAGACGTGCTTTTCCTGTCTGTAGTGTCACTTCCAAAACTCGCATCAGCAAATATCTCAAGATGATCAGACTGCTGATTGTTAAATGTCAGTCTGTAATGCATAGTCTGGTGTCTAAACTGGAAGATCTGGGGCTCCCGTTATCACTTTGTGGGTGGATATTGGCCTTTCTGTCGGACCGCACCCAGAGGGTTCGGTTGGGCCCTTATACCTCTAATACACTTAAGACTAACACAGGAACACCACAGGGATGCGTACTTAGTCCGCTCCTTTATATTCTCTACACGTACGATTGTGTCGCTGCTCACCCTAGTAATAGGGTTGTCAAATTTGCAGATGACACAACCGTGATTGGGCTCATCTCTGAAAGGGAGGGTGAAACGGACTATAGAGATGAGGTGGAGCGGCTGACAGAGTGGTGCAGAGCTAACAACTTGCTCATAAATACAAGGAAGACAAAGGAGCTTGTGGTGGACTTCAGGAGACAGAAGAGCAATGTCCAGCCACTTCTGATTGATGGGGTCTGTGTGGAGAGGGTAACAACGTTCAGATTTTTGGGTATTGAATTACAAGAGGATCTGTCCTGGAGTGTCAACACAAGGGGGCTTGTGAAGAAGGCGCAGCAGAGACTGTACTTTTTAAGAATCCTAAGGAAAAACCATCTTCCGCAGAAACTGCTGCTTGCCTTCTATCACTGTGCCATTGAGAGCGTGCTCACTTATGGCTTATGTGTGTGGTACGGAAGCTGTACTACCCAGGACAGGATGGTGTTGTGCAGAGTTGTTAAGGCAGCAGAGAGCATTGTTGGCTGCCCACTCTCCACCTTAGAGCAGATTTATGCCACAAGGTGCCATAGGAAGGCACTGGACATAGTAAAAGATCCATTGCATCCTGGTCACTGTCTCTTCGAGCTCCTGCCGTCGGGACGGAGATACAGGACGATGATGACAAGAACGAGCCGTCTCAAGAACAGCTTCTTCTCCAGAGCAATCTCGGCCCTGAATGGGAAACCTGGACTTTGAAAGTCATCTAATCTTCCTTGCTGTATTATATTATAGTTTTAATTAGTGTTTTTATAGTTGTTCTGATTTTGAGTGGAGTGCCCTATCTGGGTGGATGGAGCAGCCAAGTAATGTCGTTGTCCCTGAGAGGGGGCAATGACAATAAAGATATTATTATTATTATTATTATTATTATTATTATTATTAAATAGCGTGCTATGCGTTTCAGAGCTTTCCAATCCTTAACAGTTGGATTGTTGACTTGTCTGCTTAGCAAGTTACAGCTAACTGCAATGTCAGGTCTTGAATATCTGACAATGAAATTTAGTTTGCCTAGCACACTTCTGTACAGTGTAGTGTCAGAAAATGCTTCTTCCATGTCATCTACCTGATAACCTGTTGTCATTGGTGTGTCTACAGGGTTAGCATCCATCAGGTTTAGCTTGGTTAACACATCAGCAATTTTCTGTGACTGGTATACTAGGAATTAAAGCTGCATCACATGATGGACACTTCAAGATGGCGGGGGCTGCTGAGCAGACTGCCAGAGGTTACACCCTGGGGAAAGCTGATACAGTATCCCGGACCATGCAGGGATGTGTTCCTGAAACCGAAAGCTCCACAAAAGGGAAGCTTTTGGAAGAAGAGTGCACGAGGGGGGTGTTTCCTGTTCAGGGGGTGAAATCTCCAAAGCAGGAGGAGCAAGGGGAGTTGGCTGCCACGTCATCCCAACCATCACTGCAACCAGCAGGTGGCACTGCTGTGTTGGAAGCAGTGGATGTTTTTCCTGTGAGAAGTTTGGGCAGAGTCCAAACGCCAGGATGATCTGCGCAGATGTGGTCACTAGCTGTTCCAGTACAAAGGCTAAGGCAAACCTTTGTGGAAGATAGAACTGGTTCACCATATTTACACCAAGAAGGGTCCGATCCACCAGTTGGGTGAAGACTCCTTGGAGGTTCAAAGTGTTGTGGAGTCCGGCACACTTCCCTGTTTTCCATTCAGCTTTCTGTACTTGTAGCAGAGTGTGCACAGCGCTAGCCGCTTGGTGTGTAAGCTTGCAGAAGATAGAGTCCACACGCTGTTGTTCTAAACTAACAGCTTTATTTACAGCAGAACAGTAAAAAGAAACAAACCATCCAAGACAGCAGGCATCTTGCTTCCTTGCTCGGCAGCAAAAGTGAAAGTCAGACAGAACAAAGAAACAGCTTCTCCAGAAGATGGAGACAGCTCCTCCCCAGAACAGGCAGGACGATGGGTTCTGAGCTGTTAACCCTGTAAGCTCTGATTCCCCATCACACCCCCTCACGTCCTGCACTGCTGGGGGCTCGTAAGTTTCACCACTTACCCCAAACACAGACCTTTACAGAACTCCCTATGATGCTGAAAGCTCAAAGGTTTCATGAACCCATCTGCCAGGTACTTCTGGCTTCAACAGTACTGCAATCTCACGAAGCCTAACTGGATACTCTGACACACATTTTGGAAACCGATGTCTAGGTGCTTGGTTCTGGCCTTAAACTGCCCAGACTCTGCCAACTTCAGACAGGGTTGATTGTTCTCCCACACCGTGACAGGCAAACAACAATCCCTGCAGATTTCTTGAACCAACCAAACAAAGAATTTCCAATTCCCTGCAAAGTTCAGACAGCACACTGAATTCAGCTTCAGTAAAGGAAAGCGCAATGAGACTTTGCTTCCGGGTGTGATGGCCTGGGATTCGGATTCAGATGCTGAACCTGAGGAATCCCAGCCTGCACAGGATTCCCCACCTCCAGAAGCAGCTGAGCCAGGGTTGGGGCATCAGCCTGAAAGGACCCCACCTGTGCTGGATCCTCAGGTGCAAGCACCAGCTGAGTCTGCTCTGGCTCCTGAGGTGATGGAGGACCCATTGCCTGCAGGTGCTCCAAGCTCAGCCCCATTAGAGGAAGCTGGGGTTACCTCTGGGTCCAGTAACCCTCCAGCCTCTCCTGACCTGCAGAGGCTCAGGGCAGAGAGGCGGAGGGAACTAAGTTCCTGCAGGAGGAGTCCTCACCTCCAGGCCAGGAGAGGCGAGTCATCTGAGGATCAGGGCCACCCTATGCCTTGGGACATATAAAAGCCAGCCAGCCCCAGTCCCAAGTTGCGGGAACAACATTGGTAGTTGTCAGTCCCTGCCTGAACCCTGCCCTGCACCCAGCTTCAACTTTTATGGACTGCCTTCATATTGCTTCATCATCAACCATGGGCTGGACTTGGACCTTGCCTCTTGATTAACCCCTGGGACCAGCACACCGGGACTTCCACCCAACCAAAGAGTCCCCAAACCTTACCACCATCCCAGATACGGACTTCCTGTTAGCCAGATTTGCCCAATCACTATCTGTTCAACACAGCAGCTAGCCATCACCCTTAGCTGACAGCTTGAGACAGAAATCCTTGGTATCCTGCAGATATGCAGCACTTTCTTGATACCATTCCAGGCACTCACACTGGGGTTTGTAGCTTCCCTACTGAGCAGATTGGTAGCAAAAGTAATGTCTGGTCTGCTCTACTGGGACAGATACAACAGCCTACCCAGAGCTGACTGAAAGATCTCAGCTTTTTTGAACTCAGCGCATTCTACTTGCTGACTATCTTTCACATAACTCGTCTCCATGGTTGTCCTGACCCCTGAATTCAGACATCCTGAACTTCTCAAGAAGTGATGCTGACTTGAATAAAATATTGGTGGGGGGCCAGGTAAGGCCCTCCTTGCACAACCAATCACATGATGCATGCACACCATTTGTTAAAATATTTTTTTTATTCAGTTTTTTAAACACATACAAAAAAGACCAAGCACAACACATAATAAAGACAAACTAAAACAAAAACAAACATGTATAATTTCACAATCTTATTTTCGTATACCTTCTTTCATCCGACTTCCCCATACCTCCCTTTCACTGCATCCTTATGTTGCAATTTTATAGCAACCCGTCAATCCATTTATCCATTTAATTCCCTTTCATTAAGTTTTCCTTAATTTATTAGTTACAGCTGTAATTCTCTACTTCTTACCCCTTGACATCTAACACTCCTCAATTTTACAACAATTTTTGAGATACATTTTAAATTTCTTCCAGTCTTCTTCCACTGTCTTTTTCCCCTGGTCGCGGATTCTGCCGGTCATCTCTGCCAGTCCCATAAAGTCAATCACCTTTGTCTGCCATTCTTCCAGAGTAGGTAGTTCTTGCATCTTCCAATACTTTGCCAGAAGAATTCTTGCTGCTGTGGTAGCATACATAAAAAAAGTCCTGTCCTTCTTTGGCACCAATTGGCCAACCATGCCCAGGAGAAAAGCCTCAGGTTTCTTAGAAAAGGTCCACTTAAGGACTTTCTTAATTTCATTATAGATCATTTCCCAGAAGGCTTTGACCCTCGGGCAGGTCCACCAAAGGTGATAAAAGGTACCTTCCGTCTCATTACATTTCCAGCATTTGTTATTGGGCAAATGATAGATTTTTGCAAGTTTGACTGGGGTCATGTACCACCTGTAAATCATTTTCATAATGTTTTCTTTTAAGGCATTACATGCCGTAAATTTAACACCAGTGGTCCATAACTGTTCCCAGTCGGCAAACATAATGTCATGACCAATGTCTTGTGCCCATTTAATCATAGCTGATTTCACCGTTTCATCCTGTGTATTCCATTTTAACAGCAGATTATACATTCTTGACAGATTCTTAGTATTGGGTTCTAACAGTTCTGTTTCTAACTTTGACCTCTCCTTCTGAAATCCTATTTTCCTGTCTTGTTTGAATGTCTCGTTTATCTGATGGTAATGTAACCAATCTCTAACTTTGGACTTTAATTTCTCATAACTCTGAAGTTTAACCCTTTCGCCTTCATATTCTAGAATTTCACAATATTTTGGCCATTTAGATTCCATATTAAGTTTTTTAACCCCCTTAGCTTCCATTGGTGACAACCACCTGGGAGTTTTACTTTCCAACAGATCCTTATATCTAATCCAGACATTGTATAATGCTTTTCTGACAATATGGTTTTTGAAACCCTTATATACCTTTACCTTGTCATACCATAGATATGCATGCCAACCAAAGCTATTGTCATACCCTTCCAAATCCAAAATGTCTGTATTCTCAAGAAGTAGCCAGTCTTTCAACCAGCAAAAAGCTGCCGATTCATAATAGAGTCTTAAGTCCAGCAGGGCAAACCCCCCTCTGTCTTTTGCGTCAGTTAGAATCTTAAATTTTATTCTGGGCTTTTTGCCCTGCCAGACAAATTTTGATATATCTTTCTGCCACTTCTTGAAACAGTCCATCTTGTCCAATATTTGTAAGGTTTGAAATAAAAACAACATTCTAGGCAGTACATTCATCTTGATAGTAGCAATTCGGCCTAACAAGGAGAGTTTCAACCTTGACCATATTTCTAGATCTTTCTTTACTTCTGACCAGCATTTTTCATAATTGTCTTTAAATAAATTCACATTCTTAGATGTTAAGTTTACCCCCAGGTATTTCACTTTTTTCGTTATTTCCAGACCTGTTTCACTCTGAAATCTCTCTCTTTCCTCTATAGTTAAGTTTTTTTCTAACACTTTCGTTTTCTGTTTATTAAGTTTGAATCCTGCTACTTGACCAAAAATCTCGATTAGCTCTAATACTCTTTTAGTACTAGTGTCTGGCTGTTGCAAAGTCAATACTAGGTCATCTGCAAATGCTCTTAGTTTGTAGTGTCTAACTCCGACCTGAACTCCTTTAACCAACTGGTCCCCTCTAATCATGTTTAACAAAACCTCCAGGACCGATATAAAAAGCAAAGGGGATATTGGGCACCCCTGTCGTGTACCTTTTTCAATAGGAATTTCTTCCGTTACCACATTGTTTACAATTAACTTTGCTTTTTGTTTAGAATATATTGCACCTATACCGTTTTCGAAACCTTGGCCTACCCCCATCCCTTGGAGATTCTTCTTCATAAAACTCCAACAAATGTTGTCAACGGCTTTCTCCGCGTCCACAAAAATCAAAACCGCCTTTCTGTTAATGTCAACTTCTAATAACTCCAAAATGTCTATAATGTTCCTCACATTGTCTGACATATGTCTCCCTGGGAGAAAGCCAGTTTGGTCTTTATGAATCTCCCCTGTCAACACTCTCTTCAGTCTTTTTGCCAAAATGTCTGCAAAAATTTTGTAATCCACATTAAGTAAAGATATTGGGCGGTAGTTTTTAACCTGGTTCTTTTCAGTCTCTGTTTTCGGTATAAGTGAGATGAAAGCTTCTTTCCACGATTCAGGTGCCTTTTTCCCCTCCATAATTTCATTACAAACTTCCTTCAATGCTTGCTTCAACCATTCCTTCAACGCTTTATAATATCTAGCGGTCAAACCATCTGGTCCTGGTGATTTTCCCAATTGCATGTTCTGAATGGCACCCTCTATTACTTGATCTGTTATTTTTTCATTCAAAATCATTTTACTTTGTTCTGAAATTTTTGGTAGACCATATTTTCTAATAAATTCTTCTATTTCTTGCTCATTGACTGGCCCTTGTGCATACAATTTCCTAAAAAAACTTTGAAAGCAATTACTTATCTCATTAGGTTTGTGGATAATCTTTCCGTCCATTTCTAGGCTTGTCACGGTGTTCAATTTCTGTCTCTTTTTCAATTGCCATGACAGAAGTTTCCCACATTTATCCGCTGATTCAAATGTCTTTTGTCTCATCTGCTTTATTTTCCATTCTATTTCTTGATTCATCAATTCCATATATTGCATCTGGTGATACTTTATTTCTCTCAGAATCTCATGAGACTTTGGTTTGGACCTCAATTTCTTTTCTCCTTCTTTCATTTTTTCTAAGATTTTTTCTTTCCTCTCATTTTGTTTTTTCCTCTTTATAGAGTTCTGTTGAATTAGGAAACCTCGCATCACGGCTTTGCTTGCGTCCCAAATTGTTCTTTTCTCCACATCTGTTCTCAAGTTTATCTCGAAGTAATCTTTCAATGCCTTTTGGGCCTTCTTGTGAATCTCTTCATCTTTAAGTAGGGTGTCATTCATTCTCCATCTAAAGGATCCAGTTGTTGTTAGTTTCATCTCCATCTTTACAGCGTTATGGTCGGAGCAGGTTTTTGGGCAGATTTCTACTTTTTTTACTCTTGGCGCCAGGCTACTAGTAACCCATATTTGGTCAATTCTTGTCCATGTCATTTTTGCTTCAGAGAAAAAGGTTCCCTCTCTCTCAAGAGGGTTCCTTGTTCTCCAGATGTCAATCAGATCCATAATTTCAGTCATTTCAAAGAAAGTCTTTGGTAGTCTCCCTTCCTTAGATATCACTTGTCTCTGTGCTTTGTCCATGTTTGTGGAGACAACTCCGTTCATATCTCCCATCATTACGATTTTATAGTCCAGGAAGTCCATTAAAGTCTCATGCAACTTCTTAAAGAATTCGGCCTTCCCTTCATTTGGTGCATAAATTCCAACTATCAAAATTTTTTCTCCTTGAACTTGTATTTCAATTGCCAGATATCTCCCTTGTTCATCTTTAAATATCATTTTTAGGACCAATTTTTCTTTCGCATAAATCACTACGCCTCTTTTCTTCACTTTATCTGATGAAATGAATTCCTGTCCAAGTCTCTTATTTATTAATAATTTCCTGTGTATTCTGGCAATGTGGGTTTCTTGCAAACATATTAGGTCTAATTGTTCTCTCTTCAAAATGTGAAAAACTTGCCGTCTTTTTTGGGGAAGGTTCAAACCGTTACAATTCCAGCTAAGAAGTTGCAGAGACATTTTGTTACTTAGTATCTGTTCCTCCAACTGCTCCCAGTTTTTGTTCTTCCTCTGATGGTGGTAAAAGCCCGAATGACAGGTTAGCAATGTCAGTTGGTTCTTTCTCCTCTACCGTCCCTTTCTGTAGATCTTCCAGGTATCTCCCCAGAAACTGTTCTTTATCTTGAATTGTTCTTATTTTTATCTTCCTTCCTTTGAAATTAAAAGATAGTCCTTGTGGGAATTCCCACCTGAAAGGAATGATATTTTTCTTCAGCAGGTCGACCAAGTCTTTAAATAAGGTTCTCACCTCCAAAATATATTTAGGGATATCTTTAAAAATCTGTACTTGACAATTCTGGATCACCAGCGCCTTTTGATAGTGCAGGTTCAATATTTTATCTCTTTCTTCCTTGGATCTCAGTGTAATCAGGCAGTCCCTTGGTTTCTTCCCCTGTCTCCTGCCAAGCCGAAAGGCCGTTGTTATTTCAAGCTCATCTTCTTCCTCCCATTCTTCATGCCAAAATTCTGCAAAGTTGTTTCTAAGGAATTCCGCAAGGTCATCCCCCTCACTCTCAGGTACCAGTCTTAATTTCAGGTTTTTCTCCTTTCTCTGTAGTTCCAGTAAGGACAGGGCTGCATCATGTTCATTTACTTTTTTTTTTAATCGGTTCAAACTTTTCCCTTGTCTCTTCTGCAGTATTTTTTGCACTTTCCGCGATCTTTCATGTTTCAGAACTTTCTTGAATTAGTCTATTTATAGAGTCTGTGTTAGATGATACGCTTGCAGTGTTCAAATCCAATCTTGCTGTCAGTTCTGTCAATTTTTTGGAATTCTCTGTGGATTGCTTTGTTAGTGCCTCCAAAGATTGATTTATTTTTAACAATGCCTGTGTCATAGGATCCATAGATGCTGTTATTGTCTTTTCCTGTGCAGCTGGTGTTGTTCCTGATGTTGAGCCCCTTCTCTTCTGCTGTGCTTGCTTTGTTTTGAGTCTGGTTACTATCTCATCTGAGCCACTCATGTCCTCAAGGTCGTTCTCACAGGAAAAAGTTGCAAGTGGAAAATCCCACTGTTTCTTTCTCAATGTAACAGTTTCTCTTTAGGCCCTCTAGAGGGAGCATTCAATTGTATCCAAAGGAAAAAGGTAACAAAGGAAGCAGGGAGAACATAGAGCAATGAATAAAAAGTTCAAGAGTTCACTCTGTAAATCCACAATTGTTTCAATATAACCAAAAAGTCCGCAACTTTCTTCCCTTAAAGTCCAGTAACTTTGTTTCAGACAGAGACCCCACTTTGTATCCAGTTAAATCTGACAGTTCGCTTTTCACGGTGCCTTGCTCCGGCAGCCCAACTTAGGGGGGGTTTGACAGTGAAAGATCTTTTTTCCCAATTATTTTCACACAGGTTAACAATGTCCAATTATCCTCCCCCCTTCTCCTGCCTGTTGGGGGGAGATCTAGATCCGATGTCAGGTTTGACAAATTGCAAAAGGTTTTTCCTTTCAAATGCAGCTTACTCTTTTCGTGGCTTTGTTAATCATGCAGTTCGGGGAGGCAGACTTCCTTATTTTATGCCTTTCCCGTTTTCAGTCAAATTTCCAAATTTAGTGTCCCATTCAGTCCCTCAATCTAACTCACGGGTGTTGCAGTCAATTCTCAGTTTCAGGAAGGAATCGGCGCTCTCCGTTCATGGCAACGCGGCTTCACTCCACGGGCTGGGTAGCGACTCTCAGCACCGCGCTCACTCCCGATGCCGCTCCGGAGCCTTTAAAAAGGCTCCTTCACAGTACCGGGGGGCGCAAAAGGTGCCCACCGAGTCTCCTTGCTCACAGGCTTCTGCGCCTGTGATTTTAGGGGTCCCCCGCTCGCCGTAGCAGGTCAGACCCGAACACGCGGAGCAGTCCTGCCTCGGAGCTCGAGGCAAGGGCAGCCATTAAACGCTGGCGCCGACCGGAAGTCTGCATGCACACCATTTGAATGTCAATGCCTATAATGGTAGTGACCTTTTAAAAAAGCAAAATTTTGAGCCCAGCAGCTCACCTTGCCCTGGAGAACACTTCTAGCATGTCATCTCCCCTACCGGTGTCCATTTGGTATCACCCTTTCCAGGTTTTTTCCTCTCCATTGTGTTTGTCTTTCATTTGTTCTCCTATGTGTGTTGCCAGTAGAAGCCACAATTCTGTGGGTACTCTAGGTGGTGCAGAAAGCACCTAGAAGCACCCTAGAGGTTGAATTGCCGATAAACTTCAGTTTTGAGATATATAAATTCCAATTAGCCAGCAGAGGGTGTCACAGGGCCAGCCTACGTTCCCTTTAAAGCAAACATGGGTCTCCAGCTGTTTTTGGACTACAACTCCCATCATCCCTAGCTAGCAGGACTAAAGGGAAGGGATGATGGAAACTGTAGTCCAGGAGCTGCTGGGGACCCAAGTTTGGGAAACCCTGCTTCAAATCAACTTTTGCGTTTGGCCTGCAAATATAGGACCTGTCCACCTTTGTATTTTCTTCTATTTTGATTTTATTGTGACCTTTGTACATTATTTATTTATTTATAGAGAGAAAATTAAAAGAGAAATTGTATGGCAAGTTGTGGAAGAATAAAAGGTTGTGTTTGGGGGGGAAAAAACAAAAAAACCTGGGGGGTAGCCTCCTCAAATATTTTATTGGGGGACCAAGAACGCTGGGGCTTTAAGAGTTGGTGCCTATTCCCTACCCCCACAGGTCTCAGGAATGTTACAACATAAGAACACAATATAAAAACACAAACCAACATTTGTATAGATTCTTTGATGGGAAGTGAGATCGGAGCTCCTCCAGAAGCTCTTTCCACATTCCACACACTAATATGGTTTCTCCCCTGTATGAATTCTTTGATGGGAAGTGAGATTGGCATTCTGACTGAAGCTCTTTCCACATTCCACGCACTGATAGAGTTTCTCCCCTGTATGAGTTCTTTGATGGGAAGTGAGTCTGGAGCTCTTACTGAAGCTCTTTCCACA
Source organism: Podarcis gaigeae (assembly GCF_964106915.1). Classification (NCBI taxonomy): domain Eukaryota; kingdom Metazoa; phylum Chordata; class Lepidosauria; order Squamata; family Lacertidae; genus Podarcis; species Podarcis gaigeae. Next base: position 106,217,286 of record NC_139677.1, read on the forward strand.
TTCCCCACACTGATAGGGCTTCTCCCCTGTATGAATTCTCTGATGGGAAGAGAGACTGCTGCTGTGATTAAAGCTCTTTCCACATTCCACACACTGATAGGGTTTCTTCCCTGTATGAATTATTTGATGGGAAGTGAGATTGGCGCTCTGACTGAAGCTCTTTCCACATTCCACACACTGATAGGGTTTCTCCCCTGTATGAATTCTTTGATGGGAAGTGAGAGAGGAGCTCTGACTGAAGCTCTTTCCACATTCCACACACTGATAGGGTTTCTCCCCTGTATGAATTCTCTGATGCTTAGTGAGATCTGAGCTCGTACTGAAGCTCTTTCCACATTCCACACACTGATAGAGTTTCTCCCCTGTATGAATTCGTTGATGGGAAGTGAGATCGCAGCTCTGACTGAAGCTCTTTCCACATTCCACACACTGATAGGGTTTCTCCCCTGTATGAATTCTCCGATGGCAAGAGAGACTGCTGCTGTGATTAAAGCTCTTTCCACATTCCACACACTGATAGGGTTTCTTCCCTGTATGAATTCTTTGATGGGAAGTGAGAGAGGAGCTCTGACTGAAGCTCTTTCCACATTCCACACACTGATAGGGTTTCTCCCCTGTATGAATTCTTTGATGGGAATTGAGATCGGACCTCTTCCTGAAGCTCTTTCCACATTCCACACACTGATAGGGTTTCTCCCCTGTATGAATTCTTTGATGGGAAAAAAGATGGGAGCACTGACTGAAGCTCTTTCCACATTCCACACACTGATAGGGTTTCTCCCCTGTATGAATTCTCTGATGGGAAGAGAGACTGCTGCTGTGATTAAAGCTCTTTCCACATTCCACACACTGAAAGGGTTTCTCCCCTGTATGAATTCTTTGATGGGAAGTGAGAGAGGAACTCTGACTGAAGCTCTTTCCACATTCCACACACTGATAGGGTTTCTCCCCTGTATGAATTCTTTGATGGAATGTGAGTTTGGAGCTTTCAGTGAAGTTCTTTCCACATTCCACACACCGATAGGGTTTCTCCCCTGTATGAATTCTCTGATGGGAAGTGAGATCGGTGCTCCTACCGAAGCTCTTTCCACATTCCACACACTGATAGGGTTTCTCCCCTGTATGAATTCTTTGATGCCTAGTGAGAGAGGAGCTCTGACTGAAGCTCTTTCCACATTCCACACACTGATAGGGTTTCTCCCCTGTATGAGTTCTTTGATGGGAAGAAAGATGGGAGCTATTCCTGAAGCTCTTTCCACATTCCACACACTGATAGAGTTTCTTTCCAAGGATATTTTGTTGATGGGAAGTGGAATGGGAGCACTGACTGCAGCTTTCTCCAAACTCCAAATTTTTACATGGCTTCTCCTCTCTGGGGATTTTATCATGGTCACCTTCGTTCTTGATTTCTGATTCATCACAATCTGCCATGGAGACAAAAAGGGATTAGAACCTCAGGAACAAACGGAGAAGAACTGAAGGGAGTTCAGTGTGTGTTTATTACCTTTGTTGTTTGTCATTAAGCAACATATTTATTATGAGATTCTGTTGAGGTGCTGAATGTTGCTTTGTTTGATATACAGTAGTGGTCAAAATTGTGGAATACTTTTGGAGGAAAGTGTATTTCTGAGGTTGGATGGCTCACAACAATGCTTCTTTTGGAGTAATATCATAAAATGATGTATCAACGGAAATTGTTCAATTACCCATATTCTATCTAATGCTATAGCCAAATAACCAGAAAAATGGACAACTTGCTTAGGTTGACTTTTGTCAGAGTCTTTTGTGATTGCTATCAAGCTGGTTGGTTTTTTTGTGTTCTTGTAAAACATAATAAAATTATAGAAAATTATAGAAATGGCACAAAGAGTTGAGGAGGCTTCCAGCTATCGCGGGAGTGAAAGCAAGCGGGATTCCTCAGTGCTGAGAGAATCCAGCTTTTGAGGCGAAAAGGGAGTGCTGCAAGAGCGCTGCAGCCCCCCAAAGACCCTTGAAAGGGGCAGGGTCCTGGCACGGTCCAACAGCTTATTCTCCGGCTGCCAAGTAACCTCTTTTGGGGGGGCGACGAGAGTGGCGGGGTAGAGAAGCGGACAGCAGGAGGCCATTTCTATCCCTCAAGAGTGAAGCTCTGAGCTTGCACACAGAAGCGATCAGCTCTCAAACATTAAGAAATCGAATTGGGACTTTTAAAAATACAAATCCATGGATTAGAGCCAATTTGAAGTGGATAAGGTGGAAAAAAGGAGGTCAGCCTTGCCTGGAATTTAAGCTATACACAAGAACAATCTTCAAAGCGGTACAAAAATGTAAGTCAATGCAAACGGATTAAACTGATAATTTATTTGACTGCCTTTTAAAGGACTATAAGGAGTATCAGGATTATAAAGATAGAGAAAAGGGGGAGAATCGTTTGGAAGGCAATTAATAGTCTTATCAGTGAGTTGGTGGGAAACGTCGGGGGAGAAGACCCCAAGAGCTTTCTACTTTTGTTTTTAAAAAGATCTGTGCAATTGGCAGCGACGGACTTTAAAACTACTGATTTATTAATTCTAGCCTGTGAAGAGAGACAGAAGATACTAAGAGGAAAAATACTGTTTCTTTACCTTAATTTGGTGGAAGTTTAAAAGAAGTTTGAGAGGAATTAGGAGTGTTTTTGCCCTCTGAAGTTCATACCCCCCCCCCGCCTCCTTCTCTGCGGAGTATTTGAATGGGATACAAAGAAGCGAACTGCGCCATTTTTTATCTTTGATGGGGGAGGCTTTTGCCCTTCTCCTTCTCTTCCCCTCTCTTTAAGATTTAAAACAGACTTTTATTCGTTTGGTGGCATCTTATGGATTTTGATTTCAACATATATCTGGCAGGGCAAAAAACCGAGAATAAAATTTAAGTTCTTAACAGATTTAAAAGAGAGGGGAGGCTTGGCCCTGCCAGATATGAGATTATATTATGAGGCATCATGCATATGTTGGTTGAAAGAATGGATGAAATTAGAAAATACAGATTTGTTAGATTTGGAAGGATATGACAATAGATTCGGTTGGCATGCATATTTACGGTATGGAAAAAAACGAGTGCATAAAGGTTTCAAATATCATATTATTAGAGGATCTCTGATTGAGGTATGGGGTAGGTACAAAAACCGACTTGAACCAAAAATACCACACTGGTTATCACCATTAGAGGCGATGAGTGTTAAAAAGATCAATATGACTGGGAGGTGGATAACATATGGAAGTTTAATTGAGAAAGAGGGAAGTAATTGGAAAATGAAACCATATGAAGAAGTGAAAGAATATGTAAACAATTGGCTGCATTATTTTCAGATTAATGAAATGTTTAGAAAAGAGGTTGCAGAAAGAGGCTATTCTGAAAAAGAATCTAGGTTTCAAAGAGAAGTATTGAATAACACAGTTAAAAATTTATCTATGATGTATAAATTATTATTAGAATGGCATTTGAAGGATGAAGAGGTTAAATCAGTTATGATTCAATGGGCCAAAGACTTTGGATATAACATTCAATTTGATGACTGGATAAAATTGTGGAAGGATGGGATGAGATTTACGGCATGTACCACAATTAAAGAAAATGTTATGAAAATGATATATCGATGGTATATAACACCAGTTAAATTAAGTAAGATGTATTAGGTGAGTAATAAATGTTGGAAATGTAAGGAGAAAGAAGGCACATTTTATCATATGTGGTGGGAATGTGAAAAAATGAAGTGCTTCTGGGAAATGATATATAATGAGATAAAGAAAATACTGAAATATATATTTGTTAAAAAACCAGAAGCAGTTCTATTAGGAATATTAGGTGGTGAAATAAAAAGGAACGATCAGAAAGTATTTCTGTATGCAGTAACAGCAGCCAGAACTCTTTTGGCCCAGAAATGGAAACAAGAAGAAATGCCTACGATTGAAGAATGGAGATTGAAATTAATGGATTACGCGGAACTGGACAGATTGACAGGGAGGATTCGCAACTGACAAGACCAAAGATTCACTGAGGACTGGAGTAAATTTACAGAATATATTAAAAATATTTGTGATAATGTTTGTAAGTTTTCAAGAAGCTCTGTAAGAAGATTTGGTAGAAATATTGTTTAAACAACATGGTAAGAAAAGATATATATAATGCAATCTGTGATAATTACGGAAAATTATCAGACATGTTGATGGAAGTCTAAAAGAAAAAAAGATATGTGATGAGTTTTTGATGTTTAATGATGTTATAAATTTGTTTTTATTGGAAAATTAATAAAAATCATATTAAAACAAAACAAAACAGAAAGCGATGTAAAATTGTACTGTTAAGTGAACAAGGCTACAGTTATGAAGAAATTGATGAAATATTAGGAAATCTTAACCAAAGCAGGCATTCCTATATTTTTGAAGAGGTATAAGGAGACTCAGTCACTACAAAATCAGACCGGTAAAGGCAGGGAAAGGTGCACAAAGGCAAGTGACGATGGACGAGTGGAGAGACTGTCCCTACATGACAGAAGAAAATCATCTGGGTATATACCAGATGACATGGCGCAATGTAATGTGAAGTTGAGTGCAAGGACTGGTCTAAATATTAGAATTCTAAGGAAGAAGCCATTGTCATCTCTCAAGCAAAGGTTGAAAAGATTAAACCCATGTTAACTGGACAGCAGATCAATGGGACAATTTTTTTTGGTGTGCTGACACCCAAAACTCCTTGCTTGGTAGTGATGGCATGACATACGCGAGGAGAAGAATCAGAGAAGATTTACATCCTACTTGCATTACACCGACCGTGAAACACCCAGATAGTGTGTTGATCTGGCAGCAAAAGGTGTGGGCAAAATTTACGTCATTAATGGGAATGTAAATGCCCTAAAATGCATAAATGAAATATTTGCGCCCAAAATTGTAGCATTGCTCAGGTGATCTTTTCCCAGATGCTGAAGCATATTGTCAGGGAACTGCCATCGGTTCAGGAGGGAGAGAGGAAAAGCCGAATGGATTACAGAAAGCCTCCAGGGATCATGGGAAGCAGCTCCTCTTCAACGGAGGAGAGTAAACACGCCTCCCCTGGAGCGCAGCTGCAGGAGTCGGAAGAGGCAAGGCGGTGCCAGGACAACTTGCCTGGCCAAAGCGGGGAGGAGAGGGGTCCTCCGTTACCCACACTCTCCTTGCGCAGAAAGCATCCGTGCAGAGAGGGGAGGCGCAGACTGGGCGTCAAGAAGCTGCTTTGCTGGGGAAAGTTTAGGAACCGCCCACTCACGGATTCTGCCAGCGACTGAGTCAGCCACGGGAGAGTGGCGCTCCGGACAGATAAGGTTTATTTTGGCAGCAAAAGCAAGGCTTCACAGCCAAGCAGGGAGATATTTGCCTGCTTGCTCTCGAGCAACCCCCTTGGAAACATTCCACACACACACACACATATATATTCTATTTTATACTTCAACAGGATTCCACTCCATGTCATGTTGCTGCTGTGTGCAAAAGGTGCTTTCAAGATAAAGATATTTCACTGCTGGAATGGGCTGGGAATAGCCCAAACTTTAACCCAATCAGAAATCTATGGAGCCGACTAAAGAAACTTGTTAGTCAGAAGCAACCCAGCAATAAAGTCCAATTAACAGAGGCAATAATTTAATCTTTGTTTCACTTTATTACAGCTGCAGAACTAAAAACTTGGTTCACTTCATGGGAAGGCATTGTAAGGCCGTAATTAAAGGTAAAGGTTGCCAATGGTTATGACTGCTGTTCTAATAAATACTCCTTCATAAATGTTCTTTCATTACATTCTTCATTAAATTATCTTTCCATTGACATATAATTTTATGGTATTACTCCACACAAAAGTGGTGTTATGAGCCATCAAACCTCAGAAATACACTTTTCACAAAAGGTTTCCACAATTTTGGCCACTAGGAGAAGTTGTTCACTTTAAAGTTAATGTTCTTTTTATATGGGATTAGATTATTATTATTATTTATGCTTCATGTTTATAAATGAGTTGGAAGCCATGTTTATATATGTGTTGGGGCAACCCAGCCAAATGGGCAGGGTATAAATAAAAAATATTATTACTACTACAGTGGTACATCGATTTAAGAGCAGCCCTGTTCCGGAAAAGATTAAGTTTGTAAAGCATCTTCATCATCAGCGTCATCAGCATCACTGCTACTAAACCATCGGAAGATGCAGACATTTTGTCTTCCTTGCCTCAGGAGACAACGAAAGTCAGGAAGAACAAAGAAACAGCTTTCCCGGATGTTGAGAAAGCTCCTCCCCAGATGGAGGACACTCTGAGCTGTTAACCCTGTAAGCTCTAAACTTCACAACTTATCTTTCCTAACAATTCTGAAGCTGACATTTAAGATGGCTTGGGCAGTTCAGACCAGCCCGGTCGTGGTAGAAAAAGGAATAATTTGAGGAAGATTGTTCAAAGAAAAAACTGTAAGTTACTGTTTATTGTGGGGGTGTTAGGTTCCCAGGTGTTATAGGGGCCACGGCTGACCTCTGTGAAAATAGATGAAGTTGGTCACATACAGGTATTTTTTGAATTTCCAGGCTGATATGATGATCCCTATGCAAAAGCCTTTGACTGTGTCGACCACCTCAAACTATGGCAAGTTCTTAAAGAAATGGGAGTGCCTGATCACCTCATCTGTCTCCTGAGAAATCTCTATGTGGGACAAGAAGCTACAGTTAGAACTGGATATGGGACAACTGATTGGTTCAAAATTGGGAAAGGTGTACGAGAAGGCTGTATATTGTCTCCCTGCTTATTTAACTTATATGCAGAATTCATCATGCGAAAAGCTGGGCTGGATGAATCCCAAGCCGGAATTAAGATCGCCGGAAGAAATATCAACAACCTCAGATAAGCAGATGACACAACCCTGATGGCAGAAAGTGAGGAGGAATTAAAAAACCTTTTAATGAGGGTGAAAGAGGAGAGCGCAAAATATGGTCTGAAGCTCAACATCACTGGTCCCATCACCTCCTGGCAAATAGAAAGGGAAGAAATGGAGACAGTGAGAGATTTTACTTTCTTGGGCTCCGTGATCACTGCAGATGGTGACAGCAGTCACGAAATTAAAAGACGCCTGCTCCTTGGGAGAAAGGCGATGGCAAACCTAGACAGCATCTTAAAAAGCAGAGACATCACCTTGCCAACAAAGGTCCGTATAGTTAAAGCCATGGTTTTCCCATTAGTGATGTATGGAGGTGAGAGCTGGACCATAAAGAAGGCTGATCGCCGAAGAATTGATGCTTTTGAATTATGGTGCTGGAGGAGACTCTTGAGAGTCCCATGGACAGCAAGAAGATCCAACCTCTCCATTCTGATGGAAATCAGACCTGAGTGTTCACTGGAAGGACAGATCGTGAAGCTGAGGCTCCAGTACTTTGGCCACCTCATGAGAAGAGAAGACTCCCTGGAGAAGACCCTGATGCTGGGAAAGATGGAGGGCACAAGGAGAAGGGGATGACAGAGGACGAGATAGTTGGATGGTGTTCTTGAAGCCACAAATATGATTCTGACCAAACTGTGGGAGGCGGTGGAAGACAGGAGTGCCTGGCATGCTCTGATCCAGGGGGTCACGAAGAGTTGGACACGACTAAACGACTAAACAACAACAACAACAATGACGATCCCACAGGGAGCCTTACCAAGAGAGGCCACGGTCCCACGAGTCTCCTCCATGACATCCTTATGCAGAGCTCTCTGGTCAGGATCCAGCAACGCCCACTCCTCATCCGTGAAACGAACAGCGACATCTTCAAAGCACACTGGACCCTAAAAGAAAAAAGGAAATGTCCTCCTCTAAGGCAGCAGAAATTTGATCTGCTACATAATGCTCTGTTGTTTCCTTCCTGTAAATTGCGGTGTTGTTTCAATAGGATTGTTTTGCAGCACATTTTAATTATGGGTGCTTATTTTATGTATCCGTTTTTGTGCAAATAGGTGTTACTCCTCCTTGTGTTTCCCAAGTCATTCTGCCTACGCAAGCGTTCCAGTTTCCCCAATGGAAGGATCCCCTTTCTCCTCTCCTCGTGAGTTGTTCTGGGAAGGTTCCCTCCCAATGCCCTAGAGCCAAATTCAAGGGGTTCATGGGGGCATGGAGAGGGGGAGGAGTGGGGGGCAGGCCCCCTTTTGCAGCAGATAGGGCTGGCTAGGTGAATGCTGGTCACTATTTGTAATCTGTTCACTGCTTAGAAACCAATTTTAGCATTCAATGATCAATTTAGAAATAAAAGAAGCCTAGTTTGGATGGCCATCTGTCTTGGAGGATCTAGCTGAGACTCCTGCAATGCAGGGGGTGGGACTTGATGACCCTTGGGGTCCCTTTCAACTCTAGGATTCCATGAAAACTGCAACTACAGATGAATCCTACTGGCGACATTCAGAAGGCTGGGGTCAGAGTTATATGGGTAGGAAATCCCACACTACACAGCTGGAGTTCACACTTTCTTAGCAAGAACATGATATTCACAGACTTGGCTGAGTTTCGGGCTTCATGAGAACAGCAGCTCATTCCCTGAGCATCTTCCTCCACAAAAGCAGTTGCAAAGAGTGAAGGCTCCCGGCTCCCCACAACTTTCTAAGTCCCCTCCTCTCTAGAGCTTCTTGCAAGCAATTGAACAGTGCGCTAGTGTGCAGCCTGCCTTTGCTCCTCCATTGTCAACCATCTGCTAGCTCTGAGAGACAAGCAGGGAGGGTGGCTTCTGGCAGAAGGAGAGGGAGCCCCCGGTGGCTCCTCCTTCTCCTGACTCACCTCTGCCTCTCGACCTTCCTCTCCCACTCACTTCCTTCCTCTTCTGCCTCTGATTCTGCGCTGCATTCTGCCACAGAGTCTCCCAGCTCACTAAGCCCTGTTTCCCCTTCAGCTTCAGACACCTCCTCTTCCCAGGCTTCTCCCTCTTGCCCCTCTGACCGCTCATCCTTCCTCCACCTCCACTCCTTCGGCTCTGAGCCGTCTTCCCTTCCTGGTTCCCCGGCTGCTTCCTCCCACCATTCCTCTGTGCCCAACCAGTCCATGACATTGCTCCATCCCTTGGCCTCTGTCCCCACAAGGCAGCTTCCCCTAACCTGATCTGGTTCCAAAGCCGCTGCTTCCCTTTTGCCCCCATGAAAAGGCAGATCAGGAGGTCTTGCTGCCATCATTCTGTCACCTGCAAGAGAAAAAGCGTAAGCAAGACGCCAGGAGTGCCTGATTCTCTCAAAGGTGAAACAGGGCATCTCTAACCACAGATGGGCCTTTGAGAAAGCCTAACTTGCTGAGTGCATTTTGATGTTTGTGCCCATTTCATATGTTTGTTTGTGCAGAAATTCATCTCCTCTCCTCTGGACCCTTGTTCCCAACTGTTTCCCCCCAAAACAAGATGAAAAGAACCCCTAGATGAGTTGGAAAACCAACAGAATAGACCTAACAGAGAAAAGCCACCTTCCTCCTTACCCAGTGGCCTCACTCTGGTGTCCAACAGAGGCCTCTCTGCCTCACAGGAATCCAGGTCCTTTTCTGCAAAATGATCGTTTTCCTGAAAGAGCAACAAGGATTCAAAACAGAGAATGAATGGTGAGAAATGTTAGAAAGAGAATGACAAAGACTTAAAGGGTGTTAGATCTCATTCCATGGATGTCTTCCCAGAAAAAAGATGGGCCATCAATAGAGCAATATGAGATGTTCTCCATCCTGTTTGGAGCCCCTTGGGAGTATCCAGAGGAAAGTCTCTCTCACCTGCTTTCTCTCCTCTGCCTGACTCAGGAGGAAACCTTCGGCCAGGGCCACCGCCTGTGAACTGGTCTCCGCTCCACAGTCCCTCACCCAGCTCTCCATCTCCAGTGGAAGGACAGCCAGGAACTGCTCCAAGATCACCAGGTCCAGCATCTCAGCTTTTGTGTGCTTTTCTGGCTTCAGCCACTGGTGGCAAAGGTGGTAGAGTCGGCTGCAAACCTCTCGGGGTCCTTTGGCCTCCTGGCAGCAGAACTGCCTCAACTGCTGGCTCTGCACCTCTGAGCGGAGAGTGTCCTCCTCACCCAGGATCTTCTGCACAGAGTTTTCCCAGAACCCCCCACTGCTCCCAGTTTGGATGGCATGGCCTCTTCCTGTTCCAGGGCCAGCTGTGTCTCGCACATCCATCTGTGCTCTGAGGGAGCCTCTGAGAGATCGGAAGGAACCCTTTGGTCTCCTGCCAAGTTCTGTCCGTCTTAATGAGAAGCTCTAGCAAATCCTACAAAGCAAATACATTGTTCTGTTACAAAAGTTGTCTAATATCAGGAGAAGAAAAAGGTTCCTTGAGGAAGCATGGATGAGTCTTGCTGGGAACTAGGGCTGGACTGCACCACATCCCAGATCATTAGCTATCTTGGGGGGGGGGGGAGAGGAGTAAGAAGAGAAGAAATATGTCTCTAGCCTTCTAGCAATGCAAAATGTGGAGGCAACGGAAGGGATTTCTGGGAGATGAATCAGCCTGGTTTCTCCTGCCTTCCAGTCAATGCATGAAGTCAAAACTGACTGACAAGGCAGTCATTTGTATCTTGTGGAAAATGGATGCTTGGCTCTGGTGGGGGTCCTCACCCGGGGGTCCTCAGGAGTTGCTCCCCCCACCCCCACTTCTGGGCACATTTCTCCCCTGCTTCTGTCTCCTTTTCTTGCACTTGGACTCTCTGCTACTCTCAAGACAGACTCCTGGGGTGGGGTCCCTTTTTCTTTGCTCTGAGGGCCAGGTATGTATCTGGCCAACGCCCTGAGGGCCAAGTGGACAGGGCCAAAGACATCTCTCTTGAAATTTAGGCTGACAATTTATTATGATTATTCTCTTAGAAGGCTTAACACACACACACAGCCACTGATTCCAAGGTCCCTGGAGGCTCAGTGAGTAGCAGCGCCCATTTCCGGCTGCTTTGCCAGCAACAATCCCTTTGGGAGAGAGAGGATGTGGTCCTGGGATGCCCTGCTCTGGGTGCGAGGGGATTGCTGCAGTGGCCTCCGTGGGGAGCTGCCCTGGGAGACACTGGGAAACTGGTCCCCAATGCAGCAGCCAGACTATGGGCTGGGATCCCTCTCTTTATCCCTCGCCTTTCTCTCCCACCTTTTCTTCCTCCCTCCCCGTGAGTTTTTTTTTTGGGGGGGGGGCTAGTCCACCTCCTCGTCCAGCTTTGGAAAACCATTTGCACATTTTTTGTCCGTTGTGCAATGAGGCTGAGCGACGTCACACAGAGTTAAAGTCCCAGGGACCCCTTTGTTTAAAGAAGGGAGATCTTTTCTGAAGGGGGGGCGGAGGGCCAAATGAGTTTGGGATCCTCTGATCTGCAGGAAGGAGAGCGTGGCAGACCTGGCCCCTCCCTGGCAGGACCCTCTCCTCCCTGACTTGGGGTCCCCCTCCTGCAGGAGCAGATCTGGCCCCCCAGGCCCCCTCCCCTGTTGCAGCCCTGGGACCCGCCCCCCGTCCCCCCACTGCACCCTCTGGGAGGGGGAGAGAGGAGACTCACCAGATCCCAGGTGGGGGCTGAGATTCGGCCCTTGCAGGAGAGACCCCAAAGCGGGAAAGGACTGGGGAGGGAGGGGGCTTGGCTCTGGAGGACCTGCCCCCCCTTGCTTCCTGTCCTCTCTGGGAAGGCAGCTCGGTTCCCTTTAACCCTTGCAATGCAGAGTCCATCCTGCTCAGCCCTCTCTCGCTTGGCAGAACCTCAGATTATTATTATTATTAATGGCTATGGGGGGGGCAGCTGCCCCCCCTGGCCCCGCCACTGGCCAGATACCCTTTTGGGGGTGAGGCTCTTGGCTGGACTCTGAGCATCTCCCTCCCTTCCTCAAGAGATCTCAGAGACATTTGAAACACAGAACACAGGAGACGCAGACCGAGGATGCATCACCTCAAATCCTTCCAAATCTCCAGGGCTGCTGCTGCCCTGAGTGCTGGAAGGAAGACCTGCTCCCTGCAAGGCCTTTTCCCTCCTGGACTGGGGGGGGGGCGAGGACCAGACTCCCCCTGCTCATCAGCAGAGACCCCTGGGGGGCCGGAGGGACCTTGCCCTGCTGTGGATCCTGGGGAGCCCAGACTCACTGGAAGAAGCTCAGGGGCTGGGGCAAATCTTTTAAAATAGTTTTTAATCTGTGGTGCTTTAAATGCTGGGTGTTGGTTTTTTTCCTTTGTTGGGGGTGGGATAAACGTTTAGTTGTGGCTGGGGATTACCGTATTTTTCACTCCATAGGGCACACCTAGTTTTTAGAGGAGGAAAACATGAAAAAAAAATATTCTGAATAAAATGTTGTACTAAACTATTTAAGGCAGCAAAGTGGGTGGCTCCTATCCGCGTTGCTGCTTTAAAGGGAGCCTCAGAGGAGGGAAGGAAGGGGAACCATGGCTTATCTACGTCCAGTTAATAATGCTGAGCCTGACTTTATATGCATCTCAAAGCCCTTGACATATATACATTATAATGACAAGCCGAGATAGGCCTCCTGCAGAGGAGCAGGGGAGGGAGCCATCATAGCTCAATGGGGAGAGCATGGAGAAGATCCCAAGTTCAGTCCTTGAAAGCTTCTCCGGACAGGGCTGAGGGTGGGTCTCCTGAAACCCTGGCGAGCCTCTGCCCATCAGTGAAGACAAAACTGAGCTCAGTGGGCTCCGGGAGGGTCCTGACGTGGTACTCTGTTCCTGTTTAAATTAGCCCTTTCTTCAGAACCATGAGGACTACAATCTTAGTTTGTTTTTAAAGGGACCAGCTGTAACCTCAGCAGCTTTGCATGCAGAACACCACACGCTCAATCCCCAGCTTCTCCAGGCCTGATACTCTGGCAAACTGCTGCCAGTCAGTGTTGCCGTTACTAAGCTAGATGGAGTGGTGGGTCCGACTTCTTATAAGGCAGCTTCCTAGGTTCCCATTTATGCTTCAGATCTGAGTGTGAGGCTTGCTGTCCCGTTTAGTGTGGCGAGGGTGGTTCTTTGCACATCTGGAAGACGACTGTGTCACCTCCCATCACCCTCTTGAAGGTGCTTTTTACAGCTCAGGGGAAAGGGCAGGCAGCCACAGCATCTGTAGACTGTAGCATCCTGAATTAAGGGAGGGAGGGATTCCCGTTGCAGCCAAAGGGTTGTTTGAGGCCACCACGAAAGAGCTGATCTTCAGCTTGAAACCAGGACTTGCTCTTTAACCGTGCTGCTCCTCCAGCTGCCAATGCCATCCATGTAACCTGTGTGAATATCAAGCATGGGTTGTGTCCAGGAACCTGGGGGGATTTCTTTCACGTGTGTGCATGTTTTCGTCTTTAAATAAACAGCCCATGCAAGTTTCCAGCTCTTATGGCCATCGAGATTAGCCTGGCCGTCTCAGTGGAAATCTGGGGAGGCTGAAGTGGACTTTCCAGTGGTCAAAGTGTGGTTGTGTCTTCCTGCCCGGCATCTATTTCCTGCCTTCTTTCCCCCCTGCACCCCTGCACCCTGCTTCAAAGCAAGCCATGGAGGAGGGAAGGCTCGCAACAGATTCCCTCCACTTTGAAGCAGGAAAGCGGGAGAGGAGCTGCTTACACGGGTGTAAGTTGCTCCTCTCCCACTTTGCTGCTTCAAAGGGAGCCCAGGAGGAGAAAATCCGCTGCCGTAGCTAGCAGAGGATCCATGGTCCTCTTCCTTCCCTCCTCCATGGTTGCTTTGAAGCAGGAAAGTGGGAGAGGAGCTGCTAACACGAGTGGAGGAGTTATGCTAAGACCAGACCATGTCATTACCGAGGAGGCAGGTTTATTCGTTCTTTGAGGTTTATCCCTGCCTCCGGGTCTGGTCTTGACCGGAAGGATACTGGAATCAGCAAGGGAGACCCTCATGACCTGAAGGGGCTGCTGTGCAATGCCAGGTCAATGGCTCACAAGACGGCTGTCATCCATGACTTGATCATGGATGGAGGACTTGACCTGGCATGTGTAACAGAGACTTGGTTGGATGAAGCAGATGGGCCTGTCCTTGCCGCAGCTTGCCCACCAGGTTTCTCTTACGCACAGCAACCCAGGTCATGTGGGTGGGGAGGGAGGGTTGCAGTGATTTTTAGGAAGTCATTAGTTTGAACCAGGCATCCGATTGGGAAGACCTAGTTTTCTGAGTGCATGTTCTGCATATTGGGCAATAGGGACAGTACAGGATTCCTTTGGGGATACCAAACCCCCCGCTGCACCAAGGATTCCCTGCCCGAGCTGCTTCAGGTTGTGGTGGATGTTCTCATGGAGACACCAATTTTAGTTGTCCGGGGGGTTAACATCCATGCCATCACGACCTTACAAGGGGCCACTCGGGACTTCGTGGAAAGCATGGGCTCCATGGGGCTGTCCCTAAGTTTGGCCCAACTCATAGTTGCAGACATACCTTAGACCTAGTGTTCACCTCTGTGGATGTGGGTAATCTGACACTAAGAAAAAGTGTGACAAAAGAAGTGCTATAGTCAGATCATTCCTGGTACAACTGGACTTCTCCGCAACCCTTCCCCTCTGGATTGGTGATCACAGCATTCCTTTCTAGGTGCTCACAGACTGTTTGCTTAATGATCTGCTCCAGAATCTTCCCTGGTATTGATGTCAGACTGACTGGGCCGTAATTATTTGGGTCCTCTCTTTGCTTTCGGGAAAGGGAAATGATACACTTTTGTATATTAGCATAAAAAGCATGCATAAGAATTATTAGACAGAAAAAGCATGCACAAGAAAGTATTACTCATTTATGATGAGAATAGGATTTATTTATTATGATATTCGCTTGGTTCCTCCTTGGCAGCCAGTGTGATTGTTTCATCAGGGCTAGAACTCAGGACCCGCTGCCTTGAGGGACACCTAAGAGCAGTTGGGCAGGGGAAAGGTCTCCCTTGGGAGGTGGGGGACTCTCCTTCCTTGGAGGTTTCTCAGCAGAGATCGGAGGGCCATCTGCCATGGATGCTTGAGCTGAGATTCCTGCATTGCTGGGGGTGGGACTAGATGACCCTGGGATCCCCTCCTCTCTCTCCACTCCTGAATTCCAGGAGGAGCTTCCTTGCCTCCTGCAAAGCCCTTTTCCCTGCAAGCTCTTCCTCTGGTTTCCACACAAGGGAGGGAGATGCTCAGAGTCCAGCCAAGAGCCTCACCCCCAAAAGGATATCTGGGCATTAGCAAAGCCGGGGGGGGGGGGCAGCTGCCCCACCATATCCATTAAAAATAATAAAAATCTGAGGTTCTGCCAAGCGAGAGAGGGCTGAGCAGCATGGACTTGGCATTGCAAGGGTTAAAGGGAAGTGAGCTGCCTTCCTAGAGAGGCCAGGAAGCAAGGGGGGCTGGTCCTCCCGAGCCAAGGCCCCTCCCTCCCCATTCCTTTCCTGCTTTGGGGTCCCTCCTGCAAGGGCTGCCTCGCTCTCCCCTCCTGGGATCTGGTGAGTCTCCTCTCTCTCTCCCCCCAGAGGGTGCAGTGGGGAGAGGGGTGGGGGTCCCAGGGCTGCAGCAGGGGAGGGGGCCTGGGGGGCCGGATCTGCTCCTGCAGGGGGGGGGGGACACCCCAAGTCAGGGACGGGAGGTTCCTGCCAGGGAGGGGCCAGGTCTGCCACGCTCTCCTTCCTGGAGATCAGAGGATCCCAAACTCATTCGGCCCTCCGCCCCCCCCTTCAGAAAAGATCTCCCTTCTTTAAACAAAGGGGTCCCTGTGTGACGTCACTCAGCCTCATTGCACAACGGAGGAAAAATGTGCAAATGGTTTTCCAAAGCTGGACGAGGAGGTGGACTAGCCCCCCCCATAAAAAAGGTGGGAGAGAAAGGCCAGGAGTAAAGAGAGGGATCCCAGCCCAGAGTCTGGCTGCTGCATTGGGGACCAGTTTCCCAGTGTCTCCCAGGGCAGCTCCCCACGGAGGCCACTGCAGCAATCCCCTCGCACCCAGAGCAGGGCATCCCAGGACCACATCCTCTCTCTCCCAAAGGGATTGTTGCTGGCAAATCAGCCGGAAATGGGCGCTGCTACTCACTGAGGCTCCAGGGACCTTGCCCTAAATTTCAAGGGAGGTGTTTTTGGCCCTGCGAACTTGGCCCTCAGGGGGTTGGCCAGAAACATACCTGGCCCTCAGAGCAAAGAAAAAGTGACCCCACCCCAAGGGGTCTGCCTGGAGAGTGGCAGAGAGTTCAAGTGCAAAAAAGGAGACAAGCAGGGGAGTGGGGCTGGGGGGAGAACAATTCCTGAGGACCCCCACTAGAGCCAAGCATCCATTTTTCACAAAATACAAATGACTCCCTTATCAGTCAGTTTTGACTTCATGCATTGACTGGAAGGCAGGAGAAACCAGGCTGATTCATCTCCCAGAAATCCCTTCCGTTGCCTCCACATTTTGCATTGCTAGAAGGCTAGAGACATATTTCTTCTCCTCTTACTCCTCTTTCCCCCCAAAAAGATAGCCAATGGTCTGGGATGTGGTGCAGTCCAGCCCTGGTTCTCAGCAAGACTCATCCATGCTTCCACAAGGAACGTTTTTCTTCTCCTGATATTAGACAACCTTTGTAACAGAACAATGTATTTGCTTTGTAGGATTTGCTAGAGCTTCTCATTCAGACAGACAGAACTTGGCAGGAGACCAAAGGGTTCCTTCCGATCTCTCAGAGGCTTCCTGAGAGCACAGATGGGTGAGCGAGACTCATCTGGCCCTGAAACAGGAAGAGGCCATGACATCCAAACTGGGAGCAGTGGGGGGTTCTGGGAAAACTCTGTGCAGAAGATCCTGGGTGAGGAGGACACCCTCCGCTCAGAGGTGCAGAGCCAGCAGGTGAGGCAGTTCTGCTGCCAGGAGGCCAAAGGACCCCGAGAGGTTTGCAGCCGACTCTACCACCTTGACCGTCAGTGGCTGAAGCCAGAAAGGCACACGAAAGCTGAGATGCTGGACCTGGTGATCTTGGAGCAGTTCCTGGCTGTCCTTCCCCCGGAGATGGAGAGCTGGGTGAGGGAATGCGGAGCGGAGACCAGTTCCCAGGCGGTGGCCCTGGCCGAAGGTTTCCTCCTGAGTCAGGCAGAGGAGAGAAAGCAGGTGAGAGAGACTTTCCTCTGGATACTCCCAAGGGGCTCTAAACAGGACAGAAAACATCCCATAATGGTCTGCTGATGGCCCATGCTTTTTCTGCAAGGCATCCATGGAATGAGATCTAACACCCTTCAAATCTTTGTCATTCTCTTTCTTATATTTTCCCCCATTCTCTGTTTTGAATCCTTGTTTCTTTTTCAGGGAAAGGATCTCTTTGCAGAAATGGACCTGGATTCCTGTGAGGCAGAGAGGCCTCCGTTGGACACCAGAGAGAGGCCACTGGGTAAGGAGGAAGGTGGTTTTTCTCTGTTTGGTCTCGTTCTGTTGGTTTCCCAACTCATCTGAGGGTTCTTTTCATCTTGTTTTGGGGGGAGACAGTTGGGAACAAGGGTCCAGAGGAGGGGAGATGTATTTCTGCACAACTAACATATGAAATGGGCACAAACGTCCAAATACTCCCAGCAGGTAAGTCTTTCTCAAAGGCCCATCTGTAGTTAGAGATGCCCTGTTTCACCTGTGAGAGGTGCAGGCACTCCTGGCGTCCTGCTTACCTTTTTTCTCTTGCAGGTGGCAGAAGGATGCCGGCAAGACCTCCTGATCTATCTTTTCATGCGGGCAGAAGAGAAGAAGTGGCTGTGGAACCAGATCAGGTCAGGGGAAGCTGCCTTGTGGCGACAGAGGCCAAGGGATGGAGCAATGTCATGGACTGGTTGGGCACAGAGGAATGGTGGGAGGAAGCAGCCGGGGAACCAGGAAGGGAAGATGGCTCAGAGCTGAAGGAGTGGAGGTGGAGGAAGGATGAGCGGTCAGAGGGAGAAGCCTGGGAAGAGGAGGTGTCAGAAGCTGAAGGGGAAACAGGGCTTAGTGAGCTGGGAGACTCTGTGGCAGAATGCAGTGCAGAATCAGAGGCAGAAGAGGAAGGAGGCGAGTGGCAGAAGCCACCCTCCCTGCTTGTCTCTCAGAGCCAGGAGACCCCCTGCAATGCAGGAATCTCTGCTAGATCATACAAGACAGATGGCCATCAAAAACAGGCTTATTTTATTTCTAGATTGATAACTGAATGCAAAAATTGGTTTCTAAGCAGTGGACAAATGAGAACAAATAGCGGCCTGGATTCACCAAACCAGCCCCATCCGCTGGAAAATGGGGCCTGCCCCCCATTCCTCCCCCTCTCCCTGCCCCCATGAACCCCTTGAATTTGGCTCTAGGGCATTGGGAGGGAACCTTCCCAGAACAGCTGACAAGGAGAGGAGAAAGTGGATCTGGAACTGGACAGCTGACAAGGAGAGGAGAAAGTGGATTCTGAAACTGGAACGCTTGCGTAGGCAGAATGACTTGGGAAACACAAGGAGGAGTTCCACCTATTTGCACAAAAACGGATACATAAAATAAGCACCCATAATTAAAATGTGCTGCAAAACAATCCTATTGAAACAACACCGCAATTTACAGGAAGGAAACAACAGAGCATTATGTAGCAGATCAAATTTCTGCTGCCTCAGAGGAGGACATTTCCTTTTTTCTTTTAGGATCCAGTGTGCTTTGAAGATGTCGCTGTTCGTTTCACGGATGAGGAGTGGGCGTTGCTGGATCCTGACCAGAGAGCTCTGCATAAGGACGTCATGGAGGAGACTCGTGGGACCGTGGCCTCTCTTGGTAAGGCTCCCTGTGGGATCGTTATTGTTGTTGTTGTTGTTTAGTCGTGTCCGACTCTTCGTGACCTCCTGGATCAGAGCACGCCAGGCACTCTTGTCTTCCACTGCCTCCCACAGTTTGGTCAGACTCATGTTTGTGGCTTCGAGAACACCATCCAACCATCTCGTCCTCTGTTGTACCCTTCTCCTTGTGCCCTCCATCTTTCCCAGCATCAGGGTCTTCTCCAGGGAGTCTTCTCTTCTCATGAGGTGGCCAAAGTACTGGAGCCTCAGCTTCACGATCTGTCCTTCCAGTGAACACTCAGGGCTGATTTCCATCAGAATGGAGAGGTTGGATCTTCTTGCTGTCCATGGGACTCTCAAGAGTCTCCTCCAGCACCAGAATTCAAAAGCATCAATTCTCCGGTGATCAGCCTTCCTGATGGTCCAGCTCTCACCTCCATACATCACTAATGGGAAAACCATGGCTTTAACTATATGGACCTTTGCTGGCAAGGTGATGTCTCTGCTTTTTAAAATGCTGTCTAGGTTTGCCATCGCCTTTCTCCCAAGGAGGAGGCATCTTTTAATTTCGTGACTGCTTTCACCATGTGCAGTGATCACGGAGCCCAAGAAAGTAAAGTCTCTCACTGCCTCCATTTCTTCCCTTTCTATTTGCCAGGAGGTGATGGGACCAGTGACCATGATCTTCATTTTTTTGATGTTGAGCTTCAGACCATATTTTGCGCTCTCCTCTTTCACCCTCATTAAAAGGTTTTTTAATTCCTCCTCACTTTCTGCCATCAGGGTTGTGTCATCTGCTTATCTGAGGTGGTTGATATTTCTTCCGGTGATCTTAATTCCGGCTTGGGATTCATCCAGCCCAGCCTTTCACATGATGAATTCTGCATATAAGTTAAATAAGCAGGGAGACAATATACAGCCTTCTCGTACTCCTTTCCCAATTTTGAACCAATCAGTTGTCCCATATCCAGTTCTAACTGTAGCTTCTTGTCCCACATAGAGATTTCTCAGGAGACAGATGAGGTGATCAGGCACTCCCATTTCTTTAAGAACTTGCCATAGTTTGCTGTGGTCGACACAAGTCAAAGGCTTTTGCATAGGGATCATCATATCAGCCTGGAAATTCAAAAAATACCTCTATGTGACCAACCTCATCTATTTTCACAGAACTCAGCCGTGGCCCCTATAACACCTGGGAACCTAACACCCCCACAATAAACAGTAACTTACAGTTTTTTCTTTGAACAGTCTTCCTCAAATTATTCCTTTTTCTACCACGACCGGGCTGGTCTGAACTGCCCAAGCCATCTTAAATGTCAGCTTCAGAATTGTTAGGAAAGATAAGTTGTGAAGTTTAGAGCTTACAGGATTAACAGCTCAGAGTGTCCTGCATCTGGGGAGGAGCTTTCTCAACATCCGGAAAAGCTGTTTCTTTGTTCTTCCTGACTTCCGTTGTCTCCTGAGGCAAGGAAGACAAAATGTCTGCATCTTCCGATGGTTTAGTAGCAGTGATGCTGATGATGAAGATGCTTTACAAACTTAATCTTTTCCGGAACAGGGCTGCTCTTAAATCGATGTACCACTGTAGTAATAATAATATTTTTTATTTATACCCTGCCCATTTGGCTGGGTTGCCCCAACACATATATAAACATGAGTTCCAACACATTTATAAACATGAAGCATAAATAATAATAATCTGATCGCATATAAAAAGAACATTAACTTTAAAGTGAACAACTTCTCCTAGTGGCCAGAATTGTGGAAACCTTTTGTGAATAGTGTATTTCTGAGGTTTGATGGCTCATAACACCACTTTTGTGTGGAGTAATACCATAAAATTATATATCAATGGAAAGATAATTTAATGAAGAATGTAATGAAAGAACATTTATGAAGGAGTATTTATTAGAACAGCAGTCATAACCATTTTTTAGATCAGCAGTCATAACCATTGGCAACCTTTAGCTTTGATTATGGCCTTACAATGCCTTCCCATGATATGAACCAAGTTTTTAGTTCTGCAGCTGTAATAAAGTGAAACAAAGATTAAATTATTGCCTCTGTTAATTGGACTTTATTGCTGGTTTGCTTCTGACTAACAAGTTTCTTTAGTCGGCTCCATAGATTTCTGATTGGGTTAAAATTTGGGCTATTCCCAGGCCATTCCAGCAGTGAAATATCTTTATCTTGAAAGCACCTTTTGCACACAGCAGCAACATGACATGGAGCAGAATCCTGTTGAAGTATAAAATAGAATACATATATGTGTGTGTGTGTGTGTGTGTGTGTGTGTGGAATGTTTCCAAGGGGTTGCTCGAGAGCAAGCAGGCAAATATCTCCCTGCTTAGCTGTGAAGCCTTGCTTTTGCTGCCAAAATAAACCTTATCTGTCCGGAGCGCCACTCTCCCGTGGCCGACTCAGTCGCTGGCAGAATCCGTGAGTGGGCGGTTCCTAAACTTTCCCCAGCAAAGCAGCTTCTTGACGCCCAGTCTGCGCCTCCCCTCTCTGCTCGGATGCTTTCTGCGCAAGGAGAGCATGGATAATGGAGGACCTCTCTCCTCCCCGCTTTGGCCTGGCACCGTCTTGCCTCTTCCGACTCCTGCAGCTCCGCTCCACTGGAGGCGTGTTTACTCTCCTCCGTTGAAGAGGAGCTGCTTCCCATGATCCCTGGAGGCTCTCTGTGATCCATTTGGCTTTTCCTCTCTCCCTCCTGAACCGATGGCAGTTCCCTGACAATATGCTTCAGCATCTGGGAAAAGATCACCTGAGGAACGCTTCAGTTTGGGCGCAAGTATTTCATTTATGCATTTTAGGGCATTTACATTCCCATTAATGATGTAAATTTTACCCACACCTTTTGCTGCCATACAACCCCAGATCAACACACTATCTGGGTGTTTCACGAGGCATTCCTAATGCAAGTAGGATGTAAATCTTCTCTGATTCTTCTCCTCGCGTATGTCATGCCATCACTACCAAGCAAGGCGTTTAGGGTCTCATCACACCAAATAACATTGTCCCATTGTTCCGCTGTCCAGTTAACATGGGTTTAATCTTTTCAACCTTTGCTTGAGAGATGACAATGGCTTCTTCCTTAGAATTCTAACATTTAGACCAGTTTTCACATTACATTGCACCATGTCATCTTGTATCCACCCAGATGATTTTCTTCTGTCATGTAGGGACAGTCTCTCCACTCGTCCATCATCACTTGCCTTTGTGCACCTTTCCCTGCCATTACCAGTCTGTTTTTGTAGTGACGAGTCTCCTTATACCTCCTTATACCTCTTCAAAAATATAGAAATGCCTGCTTTGGTTAAGTTTTTCCTAATATTTCATCAATTTCTTCATAACTTTAGCCTTGTTCACTTAACAGTACAATTTTACATCGCTTTCTGTTTTGTTTTTTTTAATATATTTTTTATTAATTTTCCAATAAAAACAAATTTATAACATCATTAAACATCAAAAACTCATCACATATCTTTTTTTTCTTTTAGACTTCCATCTACATGTCTGATAATTTTCCGTAATTATCACAGATTGCATTATATATATCTTTTCTTCCCATGTTGTTTAAACAATATTTCTACCAACTCTTCTTACAGAGCTTCTTGAAAACTTACAAACATTATCACAAATATTTTTAATATATTCTGTAAATTTACTCCAGTCCTCAGTGAATCTTTGGTCTTGTCAGTTGCGAATCCTCCCTGTCAATCTGTCCAGTTCCGCGTAATCCATTAATTTCGATCTCCATTCTTCAATCGTAGGCATTTCTTCTTGTTTCCATTTCTGGACCTAAAGAGTTCTGGCTGCTGTTACTGCATACAGAAATACTTTCTGATCGTTCCTTTTTATTTCACCACCTAATATTCCTAATAGAACTGCTTCTGGTTTTTTAACAAATGTATATTTCAGTATTTTCTTTATCTCATTATATATCATTTCCCAGAAGCACTTCATTTTTCACATTCCCACCACATATGATAAAATGTCCCTTCTTTCTCCTTACATTTCCTACATTTATTACTCACCTTATACATCTTACTTAATTTAACTGGTGTTATATACCATCGATATATCATTTTCATAACATTTTCTTTAATTGTGGTACATGCCGTAAATCTCATCCCTGCCTTCCACAATTTTATCCAATCATCAAATTGAATGTTCTATCCAAAGTCTTTGGCCCATTGAATCATAACTGATTTAACCTCTTCATCCTTCAAATGCCATTCTAATAATAATTTATACATCATAGATAAATTTTTAACTTTGTTATTCAATACTTCTCTTTGAAACCTAGATTCTTTTTCAGAATAGCCTCTTTCTGCAACCTCTTTTCTAAACATTTCATTAATCTGAAAATAATGCAGCCAATTGTTTACATATTATTTCACTTCTTCATATGGTTTCATTTTCCACTTACTTCCCTCTTTCTCAATTAAACTTCCATATGTTATCCACCTCCCAGTCATATTGATCTTTTTAACACTCATCGCCTCTAATGGTGATAACCAGTGTGGTATTTTTGGTTCAAGTAGGTTTTTGTACCTACCTCATACCTCAATCAGAGATCCTCTAATAATATGATTTTTGAAACCTTTATGCACTCGTTTTTTTCCATACCATAAATATGCGTGCCAACTGAATCTATTGTCATATCCTTCCAAATCTAACAAATCTGTATTTTCTAATTTCATCCATTCTTTCAACCAACACATGCACAATGCTTCATAATATAATCTCATATCTGGCAGGGCCAAACCTCCCCTCTCTTTTAAATCTGTTAAGAACTTAAATTTTATTCTCGGCTTTTTGCCCTGCCAGATATATCTTGAAATCAAAATCCATGATGCCACCAAATGAATAAAAGTCTGTGTTAAATCTCAAAGAGAGGGGAAGAGAAGGAGAAGGGCAAAAGCCCCCCCATCAAAGATACAAAAATGGCGCAGTTCGCTTCTTTCTATCCCATTCAAATACTCCGCAGAGAAGCAGGCGGGGGGGGGTATGAACTTCAGAGGGCAAAAACACTCCTAATTCCTCTCAAACTTCTTTTAAACTTCCAGCAAATTAAGGTAAAGAAACAGTATTTTCCCTCTTAGTATCTTCTGTCTCTCTTCACAGGCTGGAATTAATAAATCAGTAGTTTTAAAGTCCGTCGCTGCCAATTGCGCAGATCTTTTTAAAAACAAAAGTAGAAAGCTCTCGGAGTCTTCTCCCCCGACGTTTCCCACCGACTCACTGATAAGACTATTAATTGCCTTCCAAACGACTCTCCCCCTTTTCTCTATCTTTATAATCCTGATACTCCTTATAGTCCTTTAAAAGGCAGTCAAATAAATTATCAGTTTAATCCGTTTGCATTGACTTACGTTTTTGTCCCGCTCTGAAGATTGTTCTTGTGTGTAGTTTAAATTCCAGGCAAGGCTGACCTCATTTTTTTCCACCTTACCCACTTCAAATTGGCTCTAATCCAT
This sequence comes from Podarcis gaigeae, assembly GCF_964106915.1. Taxonomy (NCBI): domain Eukaryota; kingdom Metazoa; phylum Chordata; class Lepidosauria; order Squamata; family Lacertidae; genus Podarcis; species Podarcis gaigeae. The sequence goes on from NC_139677.1 coordinate 106,241,422, forward strand.
GGATTTGTATTTTTAAAAGTCCCAATTCGATTTCTTAATGTTTGAGAGCTGATCACTTCTGTGTGCAAGCTCGGAGCTTCACTCTTGAGGGATAGAAATGGCCTCCTGCTGTCCGCTTCTCTACCCCACCGCTCTCGTCGCCCCCAAAAAAGAGGTTACTTGGCAGCCGGAGGATAAGCTGTTGGACGGTGCCAGGACCCTGCCCCTTGAATATCCTTTCAAGGGTGTTTGGGGGGCTGCGGCGCTCTTGCAGCACTCCCTTTCCCCCTCAAAAGCTGGATTCTCTCAGCACTGAGGAATCCCGCTTGCTTTCACTCCCGCGATCGCCAGAAGCCTCCTCAACTCTTTGTGCCATTTCTATAATTTTATTGTTTTATAAGAACACAAAAAAACCAACCAACTTGATACCAATCACAAAAGACACTGACAAAAGTCAATTTAAGCAAGTTGTTCTTTTTTCTGGTTATTTGGCCATAGCTTTAGATAGAATATGAGTAATTGAACAATTTCCATTGATACATAATTTTATGATGTTACTCCAAAGGAAGCAGTGTTATGAGCCATCAAACCTCAGAAATACACTTTTCTCCAAAAGTATTCCACAATTTTGACCACTACTGTATATCAAACAAAGCAACATTCAGCACCTCAACAGAATCTCATAATAAATATGTTGGTTAATGACAAACAACAAAGGTAATAAACACACATTGAACTCCCTTCAGTTCTTCTCCATTTGTTCCTGAGGTTCTAATCCCTTTTTGTCTCCATGGCAGATTGTGATGAATCAGAAATCAAGAACGAAGGTGACCACGATAAAATACCCAGAGAGGAGAAGCCACATAAAAATTTGGAGTTTGGAGAAAGCTGCAGTCGGCGCTCCCATTCCACTTCCCATCAACAAAATATCCTTGGAAAGAAACTCTATCAGTGTGTGGAATGTGGAAAGAGCTTCAGTAAGAGCTCCAATCTCACTTCCCATCAAAGAATTCATACAGGGAAGAAACCCTATCAGTGTGTGGAATGTGGAAAGAGCTTCGGTAGGAGCACTGATCTCATGTCCCATCAGAGAATTCATACAGGGGAGAAACCCTATCAGTGTGTGGAATGTGGAAAGAGCTTCAGTAAGAGCTCCAATCTCACTTCGCATGAAAGAATTCATACAGGGGAGAAACCCTATCAGTGTGCGGAATGTGGAAAGAGCTTCAGTCAGAGCTCCAAACTCACTTCCCATCAAAGAATTCATACAGGGGAGAAACCTTATCAGTGTGTGGAATGTGGAAAGAGCTTCAGTCAGAGTTCCGCTCTCACGTCCCATCAGAGAATTCATACAGGGGAGAAACCCTATCAGTGTGTGGAATGTGGAAAGAGCTTCAGTCAGAGCTCCAATCTCACTTCCCATCAAAGAATTCATACAGGGGAGAAACCCTATCAGTGTGTGGAATGTGGAAAGAGCTTCAGTCAGAGCTCCTCTCTCACTTCCCATCAAATAATTCATACTGGGGAGAAACACTACCAGTGTGTGGAATGCAGAAAGAGCTTTACTCAGAGCTCCGATCTCACTTCGCATCAAATAATTCATACAGGGGAGAAACCCTATCAGTGTGTGGAATGTGGAAAGAGCTTCAGTCAGAGCTCCAAACTCACTTCCCATCAAAGAATTCATACAGGGGAGAAACCCTATCAGTGTGTGGAATGTGGAAAGAGCTTTAGTCAGAGCTCCGATCTCACTTCCCATCAAAGAATTCATACAGGGGAGAAACCTTATCAGTGTGTGGAATGTGGAAAGAGCTTCACTCATAGCTCCAACCTCACTTCCCATCAAAGAATTCATACAGGGGAGAAACCCTATCAGTGTGTGGAATGTGGAAAGAGCTTCAGTCAGAGCTCCAAACTCACTTCCCATCAAAGAATTCACACAGGGGAGAAACACTATCAGTGTGTGGAATGTGGAAAGAGCTTCTCTGAAAGCTCCAAACTCACTTCCCATCAAAGAATTCATACAGGGGAGAAACCCTATCAGTGTGTGGAATGTGGAAAGAGCTTCAGTCAGAGTGCCGCTTTCACTTCCCATCAGAGAATTCATACAGGAGAGAAACCCTATCAGTGTGTGGAATGTGGAAAGAGCTTCAGTCAGAGCTCCAATCTCACTTTGCATCAAAGAATTCATACAGGGGAGAAACCCTATCAGTGTGCGGAATGTGGAAAGAGCTTCAGTCAGAGCTCCAAACTCACTTCCCATCAAAGAATTCATACAGGGGAGAAACCCTATCAGTGTGTGGAATGTGGAAAGAGCTTTAGTCAGAGCTCCGATCTCACTTCGCATCAAATAATTCATACAGGGGAGAAACCCTATCAGTGTGTGGAATGTGGAAAGAGCTTCAGTCAGAGCTCCAAACTCACTTCCCATCAAAGAATTCATACAGGGGAGAAACCCTATCAGTGTGTGGAATGTGGAAAGAGCTTTAGTCAGAGCTCCGATCTCACTTCCCATCAAAGAATTCATACAGGGGAGAAACCTTATCAGTGTGTGGAATGTGGAAAGAGCTTCACTCATAGCTCCAACCTCACTTCCCATCAAAGAATTCATACAGGGGAGAAACCCTATCAGTGTGTGGAATGTGGAAAGAGCTTCAGTCAGAGCTCCAAACTCACTTCCCATCAAAGAATTCACACAGGGGAGAAACACTATCAGTGTGTGGAATGTGGAAAGAGCTTCTCTGAAAGCTCCAAACTCACTTCCCATCAAAGAATTCATACAGGGGAGAAACCCTATCAGTGTGTGGAATGTGGAAAGAGCTTCAGTCAGAGTGCCGCTTTCACTTCCCATCAGAGAATTCATACAGGAGAGAAACCCTATCAGTGTGTGGAATGTGGAAAGAGCTTCAGTCAGAGCTCCAATCTCACTTTGCATCAAAGAATTCATACAGGGGAGAAACCCTATCAGTGTGCGGAATGTGGAAAGAGCTTCAGTCAGAGCTCCAAACTCACTTCCCATCAAAGAATTCATACAGGGGAGAAACCCTATCAGTGTGTGGAATGTGGAAAGAGCTTTAGTCAGAGCTCCGATCTCACTTCGCATCAAAGAATTCATACAGGGGAGAAACCCTATCAGTGTGTGGAATGTGGAAAGAGCTTCAGTCAGAGCTCCAAACTCACTTCCCATCAAAGAATTCATACAGGGGAGAAACCCTATCAGTGTGTGGAATGTGGAAAGAGCTTTAGTCAGAGCTCCGATCTCACTTCCCACCAAAGAATTCATACAGGGGAGAAACCCTATCAGTGTGTGGAATGTGGAAAGAGCTTCACTCATAGCTCCAATCTCACTATGCATCAGAGAATTCATACAGGGGAGAAACCCTATCAGTGTGTAGAATGTGGAAAGAGCTTCAGGAAGAGCTCCTCTCTCACTTCCCATCAAATAATTCATACTGGGGAGAAACCTTATCAGTGTGTGGAATGTGGAAAGAGCTTTACTGAAAGCTCCTCTCTCACTTGCCATAAAAGAATTCATACAGGGGAGAAACCCTATCAGTGTGTGGAATGTGGAAAGAGCTTCAGTCAGAGCTACTCTCTCACTTCCCATCAAAGACTTCATACAGGGGAGAAGCCCTATCAGTGTGTGGAATGTGGAAAGAGCTTCACTGAAAGCTCCAAACTCACTTCCCATCAAAGAATTCATACAGGGGAGAAACCCTATCAGTGTGTGGAATGTGAAAAGAGCTTCAGTTTCAACCACCATCTCACTTCCCATCAGAGAATTCATACAGGGGAGAAACCCTATCAGTGTGCGGAATGTGGAAAGAGCTTCAGTAAGAGCTCCTCTCTCACTTCCCATCAAAGAACTCATACAGGGGAGAAACCATATTAGTGTGCGGAATGTGGAAAGAGCTTCTGGAGGAGCTCCGATCTCACTTCCCATCAAAGAATCTATACTAAGGTCGGTTTGTGTTTTTATATTGTGTTTTTATGTTGTAACATTCCTGAGACCTGTGGGTGTAGGGAATAGGCACCAACTCTTAAAGCCCTAGCGGTCTTTGTCCCCCAATAAAATATTTGAGGAGGCCACCCCCCAGTTTTTTTGGTTTTTTTCCCAAACAGAACCCTTTATTCTTCCACAACTTGCCATACAATTTGTCTTTTAATTTTCCCTCTACAAATAAACAAACAAATAAATAAATAAATAATGTACAAAGGTCACAAGAAAATCAAAATAAAAGAAAATACAAAAGTCGACAGATTATTCCAATAATCTGCTTGCATAGGTCTGATGTTATTTGGAGACAGTAACACCCATTAATTTCACGTTATCTAGGTGAGGATGAATAAAACACTCTAGAAAAATCCTTCATGACTGTGTCTGCAATGTTTCCAATATGAGTTCACTTACCCATTAAAGTGTGTCATTAAATGCTGAGAAATCGTACCATACTCAGCTTACGGATCTCAACCCCAAGGAACCCTACACAGAGTAGCTGCCTTTCCCCCAATTTCTTAGCTAGAAATAACTGATATTGAGAAGGAAGAACAGAGAGAGGTAGGCATCCTTTCGGCGATGCTTCCCCGCTCCAGTTTGCCTCTCTCGGCCCCCAATGCCCCTTTCCTGTGGCCTCTGAATGGCTCTCTCCTCATCCACCTGTCTAGGGAGACAATGGAGGACGGCTCAAGCGGTGGGGAGATTGCAAGGCCTGTTGAGGCAGCTGGCTGCTGTGACGGACAGCAGAGCCAGAGCAGAGTCTCTTTCTGATTGGCTACCCGGAGGGGGGTGGCGCCAGGACTTTTGGAGGGAAAATAAAGAGAGCCGTTTCTGAGGGGATTTGAGATGGGAGAGAGGGAAGGTTGAGAGAAGATGGGGATGAGGAGAGAGGGGAGGGTGGGAGGGAGGGAGAGAGAAGTGGCTCTGATCTGAGTGGATCCTCCGCTCTGAGGAGAATATCTATGGAGCCAGAGGAAGGAGCCTCACAGCTGAGATGGGGAGACCATGTTGAGGGTCTGGAGGGAGTGAAGCTGGAGGCAGAAGCTGTGAGAAGACTCTCCTCTTCTTCTTCTGGGGTCTCCTTCCAGTCAGGAGGGGGGGGGAGAGATCTTCTAGGAAAAGGAGATTCCCGAGTCCGTGGCAAGGGCTGAGAGGATCCCCTGGGTCTGGCATACAAAGGAAAATACCTCAGGGGAACCAACGAAAAGTGGCCCCTGGCTGTGAAGGAAGCTGGGCTGTGTCAAAAGTACCTCACGGAAAGACCCCTCATAACTAAGTTCGGGGGTGAGAGAGAAGCAGCAGAAAGAGAGTTCAGCCTTTCACCACCTCTTCTGGAAACCTGAACATCTCCCTGAAGTGTGACAACTGATTTTGAGAGGAGGGAGTTGAAGAGAAGCTGTGCCTGCAGAACTGTGTTTAATCCTGAGACATTTAGCTGAAGTAATAAGTTAACTTCTCCCTGAAAGAACACATCTCCTGTCTTCCCTTTGTTTCACCATTCTCTCTTTTTTGTAAATAAAGCTTTCCTTATCTGATTATCTCCTGCCAGATACTCCCTGGATTGCAGTTCCCCTCACACAAAGTAGCCTGTGGGAAATCGTAGACATCTGTTCAATCTTCATCATCATCATTTTATTTTATTTGTAACCTTTCCATCGTTAAAACAACGCTCAAGGCGGCTTACAACATGATAGGCAAAGGGCCTTCTCGGTGGTGGCGCCTCTTCTGTGGAACGCCCTCCCATCGGATGTCAAAGAAATAAACAACTCTCTGACGTTTAGAAGACTCCTGAAGGCAGCCCTGTTTCGGGAAGTTTTTAAGGATTGATGTTTTAATGTAGTTTTAATCATTTGTTGCAGGCTGCCCAGAGTGGCTGGAGAAACCCAGCCAGATGGGTGGGGCATAAATAATAAATTATTGTTGTTATTGTTATGACAAGATTTACATAATTACCAACATAACAAAAGTCATAAACGATAAGCAAAACACATCCAAAGGTACACAACCAAATGGAAAAGAATTTCCACATAAATGATAAGATCAAAAATTCAGAATACAACATTAATATCAATAACAATTGAAAATGACACAGATAAAATCCCAAAACCATTTGAAGAATGAGGCCTATCTGCCCAGCAGTAGCAGCAGTATTATTCTTATTCTTATTCTTATTCTTATTCTTATTCTTATTCTTATTCTTATTTATACATACCCCGGGCATCTGGCTGGTTTTTCCCAAGCCACTCTGGGCGGCTTCCAACAAAATATTAAAATACAATAGTCCATAAAATATTAAAAGCTTCTCTAAGCATAACAACCATCCATTTTTAGTCCATTGAGTTAGAAATTCAGCATTTCTGGCAGGGGAAATGGCATACTATTGAATGTTTGCGTAGCAACATGCTTAAGAAAGTATTACTCATTTATGATGAGAATAGGATTTATTTATTATGAACTTCGCTTGGTTCCTCCTTGGCAGCCAGTGTGATTGTTTCAGCAGGGCTAGAACTCAGGACCGGCTGCCTTGAGGGACATCTAAGAGCAGTTGGGCAGGGGAAAGGTCTCCCTTGGGAGGTGGGGGACTCTCCTTCCTTGGAGGTTTCTCAGCAGAGATCGGACGGCCATCTGCCATGGATGCTTGAGCTGAGATTCCTGCATTGCTGGGGGTGGGACTAGATGACCCTGGGATCCCCTCCTCTCTCTCCACTCCTGAATTCCAGGAGGAGCTTCCTTGCCTCCTGCAAAGCCCTTTTCCCTGCAGGCTCTTCCTCTGGTTTCTGGCCAAGGGAGGGAGATGCTCAGAGTTCAGCCAGGAGCCTCACCCCCAAAAGGATATCTGGGCATGGGCGGAGCCAGGGGGGCAGCTGCCCCCCACCGAAATCCATAACAAATAATAAGAATCTCAGGTTCTGCCAAGCGAGAGAGGGCTGAGCTGGGGGGACTCGGCTTGGCAAGGGTTAAAGGGAACCGAGCTGCCTTCCTAGAGAGGACAGGAAGCAAGGGGGGCAGGTCCTCCAGAGCCAAGGCCCCTCCCTCCCCAGTCCTTTCCTGCTTCGGTGTCTCTCCTGCAAGGGCTGCCTCGCTGTCCCTCCTGGGATCTGGTGAGTCTCCTCTCTCTCTGGGATCTGGTGGGGGTCTCAGGGCTGCAGCAGGGGAGGGGGCCTGGGGGGCCGCATGTGCTCCTGCAGGGGGGGGACCCCAAGTCAGGGAGGAGGAGAGGGTCCTGCCAGGGAGGGGCCAGGTCTGCCACGCTCTCCTTCCTGGAGATCAGAGGATCCAAAACTCATTTGGCCCTCTACCCCTCCCCCCTGCTTCAGAAAAGATCTCCCTTCTTTAAACAAAGGGGTCCCTGGGACTTTAACTCTCTGTGACGTCGCTCAGCCTCATTGCACAACGGACGAAAAATGTGCAAATGGTTTTCCAAAGCTGGACGAGGAGGTGGACTAGCCCCCCCCCCAAAAAAAAAGGTGGGAGAGAAAGGCCAGGAATAAGGAGAGGGATCCCAGCCCAGAGTCTGGCTGCTGCATTGGGGACCAGTTTCCCAGTGTCTCCCAGGGCAGCTCCGCACGGAGGCCATTGCAGCAATCCCCTCGCACCCAGAGCAGGGCATCCCAGGACCACATCCTCTCTCTCCCAAAGGGATTGTTGCTGGCAAAGCAGCTGAGCCAGAAATGGGCACTGCTACTCACTGAGCCTCCAGGGACCTTGGCATCAGTAGCTGTGTGTGTGTTAAGCTATCTAAGAGAATACTAATACTAAATTACACTCCTAAATTTCAAGGGAGGTGTTTTTGGCCCTGCGAACTTGGCCCTCAGGGGGTTGGCCAGAAACATACCTGGCCCTCAGAGCAAAGAAAAAGTGACCCCCCCCCCAAGGGGTCTGCCTGGAGAGTGGCAGAGAGTTCAAGTGCAAAAAAGGAGACAGAAGCAGGGGAGTGGGGGTGGGGGGAGAACAACTCCTGAGGACCCCCGGGTGAGGACCCCCACTAGAGCCAAGCATCCATTTTTCACAAAATACAAATGACTCCCTTATCAGTCAGTTCTGACTTCATGCATTGACTGGAAGGCAGGAGAAACCAGGCTGATTCATCTCCCAGAAATCCCTTCCGTTGCCTCCACATTTTGCATTGCTAGAAGGCTAGAGACATATTTCTTCTCCTCTTACTCCTCTTTCCCCCCAAAAAGATAGCCAATGGTCTGGGATGTGGTGCAGTCCTACCCTGGTTCCCAGCAAGACTCATCCATGCTTGCTCAGGGAACCTTTTTCTTCTCCTGATATTAGACAACCTTTGTAACAGAACAATGTATTTGCTTTGTAGGATTTGCTAGCGCCTCTCCTTAAGACAGAGAGAACTTGGCAGGAGACCAAAGGGTTCCTTCCAATCTCTCAGAGGCTTCCTGAGAGCACAGATGGGTGAGCGAGACTCAGCTGGCCCTGGAGCAGGAAGAGGCCATGACATCCAAACCAGGAGCAGTGGGGGATTCTGGGAGAACTCTGTGCAGAAGATCCTGGGTGAGGAGGACACCCTCCGCTCAGAGGTGCAGAGCCAGCAGTTGAGGCAGTTCTGCTGCCAGGAGGCCAAAGGACCCCGAGAGGTTTGCAGCCGACTCTACCACCTTGACCGTCAGTGGCTGAAGCCAGAAAGGCACACGAAAGCTGAGATGCTGGACCTGGTGATCTTGGAGCAGTTCCTGGCTGTCCTTCCACTGGAGATGGAGAGCTGGGTGAGGGACTGTGGAGCAGAGACCAGTTCGCAGGCAGTGGCCCTGGCCGAAGGTTTCCTCCTGAGTCAGGCAGAGGAGAGAAAGCAGGTGAGAGAAACTTTCCTCTGGATACTCCCAAGGGGCTCCAAACAGGACAGAAAACATCCCATAATGGTCTGCTGATGGCCCATGCTTTTTCTGCAAGGCATCCATGGAATGAGATCTAACACCCTTCTTTGTCATTCTCTTTCTTATATTTTCCCCCATTCTCTGTTTTGAATCCTTGTTTCTTTTTCAGGGAAAGGATCTCTTTGCAGAAATGGACCTGGATTCCTGTGAGGCAGAGAGGCCTCCGTTGGACACCAGAGAGAGGCCACTGGGTAAGGAGGAAGGTGGTTTTTCTCTGTTTGGCCTCGTTCTGTTGGTTTCCCAACTCATCTGAGGGTTCTTTTCATCTTGTTTTGGGGGGAGACAGTTGGGAACAAGGGTCCAGAGGAGGGGAGATATATTTTTTCACAACTAAAATATGGAATGGGCACAAACGTCCAAATACTCTCAGCAGGTAAGGCTTTCTCAAATGCTCATCTGTAGTTAGAGATGCCCTGTTTCACCTGTGAGAGAAGCAGGCACTCCTGGCTTCCTGCTTACCTTTTTTCTCTTGCAGATGGCAGAAGGATGCCGGCAAGACCTCCTGATCTATCTTTTCATGCGGGCAGAAGAGAAGCAGTGGCTGTGGAACCAGATCAGGTCAGGGGAAGCTGCCTTGTGGGGACAGAGGCTGAGGGATGGAGCAATGTCATGGACTGGTTGGGCACAGAGGAATGGTCGGAGGAAGCAGCTGGGGAACCAGGAAGGGAAGATGGCTCAGAGCCGAAGGAGTGGAGGTGGAGGAAGGATGAGAGGTCAGAGGGAGAAGCCTGGGAAGAGGAGGGGTCAGAAGCTGAAGGGGAAACAGGGCTTAGTGAGCTGGCAGACTCTGTGGCAAAATGCAGTGCAGAATCAGAGGCAGAAGAGGAAGGAGGCGAGTGGCAGAAGCCACCCTCCCTGCTTGTCTCTCAGAGCCAGGAGACCCCCTGCAATGCAGGAATCTCTGCTAGATCATCCAAGACAGATGGCCATCAAAAACAGGCTTATTTTATTTCTAGATTGATAACTGAATGCAAAAATTGGTTTCTAAGCAGTGGACAAATGAGAACAAATAGTGGCCTGGATTCACCTAACCAGCCCCATCCGCTGGAAAATGGGGCCTGCCCCCCATTCCTCCCCCTCTCCCTGCCCCCATGAACCCCTTGAATTTGGCTCTAGGGCATTGGGAGGGAACCTTCCCAGAACAGCTGACAAGGAGAGGAGAAAGTGGATCCTTCCATTGGGGAAACTGGAACGCTTGCGTAGGCAGAATGACTTGGGAAACACAAGGAGGAGTAACACCTATTTGCACAAAAACGGATACATAAAATAAGCACCCATAATTAAAATGTGCTGCAAAACAATCCTATTGAAACAACACCGCAATTTACAGGAAGGAAACAACAGAGCATTATGTAGCAGATCAAATTTCTGCTGCCTCAGAGGAGGACATTTCCTTTTTTCTTTTAGGATCCAGTGTGCTTTGAAGATGTTGCTGTTCGTTTCACGGATGAGGAGTGGGCGCTGCTGGATCCTGACCAGAGAGCTCTGCATAAGGACGTCATGGAGGAGACTCATGGGATCGTGGCCTCTCTTGGTAAGGCTCCCTCTGGGATCGTCATTGTTGTTGTTGTTGTTTAGTCGTTTAGTCGTGTCCGACTCTTCGTGACCCCCCGAATCAGAGCACGCCAGGCACTCCTGTCTTCCACCGCCTCCCACAGTTTGGTCAGACTCATGTTTGTGGCTTCAAGAACACCATCCAACCATCTCGTCCTCTGTCGTCCCCTTCCCCTTGTGCCCTCCATCTTTCCCAGCATCAGGGTCTTCTCCAGGGAGTCTTTTCTTCTCATGAGGTGTCCAAAGTACTGGAGACTCAGCTTCACGATCTGTCCTTCCAGTGAACACACAGGGCTGATTTCCATCAGAATGGAGAGGTTGGATCTTCTTGCTGTCCATGGGACTCTCAAGAGTCTCCTCCAGCACCAGAATTCAAAAGCATCAATTCTTCGGCGATCAGCCTTCTTTATGGTCCAGCTCTCACTTCCATACATCACTAATGGGAAAACCATGGCTTTAACTATACGGACCTTTGTTGGCAAGGTGATGTCTCTGCTTTTTAAAATGCTGTCTAGGTCAGTGTTTCCCAACCTTTTTTGGGCAAAGGCACACTTGTTTCATGAAAAAAATCTCGAGGCACACCACCATTAGAAAATGTTTAAAAAATTAACTCTGTGCCTATATTGACTATATATAAAGTAACTCTCTTTAATAGGAATCAAATAAACACAAAGAAAGTATTTTATAATTACTTTATTATGAAATAGTAAGTAAACAGAAATATGAAAAATTATAAAATACTTTATTCAGTGCGCAACCTGGGCCTGTTTGGCTGAACACAAAGCTGCAGAATTCTGCAAGCAGAATAAATTCCACAGCCCCGATGCATTGGCACCTCGTGCCGTTTGAGTTGCAGAATTTATTCAGCACACAGAAAATGGCCTTTTGGGGGGTGAATGTGGATGAAGCAGGAAGAGAACTTAAAAAAAAAAGGCATGCATGAAATCTAGCCCCAAACACACACACGCACACTTTCCCCAAAGTGGTTGATGACGCAGGATATTTCCACATGCTTCAAAAATGCACATTAAATAAAATGAGAGAGAGGAGTGCACGCACTCACCTGCCAGCCTCGGAGCTGTGGAATGCAGCGACATGAAGCAGTCTGTGTCCTTCCAGGCGCCAACTCAGACCTGCCGCGCTGTTTCGTTCCCCCGGCGTCGCTGCCTTCATCCAGCCGGATGCCTCTCCTGCCCAAGGGACGTGTCAGCAGCCACCCGGCGCAGGACGGCCCCACTTCCTGCTGCCCACAAGGCTTTGGGGTGAGAAACACGGAGGGGCAGGAGAGTGGAGGTTCCCTTAATTGGAAAAAGCAGGGAGGCAGGCTGCTTGATGCCTGCTGAAGGGAATCCCGAAGGCGCGATCGCGCACGCGCAGGCCCAGTAGCGAGCGGCGATGGGATGTGGTAGCAGCGGCGGCACACGAAGTCCCCCAGGCAGCGGAGCAGCTCGCCCGTCGAAGCCTGCACGATCACCCGCCGCGGGGAGCCGGGGGCGGTGGCGCGGTTGCCGGGCAGCGGCGGGGGTGGTGGTGGCGGTCGCTGCTTGCTGCCCTCCTGGGCGGAGGCGGGCACGGTGGGCACCGGCACGGCCAAGGGCCCCTGCTTGGTGCCGTCGGATGTGGGAGCTCGCTCGCTCGCCGCCCCGCGTGTGCTCGCCGAGCATGCGCAGGCCCAGTAGCGAGCGGCGTTAGGATGTAGCGAGCGGCGATGGGGCTAACCGGAGAGGGCGAGCCCCCTCCGCTCCGGCCCTAAAAAGGGCAAGCCACGCCCCCTCCAGCCAGCCGATTGCCTGGCCAGGAGGCGTGGCCGGATGGGATTCCCCTGCTCTCGCGGGGGCTGAGATGGGATTCCCCGCTCACGTGGGGGCGGAAGAGAATCCCCGCTCACGTGGGGAAGGGCGTGATGCCCGCAACCCCACCTCCTGGGGCAGGCCCAGTAGCGAGCGGATGCGCAGGCCCAGTAGCGAGCGGCAATGGGATGTGGGAGCTCGCTCGCTCGCCGCACCGCGTGTGCTCGCCGCCGCCGCCCCGCCTCTCACTGCCCGACTCGCCCGCCTCCACGGAACACAAGGCAAAGTTCCACGGCACACTAGTGTGCCGCGGAACACCGGTTGGGAAACACTGGTCTAGGTTTGCCATCGCCTTTCTCCCAAGGAGCAGGCATCTTTTAATTTCGTGACTGCTGTCACCATGTGCAGTGATCACGGAGCCCAAGAAAGTAAAGTCTCTCACTGCCTCCATTTATTCCTTTTCTATTTGCCAGGAGGTGATGGGACCAGTGGCCATGATCTTCGTTTTTTTGATGTTGAGCTTCAGAGCATATTTTGTGCTCTCCTCTTTCACCCTCATTAAAAGGTTTTTTAATTTCTCCTCACTTTCTGCCATCAGGGTTGTGTCATCTGCTTATCTGAGGTTGTTGATATTTCTTCCGGCGATCTTAATTCCAGCTTGGGATTCATCCAGCCCAGCCTTTCACATTTCTTTAAGAACTTGCCATAGTTTGCTGTGGTCGACACAGTCAAAGGCTTTTGCATAGGGATCATCATATCAGCCTGGAAATTCAAAAAATACCTCTATGTGACCAACCTCATCTATTTTCACAGAGCTCAACCGTGGCTCCTATAACACCTGGGAACCTAACACCCCCACAATAAACAGTAACTTACAGTTTTTTCTTTGAACAGTCTTCCTCAAATTATTCCTTTTTCTACCACGACCGGGCTGGTCTGAACTGCCCAAGCCATCTTAAATGTCAGCTTCAGAATTGTTAGGAAAGATAAGTTGTGAAGTTTAGAGCTTACAGGATTAACAGCTCAGAGTGTCCTGCATCTGGGGAGGAGCTTTCTCAACATCCGGAAAAGCTGTTTCTTTGTTCTTCCTGACTTCCGTTGTCTCCTGAGGCAAGGAAGACAAAATGTCTGCATCTTCCGATGGTTTAGTAGCAGTGATGCTGATGATGAAGATGCTTTACAAACTTAATCTTTTCCAGAACGGGGCTGCTCTTAAATCGATGTACCACTGTAGTAATAATAATATTTTTTATTTATACCCTGCCCATTTGGCTGGGTTGCCCCAACACATATATAAACATGGCTTCCAACACATTTATAAACATGAAGCATAAATAATAATAATCTGATCCCATATAAAAAGAACATTAACTTTAAAGTGAACAACTTCTCCTAGTGGCCAAAATTGTGGAAACCTTTTGTGAAAAGTGTATTTCTGAGGTTTGATGACTCATAACACCCCTTCTGAGTGGAGTAATACCATAGAATTATATATCAATGCAAAGATAATTTAATGAAGAATGTAATGAAAGAACTTTTATGAAGGTGTATTTATTAGAACAGCAGTCATAACCATTGGCAACCTTTAGCTTTAATTACGGCCTTACAATGCCTTCCCATTATATGAACCAAGTTTTTAGTTCTGCAGCTGTAATAAAGTGAAACAAAGATTAAATTATTGCCTCTGTTAATTGGACTTTATTGCTGGGTTGCTTCTGACTAACAAGTTTCTTTAGTCGGCTCCATAGATTTCTGATTGGGTTAAAGTTTGGGCTATTCCCAGCCCATTCCAGCAGTGAAATATCTTTATCTTGAAAGCACCTTTTGCACACAGCAGCAACATGACATGGAGCGGAATCCTGTTGAAGTATAAAATAGAATACATATATATGTGTGTGTGTGGAATGTTTCCAAGGGGTTGCTCGAGAGCAAGCAGGCAAATATCTCCTTGCTTGGCTGTGAAGCCTTGCTTTTGCTGCCAAAATAAACCTTATCTGTCCGGAGCGCCACTCTCCCGTGGCTGACTCAGTCGCTGGCAGAATCCGTGAGTGGGCGGTTCCTAAACTTTCCCCAGCAAAGCAGCTTCTTGACGCCCAGTCTGCGCCTCCCCTCTCTGCACGGATGCTTTCTGCGCAAGGAGAGTGTGGGTAACGGAGGACCTCTCTCCTCCCCGCTTTGGCCTGGCACCGTCTTGCCTCTTCCGACTCCTGCAGCTCCGCTCCACTGGAGGCGTGTTTACTCTCCTCCGTTGAAGAGGAGCTGCTTCCCATGATCCCTGGAGGCTCTCTGTAATCCATTCGGCTTTTCCTCTCTCCGTCCTGAACCGATGGCAGTTCCCTGACAATATGCTTCAGCATCTGGGAAAAGATCACCTGAGGAACGCTTCAAATTTGGGCGCAAATATTTCATTTATGCATTTTAGGGCATTTACATTCCCATTAATGACGTAAATTTTGCCCACACCTTTTGCTGCCAGATCAACACACTATCTGGGTGTTTCACGGTCGGTGTAATGCAAGTAGGATGTAAATCTTCTCTGATTCTTCTCCTCGCGTATGTCATGCCATCACTACCAAGCAAGGAGATTTGGGTCTCATCACACCAAATAACATTGTCCCATTGTTTCGCTGTCTAGTTAACATGGGTTTAATCATTTCAACCTTTGCTTGAGAGATGACAATGGCTTCTTCCTTAGAATTCTAATATTTAGACCAGTCCTTGCACTCAACTTCACATTACATTGCACCATATCATCTTGTATACACCCAGATGATTTTCTTCTGTCATGTAGGGACAGTCTCTCCACTCGTCCATCATCACTTGCCTTTGTGCACCTTTCCCTGCCTTTACCGGTCTGATTTTGAAGTGACTGAGTCTCCTTATACCTCTTCAGAAATACATAAAGGCCAGCTCTGGTTAAGTTTTTCGTAATATTTCATCAATTTCTTCATAACTGTAGCCTTGTTCACTTAACAGTACAATTTTACATCGCTTTCTGTTTTGTTTTTTTAATATGCTTTTTATTAATTTTCCAATAAAAACAAATTTATAACATCATTAAACATCAAAAACTCATCACATATCTTTTTTTCTTTTAGACTTCCATCA
Organism: Podarcis gaigeae; assembly: GCF_964106915.1. NCBI lineage: Eukaryota > Metazoa > Chordata > Lepidosauria > Squamata > Lacertidae > Podarcis > Podarcis gaigeae. Next base: position 106,256,742 of record NC_139677.1, read on the forward strand.
ACATGTAATTATCACAGATTCTGTAATTATCACAGATTGCATTATATATATCTTTTCTTACCATGTTGTTTAAACAATATTTCTACCAACTCTTCTTACAGAGCTTCTGGAAAACTTACAAACATTATATCATTATCACAAATATTTTTAATATATTCCGTAAATTTACTCCAGTCCTCAGTGAATCTTTGGTCTTGTCAGTTGCGAATCCTCCCTGTCAATCTGTCCAGTTCCGCGTAATCCATTAATTTCGATCTCCATTCTTCAATCGTAGGCATTTCTTCTTGTTTCCATTTCCATTTCTGGGCCAAAAGAGTTCTGGCTGCTGTTACTGCATACAGAAATACTTTCGGATCGTTCCTTTTTATTTCACCACCTAATATTCCTAATAGAATTGCTTCTGGTTTTTTAACAAATGTATATAATAGAACTGCTTCTGGTTTTTTAACAAATGTATATTTCAGTATTATCTTTATCTCATTATATATCATTTCCCAGAAGCACTTCATTTTTTCACATTCCCACCACATATGATAAAATGTCCCTTCTTTCTCCTTACATTTCCAACATTTATTACTCACCTTATACATCTTACTTAATTTAACTGGTGTTATATACCATCAATATATCATTTTCATAACATTTTCTTTAATTGTGGTACATGCCGTAAATCTCATCTCATCCTTCCACAATTTTATCCAGTCATCAAATTGAATGTTATATCCAAAGTCTTTGGCCCATTGAATCATAACTGATTTAACCTCTTCATCCTTCAAATGCCATTCTAATAATAATTTATACATCATAGATAAATTTTTAACTTTGTTATTCAATACTTCTCTTTGAAACCTAGATTCTTTTTCAGAATAGCCTCTTCCTGCAACCTCTTTTCTAAACATTTCATTAATCTGAAAATAATGCAGCCAATTGTTTACATATTATTTCACTTCTTCATATGGTTTCATTTTCCACTTACTTCCCTCTTTCTCAATAAAACTTCCATATGTTATCCACCTCCCAGTCATATTGATCTTTTTAACACTCATCGCCTCTAATGGTGATAACCAGTGTGGTATTTTTGGTTCAAGTAGGTTTTTGTACCTACCCCATACCTCAATCAGAGATCCTCTAATAATATGATATTTGAAACCTTTATGCACTTGTTTTTTCCCATACCGTAAATATGCGTGCCAACCAAATCTATTGTCATATCCTTCCAAATCTAACAAATCTGTATTTTCTAATTTCATCCATTCTTTCAACCAACATATGCACAATGCTTCATAATATAATCTCATATCTGGCAGGGCCAAGCCTCCCCTCTTTTTTAAATCTGTTAAGAACTTAAATTTTATTCTCGGCTTTTTGCCCTGCCAGATATATCTTGAAATCAAAAGCCATGATGCCACCAAATGAATAAAAGTCTGTGTTAAATCTCAAAGAGAGGGGAAGAGAAGGAGAAGGGCAAAAGCCCCCCCATCAAAGATACAAAAATGGCGCAGTTCGCTTCTTTCTATCCCATTCAAACACTACGCAGAGAAGCAGGCGGGGGGGGTATGAATTTCAGAGGGCAAAAACACTCCTAATTCCTCTCAAACTTCTTTTAAAGTTCCAGCAAATTAAGGTAAAGAAACAGTATTTTCCCTCTTAGTATCTTCTGTCTCTCTTCACAGGCTAGAATTAATAAATCAGTAGTTTTAAAGTCCGTCGCTGCCAATTGCGCAGATCTTTTTAAAAACAAAAGTAGAAAGCTCTCGGAGTCTTCTCCCCCGACGTTTCCCACCGACTCACTGATAAGACTATTAATTGCCTTCCAAACGACTCTCCCCCTTTTCTCTATCTTTATAATCCTGATACTCCTTATAGTCCTTTAAAAGGCAGTCAAATAAATTATCAGTTTAATCCGTTTGCCTTGACTTACGTTTTTGTCCCGCTCTGAAGATTGTTCTTGTGTGTAGTTTAAATTCCAGGCAAGGCTGACCTTACCCACTTCAAATTGGCTCTAATCCATGGATTTGTATTTTTAAAAGTCCCAATTCGATTTCTTAATGTTTGAGAGCTGATCGCTTCTGTGTGCAAGCTTGGAGCTTCACTCTTGAGGGATAGAAATGGCCTCCTGCTGTCCGCTTCTCTACCCCACCACTCTCGTCGCCTCCAAAAAAGAGGTTACTTGGCACCCGGAGGATAAGCTGTTGGACGGTGCCAGGACCCTGCCCCTTGAATATCCTTTCAAGGGTGTTTGGGGGGCTGCGGCGCTCTTGCAGTACTCTCTTTTCCCCTCAAAAGCTGGATTCTATCAGCACTGAGGGATCCCGCTTGCTTTCACTCCCGCGATCGCCAGAAGCCTCCTCAACTCTTTATGCCATTTCTATAATTTTATTATGTTTTACATGAACACAAAAAAAAACAACCAACTTGATAGCAATCACAAAAGACACTGACAAAAGTCAACCTAAGCAAGTTGGTTATTTGGCTATAGCATTAGATAGAATATGGGTAATTGAACAATTTCCGTTGATACATAATTGTATGATGTTAGTCCAAAAGAAGCAGTGTTATGAGCCATCAAACCTCAGAAATACACTTTTCTCCAAAAGTATTCCACAATTTTGACCACTACTGTATATCAAACAAAGCAACATTCAGCACCTCAACAGAATCTCATAATAAATATGTTGGTTAATGAGAAACAACAAAGGTAATAAACAAACACTGAAGTCCCTTCAGTTCTTCTTCATTTGTTCCTGAGGCTCTATTTTTTAAAAAAAATACTATTTATTGAATGTGATGGGATGATGAGCTGCTTGTGCGTAAAAGCTTAGTCCCTCAGGGTTTGCTCAGCTTAGCAACACTCTGTCATTAGCGGAGCCCTTAAGCATGGCTCCCTCAGTCGCTGGCAGAATCCGACAGTGGGCGTTACGGAATCTCTTCCAACATAAAAGCTCCTTAACGGAAACGCGTCGTCTGGACTCTCGGCGTGACAGTTTCCGGCGAGGTGTGGGTGTCCCTATAGGAGGTCCTGAAACCTCCTCACTGTTTTCGCTTGAAGTATCCCAGAGCCCCCTTTCTGACTCCCTTTCCTTCGGAGCTCCTTCTCTCCCCCTGCTGGTTCCTTCCTCTGCTGTTAAATCTCTCCTGACCTCCTGGAGCCCTTCCAGCACCTGCTCTGATGGCAGTTCCCTGACATTGAAGCTTCAACAGAATTACAAATATGAAAAAAGACAGGAAAAAAACACACAAAAGGGATAGAAAATAGAAAAAAAGAATAAAAAAAAGTTAAAAACATTTCAATCTTTCCATATCCTGTCTTTCATTTACTTATTTCCGTGACCTCCTCACGCCTCCCGTTTTTGTATTCTAATTCAATTAAATATTCCAGCAAATCCTTCCAACTTCGTTTTTATCCTAATAATTTATCTTAACATATCATAATTTTACCTTCTCTCTTTCACCAATTCATTTTTACTTAATCCTTTATATCCTTTCTGCTAAAACCACATAATTTTTTCCCCCAACATCTTTCTAACATTCCTCAATTTTGCAATATTTCTGAAGATAAACTTTAAATTTCTTCCACTCTTCTTTCACCAAAGGTGAAAGAATGTACCTTCAACCTCTTTACATTTCCAACATTTATTGTCAGGCAAATGATAAATTTTTGCAAGCTTGACTGGTGTCAGGTACCACCTGTAAATCATTTTCATTATATTCTCTCTTAAGGCATTACATGCCGTATACTTCATACCTGTGGTCCATAACTGTTCCCAGTCAGCCATCATGATGTTATATCCAACATCTTGTGCCCATTTAATCATAACAGATTTAACCATTTCATCCTGTGTATTCCATTTCAACAGTTATACATTCTTGACAAATTCTTAGTTTTAGGTTCTAAGAGTTCTGTTTCCAATTTTGATTTTTCCACCTGAAAGGCAATTTTCTTATCCAAATTATAAGTCTCCCTAATTTGATAATAATGGAGCCAGTCTCGTACTTTGTTTTTTAATTTTTCAAAACTCTGCAGTTTTAATCTATCTCCTTCTTGTTCCAAGATTTCCCAATATTTCGGCCAATTTGCCTCCATATTAAGTTTTTCAGAGTCTTGGTTTCCATTGGTGACAGCCACCTTGGCGTTTTATTTTCGAGCAAGTCCTTATATCTTATCCAAACATTAAACAGTGCTTTCCTGACAATATGGTTCTTAAAAGCTTTGTGTGCTTTGACCTTGTCATACCACAAATATGCATGCCACCCAAATACATTATTGAAACCTTCTAAATCCAAAATGTCTGTGTTTTCCAGAAGCAGGCATTCTTTCAGCCAGCAAAATGCGGCTGATTCATAATAAATTTTAAGGTCTGGCAGGGCGAATCCCCCTCTTTCTTTAGCATCAGTTAAAATCTTAAATTTAATTTGAGGCTTCTTGCCCTGCCAGACAAATCTAGAAATATCTCTCTGCCACTTCTTGAAACAGTCCACCTTGTCCAAAATTTGCAATGTTTTTGAAACAAATACAACATTCTTGGCAATACATTCATCTTTATGACAACAATTCGGCCTAGCAATGATAACTTCAAATTTGACCATATTTCTAGATCCTTTTTCACTTCCATCCAACATTTTTCATAATTATCTTTAAATAAATTCACATTCTTAGCAGTCATATTAACCCCCAGGTATTTCACTTTCTTAACCAATGTTAATCCTGTCTCCTTCTGAAACCTCTCTTTCTCAATCACTGTTAAGTTCTTCTCTAACACCTTAGTTTTCAACTTATTCAACTTAAATCCCGCAACCTGACCAAATTCTTGAATCAATTGCAATACTCTTTTAGTACTGGATTCCGGCTCCTGCAATGTCAAGACTAAATCATCGGCAAAAGCTTTCAATTTATACTGTTTAGCTCCGACTTGTATATCTTTAACCAATTGGTCCTTTCTTATCATATTAAGCAAAACCTCCAGGACCGAAATAAAAAGCAATGGGGAAATTGGGCAGCCCTGTCGTGTTCCTTTCTCAATCCTAAATTCTTCTGTAATTACATTATTCACAATTAATTTAGCTTTTTGTTCTGAATAAATTGCACCTATACCGTTTTCAAAACCTTGGCCTACCCCCATTCCCTGTAAATTTTTATTCATGAAGCTCCAAGAGATGTTTTCAAAGGCTTTCTCTGCGTCCACAAATATCAAAACTGCTTTAGTATTAATATTCACTTGTAATTTTTCTAAAATATTGATTATATTCCTTGTATTGTCTGACAAGTGTCTCCCCGGGAGAAAGCCTGCTTGATCTTTGTGGATTTCTTCTACCAATACCTTTTTTAATCTTTTAGCCATAATTTCAGCAAAAATTTTATAATCCACATTAAGCAAAGATATGGGGCGGTAGTTCTTAAGTTGTGTCTTCTCCGATTATGTTTTCGGTATAAGTGTAATATAGGCGTATTTCCACGACTCTGGTGCCTTTTTCCCCTCTAGTATTTCATTACAGACTTCCTTCAATGGCTGTACTAGCCAATCTTTCAAAGATCTGTAATATCTTGAAGTCAAACCATCCGGCCCTGGAGATTTGCCCAGTTTCATATTCTGAATGGCTCCTTCCACCTCTTGATCTGTTATTTTATAGTTTAGCATTAACGTGTTCTCTTGAGAGATTTTTTGTAGTCCATTTGTTCATTTGTTCCTGAGGCTCTAATCCCTTTTTGTCTCCATGGCAGATTGTGATGAATCAGAAATCAAGAACGAAGGTGACCACGATAAAATCCCCAGAGAGGAGAAGCCACGTAAAAATTTGGAGTTTAGAGAAAGCTGCAGTCAGTGCTCCCATTCCACTTCCCATCAACAAAATATCCTTGGAAAGAAACTCTATCAGTGTGTGGAATGTGGAAAGAGCTTCAGTATGAGCTCCTCTCTCACTAGGCATCAGAGAATTCATACAGGGGCGAAACCCTATCAGTGTGTGGAATGTGGAAAGAGCTTCGGTAGGAGCACCGATCTCATGTCCCATCAGAGAATTCATACAGGGGAGAAACCCTATCAGTGTGTGGAATGTGGAAAGAGCTTCAGTCAGAGCTCCAATCTCACTTCGCATCAAAGAATTCATACAGGGGAGAAACCCTATCAGTGTGTGGAATGTGGAAAGAGCTTCAGTCAAAGCTCCAAACTCACTTCCCATCAAAGAATTCATACAGGGGAGAAACCCTATCAGTGTGTGGAATGTGGAAAGAGCTTCAGTCAGAGCTCCTCTCTCACTTCCCATCAAATAATTCATACAGGGCAGAAACCCTATCAGTGTGTGGAATGCGGAAAGAGCTTCACTCATAGCTCCAACCTCACTTCCCATCAAAGAATTCATACAGGGGAGAAACCCTATCAGTGTGTGGAATGTGGAAAGAGCTTCAGTCGGAGCTCCTCTCTCACTTCCCATCAAATAATTCATACTGGGGAGAAACCCTATCAGTGTGTGGAATGTGGAAAGAGCTTCACTGAAAGCTCCTCTCTCACTTCCCATCAAAGAATTCATACAGGGGAGAAACCCTATCAGTGTGTGGAATGTGGAAAGAGCTTCAGGAAGAGCTCCTCTCTCACTTCCCATCAAAGAATTCATACTAGGGAGAAACCCTATCAGTGTGTGGAATGTGGAAAGACCTTCACTGGAAGCTCCAAACTCACTTCCCATCAAAGAATTCATACAGGGCAGAAACCCTATCAGTGTGTGGAATGTGGGAAGAGCTTCAGTCAGAGCTCCTCTCTCATTTCCCATCAAAGAACTCATACAGGGGAAAAACCCTATCAGTGTGTGGAATGTGGAAAGAGCTTCAGTCACAGCCACAATTTCACTTCCCATCGAAGAATTCATACAGGGGAGAAACCCTATCAGTGTGTGGAATGTGGAAAGAGCTTCAGTAACAGCTGCTCTCTCACTTTGCATCAGAGAATTCATACTGGGGAAAAACCCTATCAGTGCGTGGAATGTGGAAAGAGCTTCAGTCAGAGCTCCCATCTTTCTTCCCATCAAAGAATTCATACAGGGCAGAAACCCTATCAGTGTGTGGAATGTGGAAAGAGCTTCAGTAGGAGCACCGATCTCATTTCACATCAGAGAATTCATACAGGGGAGAAACCCTATCCGTGTGTGAAATGTGGAAAGAGCTTCAGGAAGAGCTCCTCTCTCACTTCCCATCAAAGAATTCATACAGGGCAGAAACACTGTCAGTGTGTGGAATGTGGAAAGAGCTTCAGTCAGAGCGCCAATCTCACTTCCCATCAAAGAATTCATACAGGGGAGAAACCATATTAGTGTGCGGAATGTGGAAAGAGCTTCTGGAGGAGCTCCCATCTCACTTCTCATCAAAGAATCTATACAAAGGTCGGTTTGTGTTTTTATATTGTGTTTTTATGTTGTAACATTCCTGAGACTTGTGGGTATAGGGAGTAGGCACCAACTCTTAAAGCCCTAGCGGTCTTTGTCCCCCAATAAAATATTTGAGGAGGACACCCCCCAGGGTTTTTTTGGGTTTTTTCCCCAGACACAACCTTTTATTCTTCCACTACTTGCCATACAATTTCTCTTTTAATTTTCTCTCTATAAATAAATAAAGTACAAAGGTCACAAGAAAATCAAAATACTAGAAAATACAAAAGTGTGGAGGTCCCATATTTGCAGGCCAAACGCAAAAGTTGCTTTGAAGCAGGGTTTCCCAAACTTGGGTCCCCAGCAGCTCCTGGACTACAGTTTCCATCATCCCTTCCCGTTAGTCCTGCTAGCTAGGGATGATGGGAGTTGTAGTCCAAAAACAGCTGGAGACCCATGTTTGCTTTAAAGGGAAGGTAGGCTGGCCCTGTGACACCCTCTGCTGGCTAATTGGAATTTATAGATCTCAAAACTGAAGTTTATCGGCACTTCAACCTCTAGGGAGCTTCTAGGTGCTTTCTGCACCACCTAGAGTACCCACAGAATTGTGGCTTCTACTGGCAACACACATAGGAGTGTTATTCTAAAGCAGCAATGCTGCAGCAAGCAAAGGCTCTAGCAGCTCAGTCTGCTGCTTGTGGCTGGAAAGCCAAACAGGAAGTATGTGACTGTTGCCATGAAAACGAAGGGGCAGTCCATTCTCCTTATTGAGCACAGGATGTGAGCTCAGGATGTGTCATATGACCTGTACAGGATGTACATGGGTGGAGTTTGGAGTTTCTCTCTGTTTGTTGAAGAGAGCAGACATCTTTTACTGTATGACTGCTAAAGACAGGAATAAAAGAATGTAGTTACATTTCTGTCTGTGTCTGATTCCCCTCCCTGGGGATATGCAGGGAGCAGGGAGGAGGAGAAGCAGTTGGTGTGTTTTTCTCACAGCCTGAGGAAAATCGCCGGAACGGACCTCGTATGTTTTTCCTGCCGGGAGTCGCCGGAGGGAGGTCTAAGGAATTCAGCCCGTGCTTGAACAGATAGGCACATACCTCTGACCGGGCTAGAATTCCAACAGTGGTAGCAGAGGATGGTTTCTACGATCCATGGAAGTCTGCAGAATGAGTGGCAGAGCTGCTGTATTCATTGCTCCATGGAGGCCTGAGGTGAGAAAGCTGATTCTCTGCAGCCAGAAGCTGACCAGAAGAAGCTGAAAGCCAAGCAACGGAGCCCAGGTATGAAATTTTCGGGCTTAGAAGTGTGCATGCAGATTGATTCATTCTCTGCTTCAAGGGAGCAAGGTTTGGGAAAAACTGCTCCGAGAGAGAAGAGCTCTGCATTCCAAACATTCCTGTGGTTAATCCTGTCCAAGGAAAGGAATGCTGTTGCTTAGCAACGAAGGCCAGTTTCACGAGAGGGCTGGAAGTCAGGCTTTGCCTCAGAGAGGCAAAAACAGCCTATGTTTTGACTTAGGCCCAAAGGAACTGTTGGAAAGGGACTTTCCAAAGCGGCCAGTGTTATAGCTGCCAGGTGCACAGAGTGTAAACAAGCCAGCTATTGGATTTTAGAGGCTTGTGTTTGAGAGTCAATGCAAGGACTCAAAATGGAAGTCAAGGACAGGGTGAGACAAGAACGGAGTTCTGACACCCCCACTGCTGTTGCTACTGGAGAAAATGCTGTAGCGTTAAACGTTGTCCGATGCTACAATTGTGACCAGACTGGGCATCTTCAGCGGTACTGCAAGAAGCCACGTCAGCAGAAAGGAGCCAAGGGAAGCTCCACAAAGTCTGAGGCGTCAGGCAAAAGTCGTACCATCCCAAAGGCAAAGACTGCAAAGGCTTTGATGTCCCTAAAAGCCACACCAGAAGTGGGGAATTCTTTCGTTTTGGACACGGGAGCGACAGTTCACATGACAGGACACAGAGGACTATTTTTTACGTTTAAGAAGCAAAGCTTCGCGGTACAACAGGCCAACGGTCAAGAGCTGGAAGCCACCGGAATTGGGACTGTGTATCTTGAAAGTCTGAACTTGACTATAAACAATGTATATTTGGTTCCAGAGTTGAAGTACAATCTGCTCAGCGTTTCGCAGATTGCCAAGAAGGGACTAAAACTGTCCTATGATTATCAACATTGCGAGATCTACAAAGATGGAGAGCTGTATCTTTCTGCCAAAGAGAAAGATGGACTGTATTTGTTGACATTTGATCAAAGTGATTACATGGAATGTAATTCTTGTGATTCTAACATGATTTCTTTTGCAGGTGTAGCCAAGGAGAACACCAAGAAGGTGACCTCGAGGGTCAACAGGGCATTTCAGAGGGTGTATGCTGATGTGATTGGTCCTTTAGCACCATCTAGAGGCAATGCAAAGTATTACCTAATATGTGTTGATTCTTTTACAGGTTTTGTCTGGATTTATCTTTTGGAGAGACCGCAAGAAGCCTTAGAAAGGTTTAAAGAGTTTTGTGACAAGGTTAAAAATATGCATGATGCTGACATAAATTGTCTTTGCACAGATGAGAAGCCAATTTTTCTTTCACAGGATTTCCAGAGCTTCCTGAAGAAGAAAGGGATAAGACACAAAATTGCTAGTTCCGAAGAAGCTTGGAACAGATGTGTCTGTGTTAAGGTGAACAAAGAATTGCAAAAGGGAATGGAAGCGCAATTGCTTAGTTCACATCTGTCACATGAGTACTGGGCTGAGTCGCTAATGTCATTTTGTTATACGTGGTTGAGAAAGTTTTCAAAAGACTTGGGAAGTTCTCCTTTTGAGAAACTGTTCCACAGAAAACCTTCTGTTGCCCATTTCAAAGTGTTTGGGTCTCATGTGAGAACAGAAGCTCCAGGTGGAGTAAAGAATGCCAGAGGCATTTTTGTGGGTTATGAAAAGGGTCTCTACAGAGTAATTTTGTCTGAATCTGGAAAGGTGATTCTCACAAAATTTCTAGAGAGTGCTCCTGAACAGGAGAGAGTGATTGTTCACACATTTCCCACAGGTGATAATGATGATTCTGATGATGATGATGATGTTGATTTTATTGAGTTCAGTAGTACTGATGATGACAGCGATAGCTCAGACAGCTCAGTTGTCACAGTCATTGAGAGGAAATCTCACATAATGACTAGACCCTCAGAAGAGGAGGATGAACCACTGTTTACAATTGGTACTGGTTCTCCAAAGAGTCCAAAGGTTGAACCAGAAAGCAAAGAAGAGCAGCACCTCTTACGTAGGTCTGAGAGAGCAACGAAGGGTGTACCACTCAAGAGGTATTCACAAGAGTTTGCTAACTTAGCTGTTGCTGTTGTAAACGACCAAGGTCAGATTGAAGCTGTGTCTGAGTCAGAGACAAAGGCACAACAGAGAGTTGTTAACCAAGGTAATGCAGAAGCACTCATTCCTTGGAAGTCACACAACCAGAGAGGTACATTGGTAAAACCAGTGGCGGGTAGTTCCAAGGGTGGAACTGAAACAACAGGGGAATGTTATAAGTATAACAACTGTTTGTTTTCTTCTCTGGATGACGCTTTGCTCGCAGCACGCATTGATACTTTAGGGGGAGTATGTTATTCTAAAGCAGCAATGCTGCAGCAAGCAAAGGCTCTAGCAGCTCAGTCTGCTGCTTGTGGCTGGAAAGCCAAACAGGAAGTATGTGACTGTTGCCATGAAAACGAAGGGGCAGTCCATTCTCCTTATTGAGCACAGGATGTGAGCTCAGGATGTGTCATATGACCTGTACAGGATGTACATGGGTGGAGTTTGGAGTTTCTCTCTGTTTGTTGAAGAGAGCAGACATCTTTTACTGTATGACTGCTAAAGACAGGAATAAAAGAATGTAGTTACATTTCTGTCTGTGTCTGATTCCCCTCCCTGGGGATATGCAGGGAGCAGGGAGGAGGAGAAGCAGTTGGTGTGTTTTTCTCACAGCCTGAGGAAAATCGCCGGAACGGACCTCGTATGTTTTTCCTGCCGGGAGTCGCCGGAGGGAGGTCTAAGGAATTCAGCCCGTGCCTGAACAGATAGGCACATACCTCTGACCGGGCTAGAATTCCAACAAGGAGAACAAATGAAAGACAAACACAATGGACAGGCAAAAACCTGGAAAGGGTGATACCAAATGGACACAGGTAGGGGAGATGACATGCTAGAAGTGTTCTCCAGGGCAAGGGGAGGTGCTGGGCTCAAAATTTTACTTTTTTTAAATGTCACTGCCATTATAGGCATTGCCATTCAAATGGTGTACATGCATCATGTGGTTGATTGTGCAAGGAGGGCCTTACCTGGCCCCCACCAATATTTTATTCAAGTAAGCATCACTGCTTGAGAAGTTCAGGATGTATGAATTCAGGGGTCAGAATACCCATGGAGACAAGTTATGTGAAAGATAGTCAGCAAGTAGAATGCGCTGAGTTCAAAAATGCTGAGATTTTTCAGTCAGCTCTGGGTAGGCTGTTGTATCTGTCCAGGTAGAGCAGACCGAACATTGCTTTTGCTACCAACCTGCTCAGCAAGGAAGCTACAAACCCGAGTGTGAGTGCCTGGAATGGAAGGGTGCTGCGTATCTGCAGGATACCAAGGATGTCTGTCTCAAGCTGTCAGCTAAGGGTGATGGCTAGCTGATGTTCTGCAGAGATAACGATTGGGCGAATCTGGCTAACAGGAAGCCCGTATCTGGGATGGTGGTAAGGTTTGGGGACTCTTTGGTTGGGTGGATGTCACGGTGTGCTGGTCCCGGGGGTTAATCAAGAGGCAAGGTCCAAGTCCAGCCCGTGGTTGATGAAGCAATATGAAGGCAGTCCATAAAAGCTGAAGCTGGGTGCAGGGCAGGGTTCAGGCAGCGACTGACAACCACCAACGTTGCTCCCGCAACTTGGGACTGGGGCTGGCTGGCATTTATATGTCCCGAGGCATAGGGCAGCCCTGATCCTCAGAAGACTCTCCTTTCGTGGCCTGGAGGTGAGCACTCCTGTGGGAACTTAGTTCCCTCTGCCTCTCTGCCCTGAGCCTCTGCAGCTCAGGAGAGGCTGGAGGGTTACTGGACCCAGAGGTAACCCCAGCTTCCTCTGACAGGGCTTAGAGTGGAGCACCTGCAGGCAATGGGTTCTCCATCACCTCCGGAGCCAGAGCAGACTCAGCTGGTGTCTGCACCTGAGGATCCAGCACAGGTGAGGACCCTTCAGGCTCGTGCCCCAACCCCGGCTCAGCTGGTTCTGGAGGCGAGGAATCCTGTGCAGGTTGGGATTCCTTAGGTTCAGCATCTGAATCTGAATCCCAGGCCATCACACCCAGAAGCAAAATTTTATTGCGCTTTCCTTTACTGAAGCTGAATTCAGTGTGCTGTCTGAACTTTGCAGGGAATTGGAATTCTGTGTTTGTTTGGTTCAAGAAATCTGCAGGGATTGTTGTTTCCCTGTCACGGTGTGGGAGGACAATCAACCCTGTCTGAAGTTGGCAGAGTCTGGGCAGTTTAAGGCCAGAACCAAACACCTAGGCATCTGTTTCCAAAATGGGTTTCAGAGTATCCAGTTAGGCTTGGTGAGATTGCAGTACTGTTCAAGCCAGAAGAACCTGGCAGATGGGTTCATGAAACCTTGAGCTTTCAGCGTCATGGGGAGTTCTGTAAAGGTCTGTGTTTGGGGTAAGTGGTGAAACCTACGAGTCCCCAGCAGTGCAGGACGAGAGGGGTGTGATGGGGAATCAGAGCTTATATATGTGATGGGGAATCAGAGCTTATAGGCTTAACAGCTCAGAACCCATCGTCCTGCCTGTTCTGGGGAGGAGCTGTCTCCAACTTCTGTAGAAGCTGTTTCTTTGTTCTGTCTGACTTTCGCTTTTGCTGCCAAGCAAGGAAGCAAGATGCCTGCTGTCTCAGATGGTTTGTTTATTTTTACTGTTCTGCTGTAAATAAAGCTGTTAGTTTAGAACAACAGCGTGTGGACTCTATCTTCTACAAGCTTACACACCAAGCGGCTAGCGCTGTGCACATTCTGGAAAAGTCCAGAAAGCTGAATGGAAAACAGGGAAGTGTGCCGGACTCCACAATACTTTGCACCTCCAAGGAGTCTTCACCCAACTGGTGGATTGGACCCTTCTGTGATGTAAATGTGGTGAACCAGTTCCATCTTCCACAAAGTTTTGCCTTAGCCTTTGTACTGGAACATCCTGGCATTTGGACTCTGCCCAAACTTCTCACAGGAAAAACTTTCCACTGCTTCCAATATCAGTGCCACCTGCTGGTTGCAGTGATGGTTGGGATGACGTGGCAGCCAACTCCCCTTGCTCCTCCTGCTTTGGAGATTTCACCCCCTGAACAGGAAACACCCCCCTCGTGCACTCTTCCTCCAAAAGCCTCCCTTTTGTGGAGCTTCCGTTTTCACGAACACATCCCTGCATGCTCTGGGATACTGTTTCAGCTTTCCCCGGGGTGTAACTTCTGGCAGTCTGCTCAGCAGCCTCCGCCATCTTGCAGTGTTCATCATGTGATGCAGCTTTAATTCCTAGTATACCAGTCACAGAAAATTGCTGATGTGTTAACCAAGCTAAACCTGATGGATGCTAACCCTGTAGACACACCAATGACAACAAGTTATCAGGTAGATGACACGGAAGAAGCATTTTCTGACACTACACTGTACAGAAGTGTGCTAGGCAAACTAATATTCATTGCCAGATATTCAAGACCTGACATTGCACTTAGCTGTAACTTGCTAAGCAGACAAGTCAACAATCCTGTTAAGGATTGGAAAGCTCTGAAACGTGTAGGACGCTATTTGAAAGGCACTATGCATTACAGACTGACATTTAACAATTAGAAGTCTGATGGTCTTGAGATATTTGCTGATGCGAGTTTTGGAAGTGACACTACAGACAGGAAAAGCACGTCTGGAGTTTGCTATATGTACAATCAGGGTCTATTTGATTGGTCGTGCAAGAAGCAAACAACAGTAAGTTTAAGTTCTTGTGAAGCTGAACTGAATGCATTGTCTTATTCACTCGTGGATTGTGAATGGTTGTTACAGTTGTGTAAAGACACAAGAATTCCTGTCAAATGTCCAATCCAGGTTTATCAGGACAACAAAGCATGTTTGGCTTTTCTGACTTCTGAAGGTTGTAAGCAAAGCACGAAGCACTTTGAAGCTGAAAAGAGTGCTGGAACTGATTAAAGAATTTGGAGAAGTGGCAGGCTTTAAGCTGAACATAACAAAAACAAAAATGCTTGTTAAAAATGTAACTACAGAAGAAAAGGACGACTTAGAAAAAATATTGGGCCTGAAAATCTCTTCAAAAGCGAAATACTTGGGTATTTGGATCACCCCCAAGAACATTAACTTATTTCAGGATAATTACACCAAAACTTGGCTAGAGATTAGAAAAAACTTGGTAACCTGGAGTAAACTAAAATTAACATTTCTGGGTAGGATTTCCATTATAAAGATGAATGTGCTTCCAAAATTAATCTTTTTATTTAAAATGATTCCGATACTGGGTGAAGCAGGTTGTCTCAAGATATGGCAAAGAGAAATTTCCATATTTCTGTGGGAAGGGAAGAAACCTAGGATTAAACACCTGGTCTTAATAGACATAAAAGAGAGAGGAGGTTTTTCTCTACCCGATCTAAAACTTTACTACGAGGCAGCCTGTTTCACCTGGCTAAAAGATTGGTGCACATTGCAGGATCTGGACCTCCTGGACCTGGAAGGTTTTGACAACCGTTGGGGATGGCACGCCTACCTAATATATGGAAAAGCGAAAATTCATAAAAATTTTACCAACCATATAATAAGAAAGTCACTCTTTGCTGTATGGGAAAAATATAAAGACCTGATGGAGCCTAAAGTCCCGTGGTGGACTTCTCCAGTAGAAGCCATAGCAGTAAAACGGAAAAATACTCAGGAAAGCTGGCCAACATATAAAATACTTCTAAAAAATGAAGATAACCAAATAAAATTTAAAAAATTTGAGGAAATAAGAGAACACATTTCAGACTGGTTCCAATACCATCAGTTACTTGAAAAATTTAAATCTGACAAACAAAAGGGGTTCTCAGTAGATATTTCCCGATTTGAATCTGATCTTGTAAATTCTAAAAGAAAAACTTTCCAAAACTTACCGACTCCTCCTTGACCGTCCAGTCAAGGAGGAGGAGGTAACAGTGGCAATGGTGAGGTGGTCCCAGGATTTTGGCCATTCAATAACCATGGCCCAATGGGAAAAATTATGGAAGATCAATTGGAAATTCACAAACTGTTACACGATTAGAGAGAACTTTCAAAAAATGCATCATCGATGGTATCTAACACCATGGAAACTTTCGAAAATGTATAAAAATGTGTCAAGTAATTGTTGGAGATGCGGAGACTCAGGAACATTCTATCATATGTGGTGGACATGTAGGAAAATACAGGTATTCTGGGAGAGTATACATGCAGAACTGCAAAAAATGCTAAAGATCTCTTTCAATAAAGAGATTCCCAGGCCTACCTCCTGGGAATAACAGATTTGGATATTCCACAAAAGAGGAAGGGTATCTTTTTATATGCGACGGCGGCAGCAAGAGTTTTGATCGCAGCAAAATGGAAGAGTAATGAAATCCCCTCTATACAAGATTGGATCCAAAAGCTGACAGAATATGCCGAATTAGATGGTTTATCAGAAAAAATAAAGAATAAATCAAAACAGGAATTTGTTTCTAAATGGGAGGTTTTCAAAGAATATCTGAAAAATAAATATAGTAGTTTAAATTCAGTTGCAGCATTCGAGGAACTTCAGTAATAGTTGCTAGGTAGATAGAAGAAATTAGATTTATTGAAAATAAGTTTAATTATGGAAAAAACGTGTATTGGCAATAAGTAATATGAATTTGAAATATGGAACAGACGGGAAGTTGGGTCTTTAGTGTTAAGACCAATAGATGTTTTATTGTTTGCCAAGAAAATTATGTGTCTATGGTTATTTTTGTAATTTGTGTGTAATTTGGTATTTGTGTTTTTTTGTGTGTTTTTTCCCGTGTTGTATAAATAAATAAATTTAAAAAAACACACAATAAGTTTAAGTTCTTGTGAAGCTGAACTGAATGCATTGTCTTATTCACTCGTGGATTGTGAATGGTTGTTACAGTTGTGTAAAGACACGAGAATTCCTGTCAAATGTCCAATCCAGGTTTATCAGGACAACAAAGCAAGTTTGGCTTTTCTGACTTCTGAAGGTTGTAAGCAAAGCACGAAGCACTTTGAAGCTGCAACATGCTAGAGAATGTGTTCAGAAAGGACTCATAACGGTGTCCTACATGCCAGGTAATGAAATTCCTGCTGATTTATTGTCCAAGGTTGTTCCGAAGGATCAACACTGTACCTATGTACAGAAATTGGGTTTGTACTGATAATGTATTGACACACTGCCCAGTGGTGTTCACAGAAAGGGGGAGGATGTTAGTTTCTGTTTCTCACTGTGCAGCTGTGCGGAGTCCCAGGACTCTGTTTACATTCCAGAGACCTTGCAGTCTCACGGGAAAGGGAGACGGGATGTGATGTTAGTGGTTTCCTGTTTCCTTTGTTCCTTAGTTCCTTTGTTCAGTTGCTCTCTGCTTTCATAGAGAGAGGATGTCTTTTCTGTTCTGCGTAGTTTAGAAATAAAACTTTTTACAATGTAGCCAAACCTCTCGTCTCTCCCCTGTGCTGGGAAGCCTGCTGGATAGAATGTGCTTGAGGCCTCATCAAAGGCTCAGGTCATTAAACACGTCGGAGGCGATTTCAAAGGCTCAGCTCGGAGGAAGATGAGGCCTTATCGGCTTGGCCGAGCGGAGATTCCGACAAAGATTCACAAAATGTTTAGGGGTATGCGTACCCCTGAGTACCCCCAGGAAAAAAGCACTGGATCTAACCATCATCTTTCTTTTTCCTTTTACAAACATTTTATTGGTTTTGAATGAATCATAGAATCATAGAGTTGAAAGGGACCCCAAGGGACATCTAGTCCAGCCTCCTGAATGCAAGAAACTCAGCTAAAGCATTCATGACAGAATGAACCACGCACATCACAAACACAATAACAACAGTTATGTAGAAGTGTCCACGTACTGTTCGAGTAGGAACCAAGACGGGTGACCAGTGGAATGAATAAATGTTTGCTCCCAGCATCTAGTGCTTAAACCAAAGGGAAGTACAATCTCCATATTGATGCACTGGGGTGGGGGTGGGGAGACTGCCTGTCTAAAGGAAGAAGAAGAAGTGGACGATGAAGAGGAAGAGTTTGGATTTGATATCCCGCTTTATCACTACCCTAAGGAGTCTCAAAGCTGCTCACAATCTCCTTTCCCTTCCTCTCCCACCACAAACACTCTGTGACTAGCCCAAGGTCACCCAGCAGCTGCATGTAGAGGAGCGGGGAAGCGAACTCAGTTCACCAGATTACGAGTCCACCGCTCTTAACCACTACACCATGCTGGCTGATGTTGTTTAATTCCTCTTTTTTTTGTTTGTTAGAGTGTACATTAATTTCCCAATAAAAAACATCCAATTAACATAACAATTAACATATCAAATCATAATCCAATTAAAATAAAAAACTAAAATAAAAAAGATCAAATTGTCTTCCGAATTGTAATTTTGATTTTACGACTTCCCATAGCTTGAACCTCGAAGCATATCCAAATCTCAGTCCTGCCTCTCGTTTCATTCCCCTTCTAACAACTCTGTTGTGTTGTGTCAAATGTTCATACAGGTTTATATGCCATCTTTGATCAATCCAGCCTGCAGTTGTTGGTCCACCCTGAAGCTCCTGAACAATCCCTGATGGATGGTCCTCCAACCTCTGTTTAAAAATCTCCAATGAAGGAGAGTCCACCACCTTCTAAAAGAGTCTGTTCCCCCATCAAACTGCTCTTACTGTCAGAAGGTTCTTCCAAATGTTTAGTTGGAATCTTCTTTCATGCCATTTGAATCCAACCTTCTGGAGAAGCAGGAAATAAACTTGCTCCATCTTCCATGTGGCAGCCGTTCAGATAGTTGAAGATGGCTATCATATCCTCTTTTCCAGGTTAAACACACCAAATTGCCTCAGCCATTCCTTATAAGGCTTGATTTCCAGTTCCTTGGTCTTCTTGGTTGTTCTCCTGGTATATACATTCCAGAGTTAGATAAAAAAAGATTCACACACTTTCTGATAATGAAGTCCCTCCTGCTTCCATAAAAAATTGCCTAAAAAATCATACCTGAGCTATCTGGAGTCAACTGGATTCATAGAGGTTATTATAAGATGGGTCAGCATCCCTCAATAAGGTCCTGAACATAGAACAACCCCCTGGATGTCCACCCCTTCTACTGGAGATATTTGTTTTGATCATGAAAATCCAGAAATGGAATTAGTGGAGATTTCTGAGGACCTACAGTATTCCTCCATCTCTTCCATGTTTCTCAGGTTGCACACATAAATGACATATTTATATTGTTCTGTATGTAATACTGTAATAGACTGCTTTAACAAATGATGGTCAAGTTTCTTTCCTAATCTTAATCATATCTCTGGCCTAATAAAATCTGGAACTTTTGATGCCATGTTATTCTGGGTTTCCAGTCCTGAAAAAGCAGGGATTTATTCAGTGGTGGTGACCCTTTTTCAGCCTCAGGGCCATGTTTTCTTATCAAAAGCTTTCTGGGAGCCACATCCCAGAGGTGGTTGTGGCAAAATGGGTGTGGTCAGACATATACCCCTCTTCATCCGGGCAACCAAGAACAGTTGTCATAGTTCCAAGACAGATGGCAGCTGGGTAAAATCACTTGGGGAGAGTGCAGAATGGGGCCAATGAGGGATGCGGCCTGGGCAGGGTCCTGAGGGCAAGACAGAGCTGCCAGAAGGCCTGTACAGTGGTACCTCTGGTTATGAACGCTTCAGGTTACGAACGCTTCAGGTTACGAACTCCGCTAACCCAGAAGTCGCTGCTTCTGGTTGTGAACTTTGCCCCAGGATGTGAACAGAAATTGTGCACAGGAGGCGTGTGCACAGTGGGAGACCCCATTAGTGAAAGCGTTCCTCAGAATAAGGGGCTTAAGAACGGACCTCCGGAATGAATTAAGTTCGTAACCAGAGGTACCACTGTATTCAGTTTCCAGGTATGAGGTTGGGGGTAATTCTACTTGTGGTTTCAAGAAATCACACCAAATCCCCAATCAGTATAACTTCATTTAGTAATGCATTACATTTCTATTAGGACACAGACTATACAGCATAGGCAAAATATGCATAATCTTAGCTGTTCATCCTTTACCCAACCACTTTCTGCCTTGTCTGCACTTCACCATCTCTCATCAAGCCATAGTTCATGAAAAACACTTACCCAACCCATTTGATTTTAGTATATGTGTCAGAACCCTCCTCGTACATTATCTGGAGTTGTTTTTCTCTTTAACAATGAGCCATTAATTTCCCCTTTAACTGGTTTTTACTAGTCTTGTGGTCAGTTCCCATTCCTGTGCATGTTACACTGGCCTCACTTATGAATGGGCCTAACCAGGGTCTTTTTCCAGCCAGAACTTGCTGGAACTCAGTTCTGGCCCCTCTTGGGTGGGTGCCATTGCCACTCTAAGAAAACGAGTTGCCCTAGCTCAGTTCCCCATTCTTTTAAAAAATAAAAATCAGACCATTTATACTCATCAATGCATACAGGTATCACACTGTTTTATTCTCTGCCTGCCAACCCACCTATATGGTATTCCTGCTCTGCCCGTTACAGGATTCTCAGCTGTGAAGCTGTTGTCTCTTTCAAGCTACCTTCTGTTCCACTCTTCCCAAGTCTGCTGGAGATGTAGAATGATAAAGAATCTGAAGCCTGGAGGTGGGATTGGGTTCCGCTCTCCACAGTCCCCCTGACTCTGTGAAGCGATGCTCCAGGTCTGGGCAGTTTGGATGCCATGGGAATTGGGATGGAGCAAAGCTCTTTCTACAGTGAAACAACCCCACTGAGATGTCCACCCTAGCACCTCCAGAGAAACACTATAAATGCTGCTTTCTGATCAGCCAAGTGGAGTCAGATCTGAGGGATGCTCCTCCATCCACAATGCAGCTGCCAGTAGACCTTTGACTCTGTGGCTCAGCAGAGCACACCTTGCTGTGTGAATCTGTAGGTGAGCTGGCAGAAAGGCAAAAGTCAGGCTGTCAGTTCCTCACAAAGGGAGGGTCTCTCCACATCCGAAAGTGCAGAGTGGGGGGCAAGAGGGCAGGTCTGAGTCCCTGATCTGGTTCTCCCCAATACTCACCTCTGGGGGAGGGATGTGCAACCGCAGCACATCTGCAAAGAGAAGGACATGGGGACAGGTGAGTCCGTCCCTGAGCACCTGGCAAGGCTATTCCAAGAGTTTTCTCCTGGGTTCCAAGCCCTACTGCAGGGGAGGAGGGACATCCCAAGCCATGGGGGCCAATCCTGGCCTCCTTCAACCAGAATGTGGCTCCCCAGGTCAGGGACAGGCAAACTAAGGGTTGGGGGCTGGATGCGGCCGAATCGTCTTCTCAATCCGGCCCGCGAATGATTTGGGGATCAGCGTGTTTTTACATGGGTAGAATGTGTGTTTTTATTTAAAATGCATCTCTGGGTTATTTGTGGGGTATAGGAAATGGTTCACCCCCCCAAAAAAAATTTAGTCTGGCCCCCTACATGGTCTGAGGGATGGTGGACCGCCTCACGGCTGAGAAAGGTTGCTGAGCCCTGCCCCAGGCTTACAAGATGGTCAATATCCAGTTCCACTCCACCCTTTTAAAATTTAAATCTCAAAACAGATCCCAACTTTCAGAGCATGTAAATCACATGAGTGGAAAGACCCCTGCTCCACTCACAGAAATAGGACTGTACTTCCTTCTCCCACCTTTAAAGTAAACGTCTATGTAATGAAACCGAATTGATCCAAGTCTGCCTTCCTCCGCCAACCTCAACTTTGTTCTTCAAGCCAAAAGACTGTCCCATTAAACTTTAATTAGTTTAATGTAAATGCCCAGTGCGCTTCTATCGTCACAAGTCCCACTACAGCAGAGTATTTCGCACAGCAGTTGAAGAGCAGGAGAGGCAGTATCTTTTCAAAGAGGAGTCTTGGAGCATGCGGTTTGTAACTCAAAGATAAGGTTTATTTACAAAAACAAAAAACAACCCTGGCGAAGAACCACACATCTCAGCAAACACGCCCAAAAAGGAGGAGAAAAGGGAGGGAAGAACAAACACACAGGAGACTATTTATACAAACTCATGTTCCTGGAAGCCTAATGACCTCCAGCTGCTCAGTGATTAGAGCGTTTCTGCTACCTTTTAACCCTTTGATAGCAACACCCCCTCTCGCTCGTAACACTGAGCTGTACCAACCTTAATTCAAATTTAAACCTGAACAGAAACATTTATGAGATTGCGGACCCAAAGCTTTCGTAAAACCGTCTGCGAGATTTTCTTGGCTTGGACAATACTTTAGTTCAATTAAACCTTGTTTTACACTTTGGCATACATTTTGATAACGGATATCCAAGTGTTTTGTGTGTGCCTTGAATTGACCTGATTTAGCTAGTTTAATACAAGGTTGGTTGTCTTCCCACACTCTGATAGGTAGGGAACATTCTCCAAACAATTCTTGTACCAGTTGCTTATAAAATTCCAGTTCTCTACATACATCTGATAATGCATTGAACTCAGATTCAGTTGAACTTAAAGCTATAAGTGACTGCTTTCTTGATCTCCAACCAATTAGTGCATTTCCAAATTTTATCGCCATTCCTGACACTGATTTTCTATCTGGTCCAGCATCTGCCCAACTGCTGTCGGCCCAACATTCAAGTTGTGTGCTGCCCTCTGCTGATAGTTTTAAGCGAAACCTTTTGGTAGTTTGGAGATACCTTAAAACTCTTTTTACTCCTTGCCAAGCATGCATTGATGGTTTTTCAGCTTGTCTACACAGCATGTTGACAGCATATGTTATATCGGGCCGAGTCCACTGTGCAATGTGGAGTAGACTGCCTATCGCTGACTGGTAAACCCCGGGATTACTGAACTCTGTCTGTTGCTCGGCTTGAGCATCCTTTATGTAACTTAGCTCCATTGGGGTTTTAACACCAGCACAGTTGTCCATTTTAAACCTTTCCAGCAACTGCTGGATCTTAGCTTCTTGGCTGAGCCAATAGTTCCCATTTTCATCTTGCTGAATTTTAACTCCTAGATAAACAGATACATTGCCTAGTGATTTTATCTGAAACCTTTCTCCAAGCTTTGTGGCAAATTGTTGTGCAAGTTTATCATCCTTTCCACTGTATAATAAATCGTCAACGAATATCAAGACTGCTTCTTGTTCACATCCCGAGCCTTTTAGATAAAGACACGCATCTGCTGTGCTCTTTCTGAACCCCATGCTCTCTAGAGCATCGTTTAAGCAGGAATTCCAATTACGGGCGGACTGTTTCAACCCATAAATGGATTTGTGTAGGCGCCAGACCTGGTTTGGCTTGTCTCCTTCAAAACCTGGTGGTGGTGTCATATAGACTTCCTCCTGTAAGTCTGCATTTAAATAAGCCACATTGACATCAAAATGAAACAGCTTATTTCCCTTCTTAGCTGAAGAGGCTAAAAGCATTCTTAGTGACTCTGATCTTGAAGTAGGGGCATAGATTTGAGAATAGTGAACACCTTTGCGCTGCGAAAACCCTTTTGCAACTAGTCGGGCTTTATATTGCACCTCCTCAGTAGTTGTGGGCTTTAAACGATATACCCATCGACAACCTACAGCTTGTTGCCCTTTCGGAAGCTCTGTACTTGTAAACACACCGAGAGACTTCATTGAAGCCATCTCTTTTTCCATTGCTTCCTGCCACTTAACGGCTTCTGAGCTTGGAAGCTGTTGTACCTCCATATAGCTATCTGGCTCACACTGTGCCATATTTACGTATACACTTGTCACCTTAAACCGCTCTGGTGGCTTGCCCTTTGTGGCACGATTTGATCTGCGCAATTGTTCCTCTTGTGCCCCCTCTGACCGTTGGCTGTCAGAATCTGTCTCAGACTTTATACCTGGATGTGCCTCTAGGGATAAAGACCTCCGTTTAGATACCTCCCTTGGGCTTGGTGTTGCAGGTGACCTGCTTCGCTTTTGCTGTCTGCTAGGCCTACTGACTGGCGATGTTGGAACACCCCTAGATTTTGGCTTTTCTACCTTAGGAGAAGAACCTTGTGCCTGGTCAGAATCTGCATCTGAACCATGTGCACCATCCTCTTCTGGCTCACTACTCTCTGGACTTTCATTCTCAGCATAAATGCCTAAATCATCTCTCAAAATGTCAGGGTTAGCATGTAAGTGAGTCCATCCAGATTGCTCACAAAATTCAGCGCTCCTACTGAGGACCACTCTTGTAGTATTCCCATTTGGGTTCACGAACCTCCAAGATTTGGCGTGTGGTTCGTACCCACAAAAGATGAGTTTCCTAGCCCTTGGACCTCCCTTTTTCCTTAACGCCTTTGGGATAAGTACATAGGCTGGACATCCAAACACCCGAAAGTAATTAATTTTGGGCTTCTTCCCATATAAAGCAAAATAAGGGGTAGTGGCAATTACCGAATTATATACTCGGTTCAGAATATGAGTAGCCGCCTGCCAGGCTTCCGCCCAGTAACTTTGAGGGAGTTTAGCATCAAACAACATAGAGTTTGCCAACTCTTGCAGAACCCTGTTTTTACGTTCGGCCACGCCTCCTTCTTGGGGGGAATAAGGTGTAGACAGACGATGCTTAATTCCCTTTTTCTTAAAGAAATTCTGCAACACAGACCCGGTAAATTCTGACCCTCTGTCTGTCTGAAAAGCAAGTACTCTAGTACCGAATTCAAGTTCTACTGCATGTACCCAATTTTTAACTGTTTCTGCAGTATCTGCTTTTGTTTTGAGAGGAAAAAACCATGTAACCTTTGTTTTGTCATCCGAGAGACACAGTGCATACCTCGAACCTCCCATGCTAGCAACAGGCATTGGGCCACATAGGTCCATATGCACAAGTTGGAATACTTTGTCAGATTTCCTATCTGAACTGGGATAGCTGCATCTATGAACCTTCGCCCTTTTGCATGCAGTACAATCCAAATACTTAGTACATTTGTTCATTTTGCACCCTTCTGATAATTCAGGTTGCCTTTTAACATACTGAAAATTAATATGTCCCAGACGGCGGTGCCATAAATGGACACAAGAATTATGGGTAGGTGAGTTCACACAACCAGCATGAACCTGTTCAACTTCATCTGGACTTGTCTCAAAATAATATAACCCATCTCTGCATTCCACCTGCAAAAGAGATACGTTATTCTTTGAAATAGTGCAAACCCCATTTTCAAACACAGTTTTAAACCCATTTCTATCAAGTTCTGACACAGACAAAATACACCCCTTCAATCCCTTTAGCACGTAGGCATCAATTTCGGTTTGCAAAAATTTCAAGAACACTGTGCCTACGGTCTCTAAGGAACGTTTAGTTGAATCTGCCATTGTCACAACTTTAAGGGTTTGCAAATGTCTGCAATTCTGCAAACGGACACTAGATGGCGCCACCAGGTGGTGAGATGCACCACTGTCGATCAACCAGCGTAGATTGCTGCCTTGGCCACGCCCTTGCATCAACGCCATTACTGAAGCCATGTGCTGTGTGCTGTGGGAGTAGCCACGACCTCCTCCTCTTCTTCGACGTCCCCTGGAACTCCTTGTCTGGTAACTAGGGGTAACGGCCTTGGTGCTGTCTTGACCAGGTTCACGTGTGCAATTCCTAATTAAATGGGAAGGGGAACCACAGCGAAAACAGTGTCTAGCTGCAAAAGCATTTACTGTGTGCTCAAACTCAGCATCAACACTCTTAGGCACAGCATAACTCCCCTTTGAAGACAAACCTCTTTCTCTTTGCCTCTTATCCTGTTCATCTGCAAGCCGAGATGAAATGTATTCAAGGGTTAATTCAGTTGAAGGCATAGCTTCCAAAGTTAGAGCTAGAGTCTCATAGCTTTTATCAAGAGAAGACAACAATATGTATGACTGCTGCTCCATAGAGAAAGGAATGCCCAGCTGTCTTAGTTGATTAAAGGCAGACACCATTTTGGCAATATGTTCTTTCACACACGCTCCCGGTTGGAGACGTAAATCAAACAAACATCTTGTAGCATGGATCTTGGCCCCCGCAGTGTTTCTGGAATTTAACCGCTGCAGAACCGTCCAGACCTCATGTGTGTTCTTTAACTCAGAAACATAAGGCATTTGCTCTGGTCCCACTGCCAAAACTAGTAGACCTTGGGCTTTCCTGTCACGTTTCTGTGAAGCTGCTGCTGCTGCTTTGTCTTCTGCAGACGCGTCTGCAGCTGCCTGTAAAGGCGGTGCTTCAGTGCAACTCCACAACTCTTTTGCTTGCAACCAAACCCTTACTCTAGCCTTCCAATCTTGCCAATTTTTCCCATTGAGTCGCGTAAACGGGACAGAAAAACTTTCCTGGGACTCTGCCATCCTCCCTGGGGCTTAGGAACGATACTCACACACCTGTAGACCGTCTCCCAGCTGCTGAGGTGGCTCCTTGAAGAATAAGATGTCTTCCAGCGAGTACAAACTGCGCAGTGCCTGTTTAAAACTTTTCTAGGCACGTTGCAGGACTCAAGCTGCTTTGAAGGCTTTCGTTGTCGGCAACCGCTTCTGTCTTCGCTCCAGTCCTTGCATAAATCACTCTGAACTGCACTCCTTAGCTCCTTCTTGACGTACAAACATCCATAACCTGTCCCATTAAACTTTAATTAGTTTAATGTAAATGCCCAGTGCGCTTCTATCGTCACAAGTCCCACTACAGCAGAGTATTTCGCACAGCAGTTGAAGAGCAGGAGAGGCAGTATCTTTTCAAAGAGGAGTCTTGGAGCATGCGGTTTGTAACTCAAAGATAAGGTTTATTTACAAAAACAAAAAACAACCCTGGTGAAGAACCACACATCTCAGCAAACACGCCCAAAAAGGAGGAGAAAAGGGAGGGAAGAACAAACACACAGGAGACTATTTATACAAACTCATGTTCCTGGAAGCCTAATGACCTCCAGCTGCTCAGTGATTAGAGCGTTTCTGCTACCTTTTAACCCTTTGATAGCAACAAAGACAATGCTGCCCGTCCCCGAGTGAAACCCCCTGGCCTTTCATTGGTAGAGCCGCCACCATGCTAGTGGCATTTACCTCAGCACAACACAGGGACTGACTGAGTGGGCGGCGAGATGCTTTCAGCCTCGGACACTTGGCGGGTTCTGAAATGACTGTACAGGCCAGATTCACGACCCTGGTGGGCTGGATTCAGCCCGTGGGACATAGTTTGAGGACCCCTGGCCTACACTGACTGGCAGCAGCTCCCCAGAGTTTCAGGCAGGGATTTCGTCCAGCCCTTGCAGGAGATGTCAGGGGTTGACCCTGGGACATTCTGCACGCCAAGCAGATGCTCAAGGGCTCCTGATATTTCACTAGCCTTTCAACGTTATGCTATTAGCAACCATGGATATTCCACCTGCCTCTTTCAGAAGGAGAACACTCACATGATCAATTTAATTAATTAATTAATAATTTATTTATACCCTGCCAATCTATTGCCAATTTACTGTATTGTAAAATACAATAGTCCATCAAACATTAAAAGCTTCCCTAAATATAATAATAACAATAACCATCCATTTTCAGTCCATTGAATTAGCAATTAAGCATTTCTGGACAAGGGAATGGCATACATTTGTATATTAGTATAAAAAGCATGCATAGGAAAGCATTACTCATTTATGATGAGAATAGGATTTATTTATTATGAACTTTGCTTGGTTCCTCCTTGGCAGCCAGTGCCATTGTTTCAGCAGGGCTAGAAATCAGGACCCGCTGCCTTGAGGGACATCTAAGGGCAGTTGGGCAGGGGAAAGGTCTCCCTTGGGAGGTGGGGGACTCTCCTTCCTGGGAGGTTTCTCAGCAGAGATCGGACGGCCATCTGCCATGGATGCTTTAGCTGAGATTCCTGCATTGCTGGGGGTTGGACTAGATGACCCTGGGATCCCCTCCTCTCTCTCCACTCCTGAATTCCAGGAGGAGCTTCCTTGCCTCCTGCAAAGCCCTTTTCTCTGCAAGCTCTTCCTCTGGTTTCTGGCCAAGGGAGGGAGATGCTCAGAGTCCAGCCAAGAGCCTCACCCCCAAAAGGATATCTGGGCATGGGCGGAGCCAGGGGGCAGCTGCCCCCCCGAATGAATAACAAATAATAAGATTACGAGTTTCTGCCAAGCGAGAGAGGGCTGAGCAGGATGGACTATGCATTGCAAGAGTTAAAGGGAACCGAGCTGCCTTCCTAGAGAGGGCAGGAAGCAAGGGGGGCCAGGTCCTCCAGCTCCAAGCCCCCCCCCCCCCAGTCCTTTCCTGCTTTGGTGTCTCTCCTGCAAGGGCTGCCTCGCTCTCCCCTCCTGGGATCTGGTGAGTCTCCTCTCTCTCCCCCCAGAGGGTGCAGTGGCGGGACGGGGGGGGCAGGGCTGCAGCAGGGGACGGGGCCTGGGGGGCCTGATCTGCTCCTGCGGGGGGGGGACCCCAAGTCAGGGAAGAGGAGAGGGTCCAGCCAGGGAGGGGCCAGGTCTGCCACGCTCTCCTTCCTGGAGATCAGAGGATCCAAAACTAAGCAGTGGACAAATGAGAACAAATAGTGGTCTGGATTCACCTAACCAGCCCCATCAGCTGCAAAAAGGGGCCTGCCCCCCATTTCTCCCCTCCCCCTCTCCATGCCCCAATGAACCCCTTGAATTTGGCTCTAGGGCATTGGGAAGGAACCTTCCCAGAACAGCACAGGAGAAGAGGAGAAAGTGGATCCTTCCATCTGCCCATCTGAGTAGGCAGAATGACTTGGAAAACACAAGGTGGAGTACCAACTATTTGCACAAAGACGAATACCCATAATTAAAACGCAGAATAAAATAAGCATCCATAAATAAAATGTGCAGCAAAGCAATCCTATTGAAACAACACCGCAATTAACAGGAAGGAAACAATAGAGCGTTGTGTAGCAGATCATATTTCTGCTGTCTCAGAGGAGGACATTTCCCTTTTTCTTTTAGGGTCCAGTGTGCTTTGAAGATGTCGCTGTTTGTTTCACAGACGAGGAGTGGGCGTTCCTGGATCCTGACCAGAGAGCTCTGCATAAGGACGTCATGGAGGAGAATCGTGGGATCGTGGCCTCTCTTGGTAAGCCTCCCTGTGGGATCGTCCTATCTGCCTGGAAATTCAAAAAATACCTCTATGCGACCAACCTCATCTATTTTCACAGAGCTCAACCGTGGCCCCTATAACACCTGGGAACATAACACCCCCCCACAATATACAGTAACTTACAGTTTTTTCTTTGAACAATCTTCCTCAAATTATTCCTTTTTCTTCCATGATTGGGCTGGCCTGAACTGTTAGTTTCTGTGTGTTGCCACTGTGCAGTGCTCTTGGAGTCACAAGACTCTGTTTACATTCCAGAGACATTCCAGACTGTTGGAAGTCTCACGGAAGACAGGAGACGGATGTGATGTTACTGGTTTCCTGTTCCTTTTCCAGTTGCTCTCTGCTCTCACAGAGAGAGGATGTATTTTTTTTCTGTCTGCATAGCTTAGCAATAAAACTCTTAGCATGTAGCTCATATTTCTCGTCCTTCCCTGTGCTGGATACTCTGCGTAATGGGGGGAAACGTGCCTGGAGTCTTATCAGAGGCTCAGGTCGCTAATTATCGTTGGAGGGTAATCCGAAGGCTCGACTGGAGGAGTTGCTCGATCGAACGCAACTCTGACAAGAACTGCCCAGGCCATCTTAAATGTCAGCTTCATAATTGTTAGGAAAGATAAGTTGTGAAGTTTAGAGCTTATAAGGTTAACAGCTCAGAATGTCCTGCATCTGGGGAGGAGCTTTCATAACAACCGGGAAAGCTGTTTCTTCGTTCTTTCTGACTTTCGTTTTCTGCTGAGACAAGGAAGACGCAATGTCTGCATCTTCCGATGGTTTATCTTGCTGTACATACAATAAAGCTGTTATTTTAGAGGAACAGCAGTGTATTGGACTCTGTGTTTTGCAAGCTCACACACACAAGCAGCACTCGCTGTGCCGCTCTGCTACAAGTCTGGGAATTCTGGAGCTGTGGAAACGTACAGTGGTGCCCCGCAAGATTAATGCCTCGCAAGACGGAAAACCCGCTAGACGAAAGGGTTTTCCGTTTTTTGAGGCGCTTCGCAAGACGAATTTCCCTATGGGCTTGCTTCGCAAGAAGAAAGCCCATAGGGAAATCTCCGGGGACCTCTTTTAAATGCTGGCGGTGGGGAGCAAAGCCTTTCCCCCCCCTCCGGCCTTCAGAAGAGGTCCAGGAAGGCCGGCGGGGGCTGAAAGGCTTTGCTCCCCACCGCCAGCATTTTAAAAGCGGTCCGGGATAGCAGGGAAGCGCTTCCCGCTATCCCGGACGGCTTTTGAAGGCAGGCGGGGGGGAGCAAAGACTTTCGCCCCCGCCGGCCTTCAGAAGAGGTCCTGGACCTCTTCTGAAGGCCGGCGGGGGGCTAAAGCCTTTGCTCCCCCCTGCCTGCCTTCCCGGGAGAGCGGAGAAACGCGTGTTTCTCTGCTTTCCCGGACGGCTTTTGAAGGCAGGTGGGGGGGAGCAAAGACTTTCGCCCCCTGCCGGCCTTCAGAAGAGGTCCTAGACATCTTCTGAAGGCAGGCGGGGGGCGAAAGTCTTTGCTCCCCCCCCGCCTGCCTGCCTGGGGGCTTAAAAATCACCCTGGGACAGCAGAGAAGTCCGCTGTCCGGGGCGCTCTTAAAATGCTGCCGCCCGCCAGCATTTTAAAAAAACCCGGGACAGCGGAGAAGTCCTCTGCTGTCCCGGGGTTTTTTAAAATGCTGGGGGTGGGAAGAAAAGTCCTTGTCCGTCCCCCCAGCCTTCAGAAGAGGTCGGGGGACAGACTGTCCCCGGACCTGGTCTGAAGGCGGTTTCCATAGGAACGCATTGATTGATTTTCAATGCATTCCTATGGGAAACCGTGCTTCGCAAGACGAGAAACTCGCAAGACGAAAAAACTTGCAGAACGAATTAATTTCGTCTTGCGAGGTACCACTGTACCGGACACCACATACGTAGCTTCAGGTTTTCTGTTTTTGTATTTGCTCCTGTCAGTCTTGGGTTGATCAAAGAAATGACTGACAATGGAGATGGAGGGGATGCCATGGTTGGGCCAAACAAAATTCATCCCAGAGAAGAGCTAGACTTATTGAATCTCAGGTAGTAGTAGAAGTGATGATGATGATGATGATGATGATGATGATTTACAAACTTAATCTTTTCCAGAACAGGATTGCTCTTAAATCGATGTAACACTGTAATAATAATAATATTTTTTATTTATACCCTGCCCATTTGGCTGGGTTGCCCAAGCCACTCTGGGCCGCTTCCAACACATATAGAAACATGAAACATAAATATTAATCTGATCCCATATAAAAAGAACATTAACTTTAAGGTGAACAACTTCTCCTAGTGGCCAAAATTGTGGAAACCTTTTGTGAAAAGTGTATTTCTGAGGTTTGATGGCTCATAACACCCCTTTTGTGTGGAGTAATACCATAAAATTATATAGCAATGGAAAGATAATTTAATGAAGAATGTAAAGCAATGAATTTCATGAAGGAGTATTTATTAGAACAGCAGTCATAAAGAAAAATTGTGACACCTTTGGTAACCATTGGTAACCTTTAGCTTTAATTACGGCCTTACAATGCCTTCCCATGAAGTGAACCAAGTTTTTAGTTCTGCAGCTGTAATAAAGTGAAACCAAGATTAAATTATTGCCTCCGTTAATTGGACTTTATTGCTGGGTTGCTTCTGACTAACAAGTTTCTTTAGTCGGCTCCATAGATTTCTGATTGGGTTAAAGTTTGGGCTATTCCCAGGCCATTCCAGCAGTGAAATATCTTTATCTTGAAAGCACCTTTTGCACACAGCAGCAACATGACATGGAGCGGAATCCTGTCGAAGTATAAAATAGAATATATATGTGTGTGTGTGTGTGTGTGTGTGTGCGCGCACACTTCAGTATCTGGGAAAAGATCACCTGAGGAACGCTTCAGTTTGGGTGCAAATATTTCATTTACGCATTTTAGGGCATTTACATTCCCATTAATGATGTAAATTTTGCCCACACCTTTTGCTGCCATACAACCCCAGATCAACACACTATCTGGGTGTTTCACGAGGCATTCCTAATGCAAGTAGGATGTAAATCTTCTCTGATTCTTCTCCTCGCGTATGTCATGCCATCACTACCAAGCAAGGCGTTTAGGGTCTCATCACACCAAATAACATTGTCCCATTGTTCCGCTGTCCAGTTAACATGGGTTTAATCTTTTCAACCTTTGCTTGAGAGATGACAATGGCTTCTTCCTTAGAATTCTAACATTTAGACCAGTCTTCACATTACATTGCACCATGTCATCTTGTATCCACCCAGATGATTTTCTTCTGTCATGTAGGGACAGTCTCTCCACTCGTCCATTGTCACTTGCCTTTGTGCACCTTTCCCTGCCATTACCAGTCTGATTTTGTAGTGACGAGTCTCCTTATACCTCCTTATACCTCTTCAAAAATATAGAAATGCCAGCTCTGGTTAAGTTTTTCCTAATATTTCATGAATTTCTTCATAAACTGTAGCCTTGTTCACTTAACAGTACAATTTTACATCGCTTTTTGGGTGACCAGTCAACTCTTTGTGCCATTTCTGTAATTTCATTATGTTTTACAAGAACACAAAAAAACCAACCAACTTGATAGCAATCCCAAAGACACTGACAAAAGTCAACCTAAGCAAGTTGTGCTTCCTTTTTCTGGTTATTTGGCTATAGCATTAGCTTTAGATAGAATATGGGTAAATGAACAATTTCCGTTGATACATAATTGTATGATATTATTCCAAAAGAAGCAGTGTTATGAGCCATCAAACCTCTAAAATACACTTTTCTCCAAAAGTATTCCACAATTTTGACCTCTACTGTATATCAAACAAAGCATCAGTCAACAACTCAGCAGAATCTCATAATAAATATGTTGGTTAATGACAAACAACAAAGGTAATGAACACCTCCCCAAATCCCTTCAGTTCTTCTCCATTTGTTCCTGAGGCTCTAATCCCTTTTGTCTCCATTGCAGACTGTGATGAATCGGAAATCAAGAACGACAGTGACCATGACAATATCCCCAGAGAGGAGAGCCCACGTAAAAATTTGGAGTGTGGTGGAAGCTGCAGACAGAGCTCCCATTCCACTTCCCATCAACAAAATATATTTGGGAAGAAACCCTATCAGTGTGTGGAATGTGGAAAGAGTTTCACTCAGAGCTCCAAACTCACTTCCCATCAAAGAATTCATACAGGGGAAAAACCCTATCAGTGTGTGGAATATGGAAAGAGCTTCAGAAAGAGCTCCTATCTCATTTCCCATCAAAGAATTCATACTGGGGAGAAACCCTATCAGTGTGTGGAATGTGGAAAGAGTTTCACTGAAAGCTCCAAGCTCACTTCTCATCAAAGAATTCATTCAGGGGAGAAACCCTATCTTTGTGTGGAATGTGGAAAGAGCTTCAGACGGAGCTCTGATCTCACTTCCCATCAAAGAATTCATACAGGGGAGAAACCCTATCTTTGTGTGGAATGTGGAAAGAGGTTCAGTAACAGCCACAATCTCACGTCCCATCAAAGAATTCATACAGGGGAGAAACCCTATCAGTGTGTGGAATGTGGAAAGTGCTTCTGGAGGAGCTTCGATCTCACTTCCCATCAGAGAATTCATACAAAGGTCGGAAAAAACATTATACAGCTTTAGGAGCCAGACAAATCCCCACGTTTATATGTAGGCCTTTGGCTGATTGACATCTAATGCCCTTTTAACATGTGGTGTTTTGTGTTATTATATTGTGTTTTTATGTTGTAACATTCCTGAGGCCTGTGGGTGTAGGGAATAGGCAACAACTCTTAAATGCCTAGGGAACCTTGCCCTCCCCCCAATAAAATATTTGAGGAGGCCACCCCAGGTTTTTTTTTTGTTTTTTTCCAGCACAACTTTTATTCTTCCACAACTTGCCATACAATTTTTCTTTTCATTTTCCCTCTTAAAATAAATAAATAAATGTACAAAGGTCATGAGAAAAGCAAAATACAAGAAAATACAAACATGGACAGTCCCATCTTTGCAGGCCAAACACAAAGGTTGCTTTGAAGCAGGGTTTCCCAAACCTGGGTCCCCAGAAGCTCCCGGACCACAGTTCCCCTCATCTCTCCCCATTGGTCCTGCCAGCTAGGAATGATGGGACTTGTAGGCCAAAAACAGCTGGTGACCCAAGTTTGCTTTAAAGGGAAGGTAGACTGGCTCTGTGACACTCTCTACTGGCTAATTGGAATTTATAGATCTCAAAACTGAAGTTTATCGGCACTTCAACCTCTAGGGAGCTTCTAGGTGCTTTCTGCACCACCTAGCGTGCCCACAGAATTGTGGCTTCTACTGGCAAAGACAAACAAAAAGGCCAGAAAAAAACCTGAAAAGGGCCAATCCAAATGGACACAGGTAGGGGAGATGAAATGCTAGAAGTGTTCTCCAGGGCAAGGGGAGCTGCTGGGCTCAAAATTTTACTTTTTTTAAAAGTCACTGCCATTATAGGCATTGCCATTCAAATGGTGTGCATGCATCATGTGATTGATTGTGCAAGGAGGGCCTTACCTGGCCCCCACCAATATTTTATTCAAGTCAGCATCACTGCTTGAGAAGTTCAGGATGTCTGAATTCAGGGGTCAGTACACCCATGGAGACAAGTTATGTGAAAGATACTCAGCAAGTTGAATGCGCTGAGTTCAAAAATGCTGAGATCTTTCAGTCAGGTCTGGGTAGGCTGTTGTATCTGTCCCAGTGGAGCAGACCGGACATTGCTTTTGCTACCAATCTGCTCAGCAGGGAAGCTACAAACCCCAGTGTGAGTGCCTGGAATGGTATCAAGAGGGTGCTGCGTATCTGCAGGATACCAAGGATTTCTGTCTCAAGCTGTCAGCTAAGGGTGTCGCCAAGTTGATGTGCTGAAGAGATAGCGATTGGGCAAATCTGGCTAACAGGAAGTCCGTATCTGGGATGGTGGTTAAATTTGGGGACTCTTTGGTTGGGTGGATGTCCCGGTGTGCTGGTCCCAGGGTTTAATCAAGAGCCAAGGTCCAGCCCATGGTTGATGAAGCAATATGAAGGCATTCCATAAAAGTTGAAGCTGGGTGCAGGGCAGGGTTCAGGCAGCAACTGACAACCACCAACGTTGTTCCCGCAACTTGGGACTGGGGCTGGCTGGCTTTTATATGTCCCGAGGCATAGGGCGGCCCTGATCCTCAGAAGACTCGCCTCTCGTGGCCTGGAGGCGAGCACTCCTCCTGCAGGAACTTAGTTCGCTCTGCCTCTCTGCCCTGAGCCTCTGCAGCACAGGAGAGGATGGAGGGTTACCAGACCCGGAGGCAACCCCAGCTTCCTCTGACGGGGCTGAGAGTGGAGCACCTGCAGGCAATGGGTCCTCCATCACCTCAGGAGCCAGAGCAGACTCAGCTGGTGCCTGCACCTGAGGATCCAGCACAGGTGGGGACCCTTCAGGCTCATGCCCCAACCCTGGTCCTGGAGTCGGGGAATCTTGTGCAGGCTGGGATTCCTCAGGTTCAGCATCTGAATCCGAATACCAGGCCATCACACCCAGAAGCAAAATTTTATTGCGCTTTCCTTTACTGAAGCTGAATTCAGTGTGCTGTCTGAACTTTGCAGGGAATTGGAATTCTGTGTTTGTTTGGTTCAAGAAATCTGCAGGGATTGTTGTTTCCCTGTCACGGTGTGGGAGGACAATCAACCCTGTCTGAAGTTGGCAGAGTCTGGGCAGTTTAAGGCCAGAACCAAACACCTAGGCATCTGTTTCCAAAATGGGTTTCAGAGTATCCAGTTAGGCTTGGTGAGATTTCAGTACTGTTCAAGCCAGAATAACCTGGCAGATGGGTTCATGAAACCTTGAGCTTTCAGCATCACGGGGAGTTCTGTAAAGGTCTGTGTTTGGGGTAAGCGGTGAAACTTATGAGCCGCCAGCACTGCAGGACGAGAGGGGTGTGATGGGGAATCAGAGCTTACAGGGTTAACAGCTCAGAACCCATCGTCCTGCCTGTTCTGGGGAGGAGCTGTCTCCAACTTCTGTAGAAGCTGTTTCTTTGTTCTGTCTGACTTTCGCTTTTGCTGCTGAACAAGGAAGCAAGATGCCTGCTGTCTCGGATGGTTTGTTTCTTTTTACTGTTCTGCTGTAAATAAAGCTGTTAGTTTTGAACAACAGCGTGTGGACTCTTATCTTCTGCAAGCTTACACACCAAGCAGCTAGCGCTGTGCACACTCCGCTACAAGTACAGAAAGCTGAATGGAACACAGGGAAGTGTGCCAGACTCCACAACACTTTGCACCTCCAAGGAGTCTTCACCCAACTGGTGGATCGGACCCTTCTTGGTGTAAATGTGGTGAACCAGTTCCATCTTCCAGAAAGGTTTGCCTTAGCCTTTCTACTGGAACAAAGTCTGTGGCCCCGATTCCTGGGCCCATAACCATCTAAGGATCATCCTACTTGCATGTAGGAGTCTGGCAGGGACATATGCCCGACTGGCAGTGAGCACTCAGGGCTGATTTCCTTCAGAATGGAGAGGTTTGATCTTCTTGTAGTCCATGGGACTCTCAAGAGTCTCCCCCAGCACCATAATTTGAAAGCATCAATTCTTCGAAATAGTACCTCGGGATAAAAACGTTGCTTCAGGATGAGAACAGAAATTGTGCTTTGGCGGGGCAGCGGCAGCAGGAGGCCCCATTAGCTAAAGTGGTGCTTCAGGTTAAGAACAGTTTCAGGTTAAGAACCGTCCTCTGGAACGAATTAAGTACTTAACCCGAGGTACCACTGTACCATTTTTACATTTATTTTAAAAAAGGTTGATTTTTAAGTCATGTCAGTGTGTGAGCAAATACTCCACATCTGCCAAACTTTCAGGAGCAGGACTAAGGGGTGAAATGAATACTCCCCCCCCCCCAGATCCCCAAAGTTTGAGGGAAAGGGTCTATCTCTCTTCTTCTTATCAGTTATTTCCACCTAAGAAATGGGAAGAAAGCAGCTGCTCATGTTAAGTGCTGGGTTTGTTGGGGTTGAGATTAATGAGCTGACGATGGTATGATTTGTCAGCAATGAATATTATTTGTTCTTATCTGGAAGTGAAGTTACATTTGAAACAATACAGAAGTAGTCAAAGGGAATTTCCTATGAAGTCTTTTATTCAGTCTCACCTGCAATCATGTGTGCTAAACACACAGAAACACATAATGTGAAATAACTCCAAATAACACTCAACACATGCAAGCAGATTAATGGAATAGTACACATGATTTCCCCACTGTCTTTTTAAAAAACATTGTTTTTATTTATTTTCATGGTACAGAGAAAAATTTTGAGAAAGCAATAGTTACAACAGTAAATAACAAATAACATGTCCTGATGAAATTGCAGACTTTCATCTTGACGTGTTAAAGTTTCATTTGATTATTTTAAAAGATCATGCAATATTTTCTCATGAGTGATGGGTGCAACAGTCTTGACAATATATGTATTCAATAAACATTTGCCACCTGTTATAAAAGGAATATGGCATGTGTAGCCCAACCTTGATTTCCCCAGGCCAACAAAATTTAAGGTACTGAAATTGTGATGCCCAGAATTGAACACAGTATTCTGGGTGCGGCCTGACCAAAGCAGAATAAAGTGGTACTATTCTTGCCCTTAATCTGATTCTGCCTTCTGCCACATTGGCCTCCGCTCCCCGTTTGGTGTCATATGAAAATGTGATGAGCATCCCCTCAGTTCCTTCATCCAAGTCATTTATAAAGACGTTGAACAACAATGGGCCCAGGACAGAACCCTGCAGCACCCCTCTTGTCACTTTTCCCCAGGATGATGAGGAACCATGAAGGAGTCCTCTTTGGGTTCGGTCAGTGGAATCCACCTAACCTTCCTCACACAAAGATCACGGGGGACTTTGTCAAAAGCCTTATTGAAATCATGATGCACTATTTCAACAGCTGTCCCCTGACCAACAAAGTTTGTAACTCCATCCAAAGAAGGAGAGATTTCCCTGGCTTTACTTGTTTTTGGGAAAGCCATGCTTTCATCCTATATGTTTATATTGTGAAATCTTCAGATGAAGGGCACATAAATTTTAAAAATGATAATAAGTAATGATATTGACAAGCTGGAACGTGTGCAAAGAAAGGCGGTTTATCTATTTATTTAATTTGTATACCATCGACCCAGTGGTACCAACTGGAATAAAATATTGGGGGGGGGGGTGGGCATGTAAGGCCTGCCTTGCACAATCAATGACATGGAAAAAAACACCAAAAACAAAAAAAAAATCAATGACATGATGCATGTGCGTCATTGGAATGTCAATGTGTACCAACTGAGGGGTGACCCCCTCAAATCTTTCCAAAATATCCACTATATTTCTAATATTGTCTTTCATATGTCTTCCAGGCAGGAAACCTGCCTGGTCTTTATGTATATATTCTGTTAAGACTTTTTTCAATCTATTAGCCAGAATATTTGCGAATATTTTATAATCCACATTAAGTAATGAAATTGGTCTATAATTCTTTACATCTGATCTATCTTGTTCAGATTTTGGTATCAAGGTTATATATGAGTCTCTCCAGGTTTCAGGAGCCCTCTCCCCTCTCAGTATCTTATTACATACCTCTGCCAAAGGTTGAATTAACCAATCTTTAAAAGTTTTATAATATTTGGCAGATAATCCATCCGGTCCCAGGGCTTTGCCCAATGGCATCTGATTTATTGCTATCTCTTTTTTTAAATAAATATTTATTAAAGTTTTTTTGAATACCAATACATAAATAATAAACAACATTACTTATATCATAACATAATTTCATCACTTCTTTGGACTCCCTCACGGCTCCCGCTCCCACTTACATCGTTAAAAAGTTTTTTTTCAAGCAAATTACCATCTTGTTTACAATCTTATATCCGCTCATTTAAATAGAATTTAGCAGTTCTCCAAAAGGTTTATATTTTCCTTAATCTCACTTATCGTCAGATTCATATCTAATTTAGTGGTGGACAATTATTTATGATCTAGCATCCTTCTTAACATTCAACCAAATTACAATATTTTTGTAAATAAATCTTAAATTTCTTCCAGTCTTCTTCAACCCTCTCTTCTCCCAGGTCTCGGATTCTGCCAGTCATCTCGGCCAGTTGCATATAGTCCATCAGCTGCATCTGCCACTCTTCCAGTGTGGGTAGATCTTGAGTTTTCCAGTTCTTAGTGATGAGTATCCTTGCTGCCGTTGTTGCATACATAAAAAATGTTCGGTCCTTCTTTAGCACCTACCCAGAAGGCCTGCCTCTGGTTTCTTAGTGAAGGTATACTTAAATACCCTTTTCAACTCATATATCATTTCCCAGAAGGCCTTCACTTTAGGGCAAGTCCACCAGAGGTGAAAGAATGTTCCTTCATTTTCTTTACATTTCCAACATTTATTATCAGACGAATGGTATATTTTGGCAAGTTTAACTGGGGTCATGTACCATCTATATATCATTTTCATTACATTTTCCTTCAGAGCATTACATGCAGTGAAGTTCAGCCCAGTGGTCCACAACCTTTCCCAGTCCTCAAACATAATGTTATGCCCAATGTCCTGTGCCCACTTTATCATAGCCGATTTAACCATTTCGTCTTGTGTGTTCCATTTCAACAGCAAGTTATACATTCTTGAAAGTACCTTAGTCTTAGGTTCTAACAGTTCTGTTTCCAACTTCGACTTCTCCACCTGGAACCCTAACTTTTTATCATTTTTAAAGACCTCTTTAATCTGAGCGTAATGTAACCAGTCTCGCACTTTATCCTTCATTTTCTCCAAACTCTGCAATTTCCAATTGTCTCCATCTTTTTCTAGTATTTCCCAATACTTTGGCCATTTGGCCTCCATATTGGGTCTTTTTCGGGCCTTAGCTTCCAGAGGTGAAAGCCACCTTGGAGTTTTGTTTTCCAATAAGTCTTTATATTTTATCCAGACATTAAACACTGCTTTCCTGACAATATGGTTCTTAAAGGCCTTATTGATCTTGACCTTATCATACCATAAGTATGCATGCCAACCAAAAGCGTTGTTAAAACCTTCCAGGTCCAGTACATCAGTGTCTTCGAGAAGTAGCCAGTCTTTTAGCCAGCAGAAAGCTGCGGCTTCATAATACAGCTTTAGGTCTGGCAGGGCAAAGCCCCCTCTTTCTTTCGCATCAGTTAATATCTTAAACTTAATTCTGGGCTTTTTGCCCTGCCAGACAAATTTAGAAATATCTCTCTGCCACGTCCGGAAGCACTCCGTCTTGTCCACAATCTGTAACGTTTGAAACAAAAACAACATTTTTGGCAATACATTCATCTTAATGGCAGCAATTCGGCCTAGCAAAGAAAGTTTTAGTCTTGTCCAACTGTCTAAGTCTCTCTTAATTTCAGACCAACATTCTCATAATTATCCTTGAATAGACTCAGATTTTTTGCTGTTATGTTTACCCCTAGGTACTTTACTTTTTTAACCACGGTTAGTTCTGTCTCTCTCTGAAACCGTTCCGACTCTGTATCTGTCAAGTTTTTTCCCAACACCTTAGTTTTCTGTTTATTTAGTTTGAATCCCGCCACCCGACCAAAGTCTTGAATCAATTGTAATACTCTTTTTGTACTAGATTCTGGCTCCTGCAGGCTCAGAACTAGGTCATCTGCAAAGGCTTTAAGTTTATATTGTTTCGCTCCGACCTGAATCCCTTCCACCAACCGGTCCCCTCTAATCATATTTAAGAGCACCTCCAGAACCGAGATAAATAACAAAGGGGAAATCGGGCAGCCTTGTCGTGTTCCTTTTTCAATTTTGAACTCTTCTGTAACCACATTGTTAACTATCAATTTGGCCTTTTGTTCTGAATATATTGCCTCAATCCCATTTTCAAAACCTCGTCCCACTCCCATTTCTTTTAAATTTCCCTTCATAAATTTCCAAGAGATATTATCGAAGGCCTTCTCCGCATCTATGAAGATTAGCACTGCTTTTGTGTTTATGTCTGTTTATGTTATGATTTATTGCTATCTCTACCTCCTGTCTTGTAATCATGTCATTGAGTAGTGATCTTTTATCTCCGGGAATTTTCTGCATTTCATTTGTTCTAAGAAATTGCTCAATTTTATCTTTATCCTCTTTACCTTTTTTATACAGTTGTTTAAAATATTTCTGAAAACATTTTCTAATATCCCTAGGGTTTTCCACAGATTTTCCCTCCATTACAATATTTGTGATCGTGTTTTGTTTCTGTCTCTTTTTTAATTGCCAAGCCAGCAATTTTCCA
The DNA here is from genome assembly GCF_964106915.1 of Podarcis gaigeae. Classification (NCBI taxonomy): domain Eukaryota; kingdom Metazoa; phylum Chordata; class Lepidosauria; order Squamata; family Lacertidae; genus Podarcis; species Podarcis gaigeae. Next base: position 106,297,633 of record NC_139677.1, read on the forward strand.
CATTTATTTGCAGATTCAAAATTTCTCTGTTTCATTAATTTTATTTTCCATTCTATTTCTTGATTTATAATTTGAGAAAATTGAGTCTGCAAAGCTTTAATGTCTTTTTGTATCTGTTGGCTTTTAGGCTTTGATCTTAAATTCTTTTCTTTCTTTTTTATTTGAGAAAGAATTTTTTCCTTTTTCATTTTGTATCTTTTTCTTTATAGCATTCTGTTGTATGAAGAAACCTCTCATAACAGCTTTACTAGCATCCCAAATGACTCTTGCTTCTACCTCTGTATTTATATTTAATTCAAAGTAATCTTTTAGAGTCTTTAGGGCCTTTCCCACCACCAAATCGTTCCTCAACAACCCATCATTCATCCTCCATCTGAAGGAACCCTGCAGATACAATTTCATTTCCAATAACACTACATTATGATCAGAGCATGTCCTAGGACATATTTGAATTTTTGATACCCTTGGAGTTAAATCTCTGGTAATCCATAAATAATTGGTTCTTGAAAATGTTTGGAATTTGAGAAAAATGTGTAATCTTTCTCAGTCGGATTTCGTAGTCTCCATATATCTGACAGGTCATATTTATCCACCATCTCAAAAACAGTTTTGGAAGTCTGCCTGCATTTTGTACTTTTTGTTCTTGTGATTTGTCCATTAATGTGGAGACTACTCCATTCAAATCTCCCATCAATATTATTTTGTAATCCAAATATTCATTGAGCTTCAAGTCCAAGTTCCTAAAAAAGTCCACTTTTCCATCATTTGGTGCATAAATTCTCAATAAAAGATATTTGTCGCCTTGTGCTGTAATTTCAACCACAATGTATCTCCCTTCCTCGTCCTTAAACAAAAGCTTGGGGTTCCATTTTTCTTTAATATAAAACACCACTCCTCTTATTTTTACCTTGTCTGATGAAATAAAGTCCTGTCCGAGTTTTTTATTCTGTAAAAATTTTCTATGTAGTCTAGTAACATGGGTTTCTTGTAAACAAATTATATCCAAATTGTTTCTTGCCAAGGTATGGAAAACTTGGGCTCTTTTTTCCAGGGAATTTAAGCCATTAACATTCCAGGAGTAAATTCTTAAAGACATCTTAATTTTTTAGGGTCCTTCAGCACCTACAGCCAGAGAAGGGGAACTTTCAAAACCAAACTCTTTTGCGTTTTTCTCCAGAAACCTCTCCTTCTCTCCTACAGTTCTGATTCTCTGTTTCCTCCCTTGAAATTTGAAGGAAAGACCCTCTGGGAATTCCCACCTGAAGAAAATATTTTTCTTCCTTAGGGCAGTTGCCAGATCTGAATAATTACTTCTCAAAGATAAAAAATGTCGTGGGACCTCTTTGAACAAGATCACCGCTTTCCCATCTATCTTTTTTTATAGTGATTTCCCAATATCATGTCCCTTTGTTCCTTTGTTTTAAAAATCACCATGCAGTCATGTGTGATTTTAGAATCCTTTTTAGGACCAAATCTATATGCTTTATCAATCCACAAATTCATTTCTTCTTTTGAGATCTCCCAGTAAGTTGAAAATTCCTCAATGAGCCAACCCTTCAAGTTATCCTGTTCCTTCTGGACCACTCCCCTCAGTCTCAGATGAGCCTCCTTCTCCTTTAATTCCAAAAACGCAATCAAATTTAACGCCTGCTGCTGGACAGTCTCTAAATCCCGAATTTTTACCGTTTCCAGTTGTGTAATTCTTTCCTCATGTGAGGTAATGTTGGACCTCACTGTCTTCAAGTCTTCTTTCAGTTCAGAAAAGTCCCTCCTCAAGTCTTGAATGGTTTTTTGATTCCCTCTTACTTCTGTTTTAATTTCCTGAAGAAGTTGCATTACTGAGTCTTCAAATGTTGGTGTTCTAGATTCTCTTCTTGGTTTAATTTAATTTTTGTTCTTTCCAGACTGTTTCCCAGCTGCAAAAATCCCCACTCCAGAGTAAGTCTTTCCTCACCACAGTCTTTCAATCTAGTAAATATAAGTAAAAGTCTTTATTTTCTCCTTTAAACAAGTCCCCAAAAGTTTATTTCAAGTCTTTAACTTAGTTGCAGAGTTCCAGGTATTTGTTGAGCTCTGGCAGCTGTGGTTACTTTGTATTTTTCCAAAGTGGAAAACAAAAGTTGAAAGCTTCCGTTCCCTTTGTTGCATCACAATGGAGTCTAGCCTCCCCTCACCCGGGAAGTCTGTTTCCACAAAGAAGATACAACAGTTCAGGAAAAATCCCTGATTCTTCTGCAGGGAAATTTATTTTTTGTCTTTCCCCCCCCCTTCCCCCTGCTAGAAAGGGGGATATAGGAAAGACTTGAAAGTTTCTAAAAGATGAGACTAAAGTTGCGGCTTTTGGTAACTTTAGCTGCTTTCGTTCTTACTTCAGTGAAAGGGATCGACCTCTGTTTTTAAATCCCTTTCCTTCCCAATTCAAAGTTCCAAATGAAATCGTTTCACTCACAATTTCCAAGAGGGATAGTAAAAAAAAAAAATTCCCTTGGAGGAATTGGCCGCTCACCATCGCAGGACTCAGAGCTTCGCGCTTTGAAGGAAGCAAATTGTTTCCCTAGTGCCACCGTCTCCAACCCCGCTCTCACTCAGACCTCCTTTTTAGAGCTTACGGGGAGCAGGGAAGTCGTTCCCGGCTCGATCTGAGGGTCTTTCTGAGGGTCGCTCTAGCAACTCTCCCCTGTCTTCAAAGCGCTGGTACCCTTTCCGTGAAAGAACTCCTGTCCACCATAATCGGGCGAGCCAACCGGAAGTCTATAATGAAGGGTTTTTCTGACCTTTGAATGAATTCTTTGATGGGAATTGAGATTGGAGCTCTTCCTGAAGCTCTTTCCACAGTCCACACACAGATAGGGTTTCTCCCCAGTATGAATTATTTGATGGGAAGTGAGATTGGAGCTCTTCCTGAAGCTCTTTCCACATACCACACACTTATAGGGTTTCTCCCCTGTATGAATTCTCTGATGGGAAGTGAGAGAGGAGTTATCAGTGAAGCTCTTTTCACATACCACACACTGATAGGGTTTCTCCCCAGTATGAATTCTCTGGTGGGAATTTAGAGAGGAGCTATGAGTGAAGCTCTTTCCACATTCCACACACTGATAGGGTTTCTCCCCTGTATGAATTCTTTGATGGGAAGTGAGAGAGGAGCTATGAGTGAAACTCTTTCCACATTCAACACACTGATAGGGTTTCTCCCCTGTATGAATTCTTTGATGGGAAGTGAGAGAGGAGCTATAAGTGAATCTCTTTCCACATTCCACACACTGATAGGGTTTCTCCCCTGTATGAATTCTTTGATGGGAAGTTAGAGAGGAGCTATCAGTGAAGCTCTTTCCACATTCCACACACTGATAGGGTTTGTCCCCTGTATGAATTCTCTGATGGGAAGTGAGAGAGGAGCTATCAGTGAAGCTCTTTCCACATTCCACACACTGATAGGGTTTCTCTCCTGTATGACTTCTCTGATGGGAAGTTAGAGAGGAGCTATGAGTGAAGCTCTTTCCACATTCCACACACTGATAGGGTTTCTCCCCTGTATGAATTCTTTGATGGGAAGTGAGATTGTGGCTGTGATTGAAGCTCTTTCCACATTCCACACACTGATAGGGTTTCTCCCCTGCATGAATTCTTTGATGGGAAGTGAGATTGTGGCTGTGACTGAAGCTCTTTCCACATTCCACACAGTGATAGGGTTTCTCCCCTGTATGAATTCTTTGATGGGAAGTGAGATTGTGGCTGGTACTGAATCTCTTTCCACATTCCACACACTGATAGGATTTCTCCCCTGTGTGAATTCTTTGATGGTAAGTTAGATTGCAGCTCTTACTGAAGCTCTTTCCACATTTCATACACTGATAGGGTTTCTCCCCAGTATGAATTATTTGATGGGAAGTGAGATTGGAGCTCTTCCTGAAGCTCTTTCCACATACCACACACTTATAGGGTTTCTCCCCTGTATGAATTCTTTGATGGCAAGTGAGATCGGAGCTATTAGTGAAGCTCTTTCCACATACCACACACTGATAGGGTTTCTCCCCTGCATGAATCCTTTGATGGGAGGTGAGATTGGAGCTGTTCCTGAAGCTCTTTCCACATTCAACACACTGACAGGGTTTCTTTCCAATGAGATTTCTTTGATGGGAAGTGGAATGGGAGCTCTGACTGTAGCTTTCTCCACACTCCAAATTTTTATGTGGCTTCTCCTTTCTGGGGATTTTGTTGTGGTCACCTTTGTTCTCGATTTCCAATTCACCACAATCTGCAATGGAGACAAAAAGGGATTAGAGCCTCAGGAATGAATAAAGAAGAATGGAAGGGAATTCAGTGTGTGTTTATTACCTTTGTTGTTTGTCATTAACCAACATATTTATTATTAGATTCTAATGAGTTGTTGAATGTTGCTTTGTTTGATATACAGTAGTGGCCAAAATTGTAGAAGCCTTTTTGGAAATAGTGTATTCCAGAGCTTTAATGGCTTATAACAGCACTTATTTTGGAGTAATATCATAAAATCATATATCAGTGGAAAGATAATTTGAGCAAGAACTTAATGCAACAAAGTTCAATTAGCTGTATTCTATCAAAAATTATAGCCAAATAACCAGAAATAGGAAGCAGAAGCACTACTTGCTTAGGTTGACTTTTGTTAGTGTCTTATGTGATTGCTATCAAGTTGGCTCGTTTTTTCGTGTTCTTTCATTTAGTGAGTTTGCAGAACATAATAAAATTTTTAAAATGGCACAAAGAGTTGACTGGTTACCCAGAAAGAGATGTAAACTAATACTTTTAAGTGAACAAGGCTACAGTTATGAAGAAATTAGAAGATTGGGAAAAACTTAGCCAAAGCTGGCCTTTCTATATTTTTGAAGAGGTATAAGAAACTCATTCACTGGGGGGCCGCTAGGGGGCGCATCGGAAGATGGCTGACAATACCATCTCTCCGGCTCACATGAGGTAATTAAGAGGCTGTTATGGGAGTATGCAGCCTCCCTTGTTACCCCAAGGGAATGGGGAACGCTGCCTTGCCTGCTGTGCCCATAATTCACCCCCAGATTCGAAAGGGGGTGAGGGCACTAGGCACAAAAGCCCTCATGTGGGTCGGCTCTCCTGGACGCTGTCTCTGATCTGCGCAGCTAGTTGTGGGAGCTCAAAATAAACAATCAGAACAGAAGCAAACGCACATACTTCAAGCGATGATCGGGAACAAGGACTGCTAACTAAAGGGATCTCTGGGAAGAGGAGCGACAGGCTGGACTTAATAATAAATCAAGAAGAGGAATAAATCAAGAAGAAGATTCATCAAAGGATCGGTATGTCGGAGCAAGACTGAAAAGGAGGGGGGAGAATTTTTTTTCTTTTTTGGTCTTATGTGAGTACCCAATAATCCCCCCCCAAAAAAAGAATCGTTGCAATTACTGATCACAAGCAGGAAAAATAAGAACTGTGTGGAAATTAGTTACTATGCAAGGACGTGCCTTATGGGAGCATCAGGAAATGAAAGTAAATCCTTTGTGACGCAGTTATAAAAAGAGATTTATCATGGCAGGCTTGCCTGCAGGAATCCAGGGGGAGGAGGACTATGGCTGTTACTAAGTTGGAGTGTGGGTTCAGCCTGGCAGGGCTCCCTGAGAAAATTTATGAGGGAGCGGCGGGCCTGGGGAGATCAGGACAGACTGTCCGAATGTTTTGTACGGAGGTGTTGAAATGGCGTCTGTCTACTTTTATGGCTCATAGAATCATAGAATAATAGAGTTGGAAGAGACCACAAAGGCCATCGAGTCCAACCCCCTGCCAAGCAGGAAACTGTTACTATAAAGAAGCAATGCGGAAGCAAGAAGCAGCTAAGCCAGCTGCTGCTGGCTGCAAAGCCAGACAGGATGTTTGTGACTGTTACCATGGCAAGAAAGGGGCAGTCCATTCTCCGTATTGAGCACCGGATGTTAGCTCAGTGTGTGTGTCATATGACCTGTACAGGATGTACGTGGGTGGAGTTTGTGAGTTTCTGTCTGTTGTTCAAAGAGTGCAGACATCTTTAACTGTATGGCTGCTAAAGACAGAAATAAAAGCATGTAAATACACTTCTGTCTGTCTGATTCCCCTCCCTGGGGAAGCAGGGAGGAGGGGAGAAGCAGTGGTGTGTTTTTCTCACAGTCTGGGAAAAATCGCCGATACGGACCTCATCTGTTTTTCCTGCCAGGAGTCGCAGGGGGAAGGTCAAAAGGAATTCAGCCAGTGCCTGGAGACTGGCACATCCCTCTGACCGAGGCAGAATTCCAACATTGGTAGCAGAGGATGGTTTCTTCGATCCATGGAAGTCTGCAAAAAATAGTAGCAGAGCTGCTGTTTTCATCGCTCCATGGAAGCCTGAAATGAGAGGTTCTCTGCAGCCAGAAGCTGACCAGAAGAAGCTGACAGCCAAGCCACGGAGCCCAAGGTATGAGATTTTCGGGCTTAGAAGTGTGAATGCAGATTGATTCATTCTCTGCTTCAAAGGAGCAGCGTTTGGGAAAAACAGCTCCAAGTGAGAGGCCTGCATTCCAGAAATTCTTGTGGTTTCCTGTCCAAGGAAAGGAATGCACTGTTGCTAAGCAACGCCGGCCAGTTACTCGAGAGGGCTGGACAGTCAGGCTATGCCTCAGAGAGGCAAAAACAAAGTTTGTTTTGACTAAGGCTCTCACGAACTCTTGGAAGGAACATTCCAACGCAGCCAGTGTTAGAGCTGCCAGGTGCCCAAGAGCATAAACAAACCAGCTATTGGATTTTAGAGGCTTGTGCTTGAGAGTTAATGCAAGGACTCAAAATGGATGTCAAGAAGGGGGGAGGTATGCCTTCTCCACCCCTCCTGACCAATGACAATTATGCATCTTGGTCTATTAAGATGAAGGCCTTGCTGCAGAATCAGAGACTGTTTGGGGTGATTGAGAACCCCATCCCTGCAGCACCAACGCGTGCTTGGGAGTCACAGAATGTGAAGGCCAGAACGGCTATAATTCTGTGTGTGTCAGACTCTCAGCTTATCCATATACAAGATTTAGAGCACGCGAAAGAAGTTTGGGACACGCTGAGAAGGACACCAGAGAGATGCAGGTTCTTCAGCGTTGCTGTATTTTGAAAAGCTGACCAACCTGAGGCTTGCGCCTGATGGAGATGTTCAAGCGCACCTGACGGAAATGAAATATCTACGTCAACAGATGGTGGAACGCAATTTCCGTCTGCAAGAGGAAGTGTTTTGCTTCATGGTGATAAACAGCCTTAATCGGACTTACAAATCCGTTGCCAGTCAGCTTGGTTCGCTACCGGCTGCTCAGTTGACTTCGGAGAGGGTCTATGCAGTTGTGCTTAATGAACATGACAGACTTGCTGCCCTGGAGGTCAAGGACAGGGGGAGACAAGAACGGAGTTCTGACACCCCCAATGCTGTTGCTACTGGAGAAAATGCTGTAGCTTTGAACGTTGTCCGATGTTTCAATTGTGGACAGACTGGGCATCTTCAGCGGAACTGCAAGAAGCCACGTCAGAACAAAGGTGCCAAGGGAAGCTCCACGAAGTCTGAGGCGTCAGGCAAAAGTCATGCCAAGTCACAGGTGAAGCCTGCAATGGTTATGATGTCGCTAAAGGCCACACCAGAAGTGGAGAACGCTTTTGTCATTGACACGGGCGCCACGGTTCACATGACCCATCACAGAGAGCTATGTTCGTCGTTTAAGAAGCAAAGCTTCGTTGTACAACAAGCCAACGGTCAAGAGCTAGAAGCGACCGGAATTGGAACTGTGTATCTTGAAAGTCTGAACTTGACTATAAACAATGTTTATTTGGTTCCAGAGTTGAAGTACAATCTGCTCAGCGTTTCGCAGATTGCCAAGAAGGGACTAAAACTGTCCTATGATGATGAGAACTGCGAGATTTACAAAGATGGAGAGTTGTATCTTTCTGCCAAAGAGAAAGATGGACTGTATTTGTTGACTTTTGATCAAAGTGATTACATGAAATGCAATTCTAACATGATTTCTTTTGCAGGTGTAGCCAAGAAGAACACCAAGCAGGTCACCTCGAGGGGCAACAGGGCATTTCAGCGGGTGTATGCTGATGTGATTGGTCCTCTAGCACCATCTAGAGGCAATGCAAAGTATTACCTAATATGTGTTGATTCTTTCACAGGTTTTGTCTGGATTTATCTTTTGGAGAGACCAAAAGACGCCTTAGAAAGGTTTAAAGAGTTTTGTGACAAGGTTAAAAATATGCATGATGCTGACATAGATTGTCTTTGCACAGATGAGAAGCCAATTTTTCTCTTACAGGATTTCCAGAGGTTCCTGAAGAAGAAAGGGATAAGACACAAAATAGCTGCTTCCGAAGAAGCATGGAAGAGATGTGTCTGTGTTAGGGTGAACAAAGAATTGCAAAAGGGAATGGAGGCGCAATTGCTAAGTTCACATCTGCCACATGAGTACTGGGCTGAGTCGCTAATGTCGTTTTGTTATCCGTGGTTGAGAAAGTTTTCAAAAGAGTTGGGAAGTTCTCCTTTTGAGAAACTGTTCCATAGAAAACCGTCTGTTGCCCATTTCAAGGTTTTTGGGTCTCATGTGAGGACAGAAGCTCCGGGTGGAGTAAAGAATGCCAGAGGCATTTTTGTGGGTTATGAAAAGGGTCTCTACAGAGTAATTTTGTCTGAATCTGGTCAGGTGATTCTCACAAAATTTCTAGAGAGTGCTCCTGAACAGGAGAGAGTGATTGTTCACACATTTCCCACAGGAGATGATGATTCTGATGATGATGATGATTTTATTGAATTCAGTAGTACAGATGATGACAGCGATAGCTCAGACAGCTCAGTTGTCACAGTCATTGAGAGGAAATCTCACATAATGACTAGACCCTCAGAAGAGGAGGATGAACCACTGTTTACAATTGGTACTGGTTCACCAAAGAGTCCAAAGGCTGAACCAGAAAGCAGAGAAGAGCAGCACCTCTTACGTGGGTCTGAGAGAGCAACGAAGGGTGTACCACCCAAGAGGTATTCAAAAGAGTTTGCCAACCTAGCTATTGCATGCGTTGCTGTTGTAAACGACCAAGGTCAGATTGAAGCTGTGTCTGAGTCAGAGACAAAGGCACAACAGAGAGTTGTTAACCAAGGTAATGCAGAAGCACTCATTCCTTGGAAGCCACACAACCAGAGAGGTACATTGGTAAAACCAGTGGCGGGTAGTTCTAAGGGTGGAACTGAAACAGCAGGGGAATGTTATACATATAACAACTGTTTGTTTTCTTCTCTGGATCATGCATTGCACGCTGCACGCATTGATTCTTTAGGGGGAGTATGTTACTATAAAGAAGCAATGCGGAAGCAAGAAGCAGCTAAGCCAGCTGCTGCTGGCTGCAAAGCCAGACAGGATGTTTGTGACTGTTACCATGGAAAGAAAGGGGCAGTCCATTCTCCGTATTGAGCACCGGATGTTAGCTCAGTGTGTGTGTCATATGACCTGTACATGATGTACGTGGGTGGAGTTTGTGAGTTTCTCTCTGTTGTTCAAAGAGTGCAGACATCTTTAACTGTATGGCTGCTAAAGACAGAAATAAAAGCATGTAAATACACTTCTGTCTGTCTGATTCCCCTCCCTGGGGAAGCAGGGAGGAGGGGAGAAGCAGTGGTGTGTTTTTCTCACAGTCTGGGAAAAATCGCCGATACGGACCTCATCTGTTTTTCCTGCCGGGAGTCGCAGGGGGAAGGTCAAAAGGAATTCAGCCGGTGCCTGGAGACTGGCACATCCCTCTGACCAAGGCAGAATTCCAACAGAAACACCATCAAAGCACTCCTGACATATGGTTGTCAAGTCTCTGCTTAAAGACCTCCAAAGGAGGAGACTCCACCACACTCCTTGGCAGCAAATTCCACTGTCGAACAGCTCTTACTGTCAGGAAGTTCTTCTTAATGTTTAGGTGGAATCTTCTTTCTTGTAGTTTGGAACCATTGCTCCGTTACTGCTTCTCTGGAGCAGCAGAAAACAACCTTTCTCCCTCCTCTATGTGACATCCTTTTATATATTTGAACATGGCTATCATATCACCCCTTAACCTCCTCTTCTCCAGGCTAAACATGCCCAGCTCCCTTAGCCGTTCCTCATAAGGCATCGTTTCCAGGCCTTTGACCATTTTGTTTTGTTTTTTTTAAATAATATTTATTGAAAGTTTCCAAATATAACAAAAAAATTTTAAAAAAATAAAACATCCACTTTAAAACCTTATTTTCATTAACATCTTTCCAGGACTTCCCCACCCCACCCCCTCTTGTATTCCAATTCCTTCAAATAGATTCGGCAAGTTCTTACCCCAAATTTTAGACTTATTATCATTGACCCATTGTTATAAATATTTTTCCATCCCCTAAAATCGACCCCTGTTCCCTTCCACGAGTTCCCCTCTTTAATATGCAGAAGAGAATAGTATAAAAAAATAAAAAATGAAGTATAATTTTACACCCTTTGGATTCCAAATTTCCCTCCCCCCTTTCCCGGTTGCGTTCCCCAATGTCCATCAATGTCTGCTGTCGTCCTGGAGATCCCACATCTAGGCCGAAATCCTTCACAACTCCACTTTGCCGTCTTTTTAATAGTCTTTGCCATCTTTTTGGTCGTCTTTAATTTCGAACATCCAATCTTGGAAGGACTCTATCTCAAGAAGGTCCATTTTTTCCATCCAGATCTCTATATTTAAGAGTAAAAACTCCAATTTTATTTCTTTAGACCTTTCAAATCTGGATGTCCCAAATGTTCCCACTTCCAACTTTGTCCAATTCTTGTTGTTCTTGTTGTTCTGTCTCCTCACTTTCCTCTGGTTTCTTTTCCTGCTCCACTGCAAAAAATGTTCTAATTCCAAAAGCTTCTAGTTCCTCTACAGAGGCTTTGTTATTCAGGAACAAAACCTTACGTCAAGTCCCTTCCATTCTTCAATAGATAAATCTATTGACTCCTTTAGTGTAGAGACCTCTGTAGACAAAATAGTGTTCCATTTCTGCAGTTTTCCCAGGAGATAAAAAGTCCTATTCAAATTCCATACCAGCAATACTTGTAGTGTCCCACAGCCCCTCTAGAGGGATTATGGTAACTCAGTTTCCTTCCAGATCACACCCAACAGTCAAAGTAACTTGTTATCCCTTGTTTTCAACAATTTATATCAAATTGTAACAAATGTAACCGGCAATGTCCTCGTAACAAAGTTCTCTTTTTATTCTTCAACTTTGACAGCTCCTTTGACAGCTGTCAAAGCTTCTATTTCTCCTCACCAGGCGCCCTCACGGATCACTCCCGGTTCCCGGGGGGGTTGTGTTTTAGCTCACACGTTCCACTTTTCTCCTCCAGCACAGTCTTATAATTTTCCATTGTGAAATTAATAACTTTATCAATATAAAACAGCTCTCGATCTTAGTTGTCAAATCGTTGCTTTAAATCCTCTACAACCGGGGGGAGACGGACTTCCTTTTTGCACCTCCCCCGCTCGTTCCAAATTTAAAATTTTTTTCCTTTTGAATCCGATTTCCCGATTACTCACGGGTTGTTCTTTTTAGTCCAAATTTTCAATAGAAGAAGTCAGCGCTCTCCGTCAAATGGCATGCGGCTTTGCTCGGCAGGGGAAGCGGAGGACTCATAGCACCACACCACCCCCCGTCCCCCGCTCTGTAGCCTTTAAAAAGGCTCCTTTGCGGGTCGGGGGGCGCAAACGGTGCCCGCCGAGTCACCATGTCCATGGGTTTCAGCACCCATGGTTTTTGAGGGTCCCCGCGTCGCCGATGCGGTAGGACCCAGCCCCTGCCGAGCAGGCTCCCTCCGGAGCTCGGAGGGAGTTCGCCATTCGGCGATGGCGCCAACCCGGAAGTCCAGGCCTTTGACCATTTTGGTTGCCCTCCTCTGGACACATTCCAGTTTGTCAGTGTCCTTCTTGAACTGTGGTGCCCAGAACTGGACACAGTACTCCAGGTAAGGTCTGACCAGAATACAGTGGCACTATTACTTCCCTTGATCTAGATGCTATACTCCTATTGATGCAGCCCAGAATTGCATTGGCTTTTTTAGCTGCCACATCACACTGTTGGCTCATGTCAAGTTTGTGGTCAACCAAGACTCCTAGATCCTTTTCACATGTACTGCTCTCAAGCCAGGTGTCACCCATCTTGTATTTGTGCCTCTCATTTTTTTTTTGCCCAAGTGCAATACTTTAAATTTCTCCCTGTTAAAATTCATCTTGTTTGTTTTGGCCCAGTTCTCTAATCTGTCAAGGTCGTTTTGAAGTGTGATCCTGTCCTCTGGGGTGTTAGCCACCCCTCCCAGTTTGGTGTCATCTGCAAATTTGATCAGGATGCCCTTGAGTCCATCATCCAAGTTGTTGATAAAGATGTTGAATAAGACCGGGCCCAAGACAGAACCCTGTGGCACCCCACTAGTCACTCTTCTCCAGGATGAAGAGGAACCATTGATGAGCACCCTTTGGGTTTGGTCAGTCAGCCAGTTACAAATCCACTGAGTGGGAGCATAGTCAAGACCGCATTTTACCAGCTTCTTTACAAGAATATCATGGGGCACCTTGTCAAATTCCTTGCTGAAATCAAGGTAGGCTACATCCACTGTGTTCCCTTCATCTACCAGGCTTGTAATTCTGTCAAAAAATGAGATCAGGTTAGTCTCACATGACTTATTTTTCAGAAATCCATGCTGACTATTGGTGATCACAGCATTCCTTTCTAGGTGCTCACAGACTGTTTGCTTAATGATCTGCTCCAGAATCTTCCCTGGTATTGATGTCAGACTGACTGGGTGGTAATTATTTGGGTCCTCTCTTTCCCCCTTTTTGAAAATAGGGACATCATTTGCCCTCCTCCAGTCTGCCGGGACTTCGCCTGTTCTCCAGGAATTCTCAAAGATGACTGCCAGTGGCTCTGAGATCACATCTGCCAGTTCTTTTAATACTCTTGAATGCAGTTCAATTGGCCCTGGAGACTTGAATACATCTAAACTAGCCAAGTATTCTTGTACTATCTCCTTAGTTATTCTGGGCTGCGTTTCCTCTGCTGAATCATCTGCTCCAAATTCTTCAGGTCGGGCATTGTTTTCTTTATCGGAGAAGACTGAGGCAAAGAAGGCATTGAGGAGTTCAGCCTTTTCTGTGTCCCGTTTGCATTTCACCATCTTCTCCTCTGAGTGACCCCACTGTTTCTTTGTTCTTCCTTTTGCTACGAACATACCCATAAAAGCCTTTTTTGTTGCTTTTAACCTCTTTAGCAAGCCTGAGTTCATTCTGTGCTTTAGCTTTTCTGACTTTGGGTCTACACGTGCTGGCTATTTGTTTGAATTCCTCTTTGGTGGTTTCCCCCCTTTTCCATTTTTTGTACACATCCTTTTTAAATCTTAACTCAGTTAAAAGTTCTTTAGATAGCCACCCTGGCTTCTTTAGGCACCTTCCATGTTTCCATCTCATTGGTATTGCCTGAAGTTGTGCTTTTACTATCTCCCTCTTAACAAACTCCCACCCATCATACACTCTTGGATGAGTGTAAAATCCACACAGGAAATAACAATGTTTGTCTTCAACCCGCTTGTGGAGATTATCAGAGATCACAAAGAAAGGAGATAACAACAAGAATATGAGGAAAACAACAAAGATAAGATTGAACAGAACTGTGAATATTATTTTGACAGAACTGTGTAATTAAAGCAGCAGCAAGAGAGATGATCGGATCCCTTTCGGAGCTTGAAGCATGGGTACCCCCAACAATTTTTTTTAAAAAATTGGCTATGTAATTTGGAATTATTGTTATTTGGAATTAATGTGATGTGATTGGCCTGTTAATAAAAATTATTTTAAAAAAGAAGAAACTCATTCACTCCAAAATCAGACTGGTAAAGGCAGGAAAAGGTGCACAATAGCAAGTGATGATCAAAGAATGGAGAGACTGTGCCCACGTGACAGAAGAAAATCATCTGGGTGTCTACAAGGTGACATGGCGCAATGTAATGTGAGGTTGAGGGCAAGGACTGGTCTAAATGCTAGAATTCTAAGGAAAAAGCCATTGTTCTCTCTCAAGCAAAGGTTGAAAAGATTAAACCCATGTTAACTGGACAGCGAAACAATAGGATAGGGTTATTTGGAGCGATGAGACCCAAATCTCCTTGCTTGGTAGTGATGGCATGACATACGCGAGGAGAAGAATAAGAGAAGATTTATATCCTACATGCATTTCAACGACTGTGAAACACCCAGCTAGTGTTATGAATTTGTTTCATTAATGGGTATCATGGCTATAAATTGGCCGCTGTTTCTTTAATGCTAAAAGAACTAAGTCAGCATGAGTCAGCGGCCTACAATGACTCATGCAACCTTTCACCTAATTGTACCTGTATATTTAGAGTGGTCAATGTTAGTGTTGGGTGTGGGTTGGTTGGTGAAAGCTGGTAGTGTTGATGTGTGTACAGTTGGTTGTTCGTTTTGCGTATAAAGACTTTTAAGAATAAAAGCAGAAAATACTCTGCAAGGGCACTCTTCTTGTGGACTCCTTTATGCCGACAAGGGTCCGAGGACCAGGCTGAGGAGACAAAGGAAGTCAGTTCCTTTGCATTTTCATACACTGACAATGGAAATGTAAACTTCCCAAAATACACAAATGAAATACTTGAGCCCAAACTGAAGCGTTCTCCATGTGATCTTTCCCCATATACTGAAGCATTTACATATGTTTGTATAAATATTTGTTTATTTAATTATTTTACATTTCAACAGAGTTCAGCTCCATGTCATGTTGCTGCTTTGTGCAAAAGATCGTTTGAAGATAATAATATTCCACTGCTTGAATGGCCTGGGAATAGCCCAGACCTTAATCCAAGTGAAAGTCTATGGAGCCGATTAAAGAAACTTCTTAGTCAGAAGCAACCCAGCGATAAAGCCTAATTAATAGAGGCAATAATTCAGTCTTGGTGTCACATTATTACAGCTGCAGAACTAAAAAACCTGGTTCACTCCATGCGAAGGCGTTGTAAGGCCGTAATTAAAACTAAAGGTTACCAATGGTTTCACGTTTTTTCTTTATGACTGCTGTTCTAATAAATACTCCTTCAGAAAATTTCTTGCATTACATTCTTCATTAAATTATCTTTCCGTTGCTATATAATTTTATGGTATTATTCCTCAAAAAGTGGTGTTATGAGCCATCAAACCTCAGAAATGCACGTTTCACAAAAGGTATCCACAATTTTGGCCTCTAGTGTAAGATGTTCATTTTAAAGTTAATGTACTTTTTAGATGGGATCAGATTGTTATTATTTATGTTTCATGTTTATACATGTGTTGGAAGCAGCCCAGAGTGCCTGGGATAACCCAGCCAGATGGGGAGGGTGTAAATAAAATTATTATTATTATTATTATTATTATTATTATTATTATTATTATTACTGCTACTACTACCTGAGATTCAATAAGCCTGGCTCTTCTCTGGGACGGATTTTGTTTGGCCCAGTCATGGCATCCCCTCCATCTCCACTTCCAGTCATCTCTTTGGTCAACCCAAGACTGATAGCAACAAAAATAAAAACAGAAAACCTGATAGTAGCTGCTTATCTTTCCTAACAACTCTGAAGCTGATATTTGAGATATCCTGGGCAGTTCAGACCACCGAATCGTGGTATAAAAAGGCAGAACTAGAGGGAAATGGTTCACAGAAAAAACTGCAATTTGCTGTTTCTTCTGGGGGTGTTAGGTTCCCAGGTGTTGTAAGGGGCGCTGTTGAGCTCTGTGAAAATATATGACGTTTGTCACATAGAGGTATTTCTTGAATTTCCTGGCATATAGGACAATCCCACAGGGAGCCTTACCAAGAGAGGCCACGGTCCCACGAGTCTCCTCCATGACGTCCTTATGCAGAGCTCTCTGGTCAGGATCCAGCAACGCCCACTCCTCGTCCGTGAAATGAACAGCAACATCTTCAAAGCAGACTGGACCCTAAAAGAAAAAGGGAAATGTCCTCCTCTGAGACAGCAGAAATATGATCTGCTACACAATGCTCTGTGGTTTCCTTCCTGTTAATTGCTGTGTTGTTTCAATAGGATTGCTTTGCTGTACATGTTAATTATGGATGCTTATTTTAACACTTTAATTGAATTATTTTTTTCTGCTTTTAATTATGGGTATTTGTCTTTGTGCAAATAGGTGGTACTCCAAGTTATGTTTACGTTTTTCTGCCTACGCAAGAATTCCAGTTTCCCCGATGGAAGGATCCCCTTTCTCCTCTCCTCGTGAGTTGTTCTGGGAAGGTTCCCTCCCAATGCCCTAGAGCCAGATTCAAGGGGTTCATGGGGGCATGGAGAGGGGGAGGAGTGGGGGGCAGGCCCCCTTTTGCAGCAGATAGGGCTGGCTAGGTGAATGCTGGTCACTATTTGTAATCTGTTCACTGCTTAGAAACCAATTTTAGCATTCAATGATCAATTTAGAAATAAAAGAAGCCTAGTCTGGATGGCCATCTGTCTTGGAGGATCTAGCTGAGACTCCTGCAATGCAGGGGGTGGGACTTGATGGCCCTTGGGGTCCCTTTCAACTCTAGGATTCCATGAAAACTGCAACTACAGATGAATCCTACTGGCGACATTCAGAAGGCTGGGGTCAGAGTTATATGGGTAGGAAATCCCACACTACACAGCTGGAGTTCACACTTTCTTAGCAAGAACATGATATTCACAGACTTGGCTGAGTTTCGGGCTTTATGAGAACAGCAGCTCATTTGCTGAGCATCTTCCTCCACAAAAGCAGTTGCAAAGAGAGGGGTTTCTGGCAAGCGATTGAACAGTGTGCCAGTGTGCAGCCTGTCTTTACTCCTCCATGTTAGACCTCTCTTGACTCTGAGAGACAAGCAGGGAGGGTGGATTCTGGCAGAAGGAGAGGGAGCCCCCGGTGGCTCCTCCTTCTCCTGACTCACCTCTGCCTCTCGACCTTCCTCTCCCACTTGCTTCCTTCCTCTTCTGCCTCTGATTCTGGGCTGCATTCTGCCACAGAGTCTCCCAGCTCACTAAGCCCTGTTTCCCCTTCAGCTTCTGACACCTCCTCTTCCCAGGCTTCTCCCTCTTCTCCCTCTGACCGCTCATCCTTCCTCCACCTCCACTCCTTCGGCTCTGAGCCATCTTCCCTTCCTGGTTCCCCGGCTGCTTCCTCCCACCATTCCTCTGTTCCCAATCAGTCCATGACATTGCTCCATCCCTCGGCCTCTGTCCCCACAAGGCAGCTTCCCCTGACCTGATCTGGTTCCACAGCCGCTGCTTCCCTTTTGCCCCCATGAAAAGGTGGATCAGGAGGTCTTGCTGCCATCATTCTGTCACCTGCAAGAGAAAAAGCGTAAGCAAGACGCCAGGAGTGCCTGCTTTTCTCACAGGTGAAACAGGGCATCTCTAACCACAGATGGGCCTTTGAGAAAGCCTAACTTGCTGAGTGCATTTTGATGTTTGTGCCCATTTCATATGTTAGTTGTGCAGAAATTCATCTCCCCTCCTCTGGACCCTTGTTCCCAACTGTTTCCCCCCCAAAACAAGATGAAAAGAACCCCTAGATGAGTTGGAAAACCAACAGAATAGACCTAACAGAGAAAAGCCACCTTCCTCCTTACCCAGTGGCCTCTCTCTGGTGTCCAACAGAGGCCTCTCTGCCTCACAGGAATCCAGGTCCTTTTCTGCAAAATGATCGTTTTCCTGAAAGAGCAACAAGGATTCAAAACAGAGAATGAATGGTGAGAAATGTTAGAAAGAGAATGACAAAGACTTAAAGGGTGTTAGGTATCATTCCATGGATGGGCCATCAGCAGACCATTATGGGATGTTCTCTGTCCTGTTTGGAGCCCCTTGGGAGTATCCAGAGGAAAGTCTCTCTCACCTGCTTCCTCTCCTCTGCCTGACTCAGGAGGAAACCTTCAGCCAGGGACACTGCCTGGGAACTGGTCTCCGCTCCGCATTCCCTCACCCAGCTCTCCATCTCCGGTGGAAGGACAGCCAGGAACTGCTCCAAGATCACCAGGTCCAGCATCTCAGCTTTCGTGTGCCTTTCTGGCTTCAGCCACTGATGGCAAAGGTGGTAGAGTCGGCTGCAAACCTCTCGGGGTCCTTTGGCCTCCTGGCAGCAGAACTGCCTCACCTGCTGGCTCTGCACCTCTGAGCGGAGGGTGTCCTCCTCACCCAGGATCTTCTGCACAGAGTTTTCCCAGAATCCCCCACTGCTCCCAGTTTGGATGGCATGGCCTCTTCCTGCTCCAGGGCCAGATGAGTCTCGCTCATCCATCTGTGCTCTCAGGAAGCCTCTGAGAGATCGGAAGGAACCCTTTGGTCTTCTGCCAAGTTCTGTCCGTCTGAATGAGAAGCTCTAGCAAATCCTACAAAGCAAATACATTGTTCCGTTACAAAAGTTGTCTAATATCAGGAGAAGAAAAAGGTTCCCTGAGCAAGCATGGATGAGTCTTGCTGAGAACTAGGGCTGGACTGCACCACAGCCCAGACTCTGAGCTATCTTGGGGGGAGGGGGGGAGAGGAGTAAGAAGAGAAGAAATATGTCTCTAGCCTTCTAGCGATGCAAAATGTGGAGGCAACAAATGTGGAGGCAACAGAATTTGTAGGTCGGTAGAAGAAAAAGGTTCCCTTAGCAAGCAAGAGGGAAGAATAAGAGGGAGGAGGAGGGGGAGGAGGAAAAAGCAGCCTCTAGCTCTCCTAGAAGGAAGATTGCAATGCAAAATGTGGAGGCAACTGAAGGGATTTCTGGGAGATGAATCAGCCTGGTTGCTCCTGCCTTCCAGTCAATGCATGAAGTCAAAACTGACTGACAAGGCAGTCATTTGTATCTTGTGAAAAATGGATGCTTGGCTCTGGTGGGGGTCACCCGGGGGTCCTCAGGAGTTGCTCTCCCCCCACCCCCACTTCTGGGCACATTTCTCCCCTGCTTCTGTCTCCTTTTCTTGCACTTGGACTCTCTGCTACTCTCAAGACAGACTCCTGGGGTGGGGTCCCTTTTTCTTTGCTCTGAGGGCCAGGTATGTATCTGGCCAACCCCCTGAGGGCCAAGTGGACAGGGTCCAAAGACATCTCTCTTGAAATTTAGGCTGGCAATTTATTATGATTATTCTCTTAGATAGCTTAACATACGCACAGCCATTGATGTCCAGGTCCCTGGAGGCTCAGTGAGGAGCAGCGCCCATTTCTGCCTCGGCTGGTTTTCCAGCAACAATCCCTTTGGGACAGAGAGAGGATGTGGTCCTGGGATGCCCTGCTCTGGGTGCGAGGGGATTGCTGCAGTGGCCTCCGTGGGGGGCTGCCCTGGGAGACACTGGGAAACTGGTCCCCAATGCAGCAGCCAGACTCTGGGCTGGGATCCCTCTCTTTACTCCTCTCCTTTCTCTCCCACCTTTTCTTCCTCCCTCCCCGTGGGTTTTTTTTTCTGGGGGGCTAGTGTTCACCTCCTCCTCCAGCTTTGGAAAACCATTTGCACATGTTTCCTCGGCTGTGCAATGACGCTGAGCGACGTCACAGAGAGTTAAAGTCTAAGGACCCCTTTGTTTACAGAAGGGAGATTTTTTTCTGAAGGGGGGGGAGCGGAGGGCCGAATGAGTTTGGGATCCTCTGATCTGCAGGAAGGAGAGCATGGCAGACCTGGCCCCTCCCTGGCAGGACCCTCTCCTCCCTGACTTGGGGTCCCCCCCCTGCAGGAGCAGATCAGGGCCCCCCCCCAGGCCCCCTCCCCTGCTGCAGCCCTGGGACCACCAGATCCTAGAGAGAGAGGAGTCTCACCAGATCCCAGGAGAGGAGAGCGAAGCAGCCCTTCCTGGAGAGACACCGAAGCAGGGAAGGACTGGGGAGGGAGGGGGCTTGGCTCTGGAGGACCTGCCCCCCCTTGCTTCCTGTCCTCTCTGGGAAGGCAGCTCGGTTCCCTTTAACCCTTGCAATGCAGAGTCCACCCAGCTCAGCCTCTCTCGCTTGGCAGAACCTCAGATTATTATTATTATTAATGGCTATGGGGGGGGGCAGCTGCCCCCCCTGGCCCCGCCACTGGCCAGATACCCTTTTGGGGGTGAGGCTCTTGGCTGGACTCTGAGCATCTCCCTCCCTTCCTCAAGAGATCTCAGAGACATTTGAAACACAGAACACAGGAGACGCAGACCGAGGATGCATCACCTCAAATCCTTCCAAATCTCCAGGGCTGCTGCTGCCCTGAGTGCTGGAAGGAAGACCTGCTCCCTGCAAGGCCTTTTCCCTCCTGGACTGGGGGGGGGGGCGAGGACCAGACTCCCCCTGCTCATCAGCAGAGACCCCTGGGGGGCCGGAGGGACCTTGCCCTGCTGTGAATCCTGGGGAGCCCAGACTCACTGGAAGAAGCTCAGGGGCTGGGGCAAATCTTTTAAAAAAAGTTTTTAATCTGTGGTGCTTTCAATGCTGGGTGTTGGTTTTTTTCCTTTGTTGGGGGTGGGATAAACGTTTAGCTGTGGCTGGGGATTAGTTTAATTTCAGTATAAATGTAAGTTGTTTTGTATTGTTCTTGTTTTTTAAATTAGTTTCTACTGACTAAATTAGTTTCTGCTATACAATATAGTTATTGGATGGTTTGTATTTGGTTCTTAAGAAGAGGGGGGCAGGACTGCCGGGGAGTGGGCCCCACCCAACAGAATGGCTGGGGCAAGTTCTACAGGCGACTACAGATCTCAGTGATCACAGAAAGGAGGAGGAGATAAGCTTATGTCATTACCGAGGAGGCAGGTTTAGTCGTTGTTTGAGGACTATCTCTGCCTTCGGGTCTGGTGGATACTGGAAGGATACTGGAATCAGCAAGGGAGACCCACATCTTAAAGTGCTTCTGTGCAATACCAGGTCAATGGCTCACAAGACGGCTGTCATCCATGACTTGATCATGGATGGAGGACTTGACCTGGCATGTGTGACAGAGAATTGGTTGGATGAAGCAGATGGGCCTGTCCTTGCCACTGTTTGTCCACCAGGTTTCTCTTATGCACAGTAAACCAGGTCATGTGGGCGGGGAGGGGGAGTTGCAGTGATTTTTAGGAAGTCATTAGTTTGCACCAGGCGTCCTATTGGGAAGACCCAGTTCTCTGAGTGCATGTTCTGGAAGTTGGGCAATAGGGGCAGTATAGGATTCCTTTTGGGGTACCAATCTCCCCACTACACCAAGGATTCCCTGCTGCTTCAGGTTGTGGTGGATGTTCTCCTGGAGACACCTAGATTAGTTGTCCTAGGGGATTTTAACATCCATGCCGACATGTCCTTACAGCGGGTCGCTTAGGACTTCAGGGAAAGCATATTGGGCTTTCAGACCTGCTGAAAGAGGCAGACATTAAACCGCTTCTTTAAAAAAAACATCCTTAGACTCAGCCAATATGGCCAACTATCGCCTAGTCTCTCTTGGGAGAAGGGCAATGACAGGCCTAGACAGCATCTTGAGAAGTAGAGATATCACCTTGCCAACAAAGGTTCGTATAGTTAAAGCTATGGTTTTCCCAGTAGTGATGTATGGAAGTGAGAGCTGGACCATAAAGAAGGCTGATCGCCGAAGAATTGATGCTTTTGAATTATGGTGCTGGAGGAGACTCTTGAGAGTCCCATGGACTGCAAGAAGATCAAACCTCTCCATACTGAAGGAAATCAACCCTGAGTGCTCACTGGAAGGACAGATTGTGAAGCTGAGGCTCCAGTACTTTGGCCACCTCATGAGAAGAGAAGACTCCCTGGAGAAGACCCTGATGCTGGGAAAGATGGAGGGCACAAGGAGAAGGGGATGGCAGAGGACGAGATGGTTGGATAGTGTTTTCGAGGTTACCAGCATGAGTTTGACCAAACTGCGGGAGGCAGTGGAGGACAGAGGTGCCTGGCGTTCTCTGGTCCATGGGGTCACGAAGAGTCGGACACGACTAAACGACTAAACAACAACAACAACATCGCCTAGTCTCAAATCTTCAATTCTTGGGCAAGGTGATCAAGTGGGTGGTTGCTGAACAACTTCAAGCACGCCTGGGTGATGTGGACCATTTAGACCCCTTCCAATCGGGATTCAGGCCTCATCATGGGACTGAAACTGCCTTTGTCGCACTGGTCAATGATCTCCGGGCAGGCTAGGGACAAAGGTGAGAGCTGTTTCCTAGTTCTGCTGGATCTCTCAGCAGCTTTTGACATCATCGATCTTGACATCCTTCTTGACCATCTAGAGAGGCTGGGAGCCGGGGGCACGGTTATACAGTGGTTCTGCTCCTTCCTCCTGGGCCGTGTTCAGAAAGTGGTGTGGGGGATGAGTGTTCAGACCCCTGGGCTCTCACTTGTGGGGTGCCTCAGGGTTCTGTCCTCTCCCCATGCTTTTTAACATTTATATGAAGCCGCTGGGAGAGATCATCGGGAAGTTTGGGCTGGGTGTTCTTCAGTATGCGGATGATACCCAGCTCTACCTCTCCTTAAAATTAGAACCAGTGAAGGTGGTGAAGGTCCTGTGTGAGTGTCTGGAGGTGGTTGGAGGATGGATGTATCTAAAAGCCCTTCACACATGGCTATGTACAGTGGTACCTCCGGTTGCAGATGGGATCCATTCCGGAGCTCCAGTCGGATCCCGAGGTTTCCACAACCGGAGGTGCCGCTTCTGTGCACGCATGTGGCATGCTAGAGCACTTCTGCACATACGCGCAGCACATAGAGTGCTCCTGTGCATGCGCACGCGGCGAAGCCCAGAAAAACACTTCTGGATTTGCCGGGTGAGTATCCCAAAGGATACGTAACCGGAGGTGACCGTGAGTAGAGGTACCACTGTATTAGAAACACAGCCATACATTCTTGTGTGTGTATGTTTCTATTTACAAACTACCCCAGTCTCTGAGCGGTGAGACTCCAGGGATCCCTGACCCATCT
The DNA here is from genome assembly GCF_964106915.1 of Podarcis gaigeae. NCBI lineage: Eukaryota > Metazoa > Chordata > Lepidosauria > Squamata > Lacertidae > Podarcis > Podarcis gaigeae. The sequence continues at coordinate 106,320,534 of NC_139677.1, forward strand.
TTGGTTTCCTTGGAACAAAGGTCAGCGGAGACTGTGGTGTCTTTATGTTATATAGTTTTATTTACTCTCATATTTAACCTGAGTGTCTTCTCTTTGGCGATCACTCGTAGCCGAGTAAGATTGTCTTCCATAAACACGGTTTTAACAATGAGTCCGTAAATGACTGTGGAGGCCAATTCTGGATCCACATGTCCTTCCACAGTGGGGACATTGTCTGGGCAGTGTGGATTTGCCAAGCGTGCCTTCCTCTTGGCACGTTTCTCCTTTGTGTCCTGAGTTCGAGTGTCTTCAAAGCCCATGACACCTTTGGTAAAGGCTGTTCTCCAACTGGAGCGCTCGCAGGCAAGTGTTTCCCAGTTGTCAGTGTTTATGCTACTTTTTTTTAGATTTGCCTTGAGACAGTCTTTAAACCTCTTTTGTTGACCACCAGCATTACGCTTTCCATTTTTAAGTTCGGAATAGAGTAGTTGCTTTGGAAGACGACAATTAGGCATCCGCACAACATGACCAGTCCAATGAAGCTGATGTTGAAGAATCATCGCTTCAACACAGGTGATCTTTGCTTCTTCCAGTACACTGGCCTTAGTTCGCCTGTCTTCCCAAGTGATGTGTAAAAGTTTTCAGGGACACCGTTGATGGAATCTTTCAAGGAGTTGGAGATGGCGTTTATAAGTGGTCCATTTATTTTTTGAAATGAAACAAAATTTACAGTGAGATGGGAAAGAATGTTTATTTTTGTATACTTCCACTTTATATTTTTTTTTGGGGGGGTCCTACTTTTTCTGATTGCATTATCAAAACTCATCTTCCACGTTGCATCTCCTTCTATTCTTGAGAGAGATAAGACTGCCTTTGTTGCAGAGCAGTTCTGCCTTTGTTGCAGAGTAGTTCTGTTGGGATTTTGCATAGACTTCAGCTGAGGAAAGGAAAGCTCAGCTGAGCAATTAGTGACCATTAATGTGAAAAATCCAGCATGGGAAATGTCTGAATTGCCCCCTTCCCTTGATGCCCTGAGCATGTGCTTATTTTGCTGAATGCTTAATCCGGTCCTGGGTAATGGCCTTGAGGGGTGGGCTAGGGCAGCCAGTGTGTTCATGCCAGCCTGAGCAGGGGGCACCATTCTCTCAACCCAGGGAACTTTGCTGATCTGAGGAAGCTAGATCTGTCTAGCTCAGTACAGATGACACCGGCATTTACCCAGGAGCAAGCCTCATTGTATTCAAAGGGATTAACTTCTTCTGAGTAGGCCTGGTTAGGACTGTGCTATGAGCTACATAGGTGGGGGTCCCCGGTTCCAGCCTCTGCCCTTGTGTAATTTGGTGTCTTTAGCTAGGCCCATGTCTCAGCCTCAGGAGCCCCCACAGCTGCAATATGGGGAGAGTATAGCACTGGCCTACTTTACAGGGTTGTTGTAACCATATAGGGCTGCTGAGCATCCTTGCCACAGGCCATGTTCCATCACCTGAACCCTGTGCTGAAGTGCTGAGCAGCAAAGCACTCCTGGGAATGTTCCTTATCCTTCCCCCAGAAGAGTTGCTCCAACTCACACCCTCAACACCCACCCACTGCAGTTCAGGGAGGCTCCCCCACCACCCTGCACAACTGGTAATTAAACACACATTTAGATCCACGCTGAATCTGTGTGTGATTGTAGCAAGTCTCAGCAGATGGTGCAAATCTGCTGGGACCTTGCCTCCTCCCTGAGCAAGAGGTGCATAAAAACCTCTGAGTTCCAACTTCTGCCTTCTGTCTTTCCTGGGCATCCTGCCTGTTGCCTGTTGACCACCCCAGGAGATGCCCTCGCCTTCTACCAGTTGCTGATGCTGCTGACACGGGAACAGGTAAATACAGGGAATCCTGTGGCTTCCAGAACTGCTACTGAATTTCAGCAATGCCCTTTGATCAAAATGGGGAAAGGTAGCTGGGTTCCTCTTGAGGGTATTGGGTGAGCCAACATGAAGGTGATTAAGGACTGAGGAGTGGAGTGGTTGTTCTGTGGTATTACGGCAGTGGACAAAGCTGTAATGCAACTTTTGAATAAATGCATTTTTCTAATTTAAAAAATAATGTGGAAGAGGTGTGTCTGTCAATTTTGGTTTCTCTCAGTTTCTCTTTTTTGAGTCTCATGTTTCCTTTGCCCCATTTTTGCACCAGTTTGTGGTTTATTTTTAATGGGTGCACAGAAACACAGGCACACTTTTGCTTACCGCCTTGTCCAGCCGACACACTTTTGCAAGCCATTTGCCACAAGGCAATGCGTTTTTGTCCCTTGTTCCCATTAACCCATGGTTGCGTGCAGTTTCCCCTTAATAAACACATTTTTGTGTTGGCGGAAAGGCTACAAATTTTGAGAAGTGCAGATTTTCAAGGCTAGCTGCATTTTGGACTGCTTAGTGGTTCAGGAAGAGCAAATTAGGCTGGTTTATGTTGAACTGTAAACTGAATGAACTTCGCTCCCTTTTCCTAATCCAAACTTTCCTCAGATGAATAGTAGAGTCTGCTCTTGCTGGAGAAAGTGTTGCCACTGTATTTGGAACTGATTTAAGACCCAACTTTGGAAACAAACAACAGGATCCCAAGCATGTCTAATTCTCACTGATCTTAACCTTACCAGTGAATCGTGGAGAAGGATTAGCCCACTTCATAGAAAGTGAACCATTCCTGTTTGGAATGGTTTTGTGTATCTTACAATTGTTTCTTATCATTGTGTGTTCTGTTGCTGGGATTCCATCCCTGGGAATAGAACAAAACAAACAAAGTTTGTTTGCAAAGTTATTCAATTTTTGCTTGAGGCACTGCTTGGATCCTTGCCAGGGTTATTTGTTGCTCTTGACACACACAGATTCACACACATATCACAAGTCCTTCTGGCTGAGCTCATTCCCTGCTCAGCATGCTGGAAAGAATCCAGGTCATGTGCTACCACCTTGACAGTGTCGAGGGACAGAGGGATTGGCGCTCAGGATGGATGGCCCTCGTTCAGGCACATCTCATATGACCAACAGCTATGCCAGTTCCTGGAAACCATGGCAGGCGAGAGCACTGCTCTTGTGCTCAAATCCTTCTTGTGGGTTCCCCACTGGTATCTGGTTGGGCACTGTGAAAACAGGATGTCACTTGAGATGGGCTGTGACCCTGTTTTGTCAGCTTCTTCTTATGTTCTTAGCACATCTAAACGCTTGCTTCCTTTCAGAAAGGCCACCATGTTTCAGAAGTGAGCAGGCCCACGTCCCCAGTTGTGGCATGTCAGCTGCTAACTGGACTCTGCTCTACCCCTCCACCTTCATCCTTCTTGGGATCCCGGGACTGCAAGCCTTCCATGCCTGGATTTCCATCCCCTTCTGCTCCATCTACATCCTCTCCCTTCTGGGGAACTGCCTCCTCTTGGCGGTCATCAAGAAGGAGCCCAGCCTCCATGAGCCCATGTACTTGTTCCTCTGCATGCTGGCAGTGGCAGATCTTGTGGTCTCGACTACCACCTTACCAAAAATCCTGGCTATATTCTGGCTTCAGGACAGAGGAATCCACACCAGTGCCTGCCTGGCTCAGGTGTTCCTGATCCATTCCTTCTCCACCATGGAGTCGGGCTTCTTCGCTGCCATGGCCTTCGACCGTTACGTGGCAATATGCAACCCGCTGAGACACTCCGCCATCTTGACCAAAACCGTTGTGATCAAGATTGGGTTGGCTGTTTTGATCCGGGGGGCTGTGCTCCTGCTGCCCCACCCTTTCCTGCTGAAGCGGCTCCCGTACTGCAGGGGAAATGTCATCTCCCACACCTACTGTGAGTTCATGGCGCTGGTGAAACTGACCTGTGCAGATACCCGTGCCCCCAGAGCATACAGCTTGACTGTTGCCTTCCTGACTGGGGGGCTGGATTTCACCTTCATCATCCTGTCCTACACCCTGATCCTGAGGACAGTCTTCCAGCTGCCTTCCAAGGAGGCGCGGGCCAAATCCCTGGGCACTTGCGGCTCCCACATCTGCGTCATCCTGATCTCATACACTCCGGCATTCTTCTCCTTCCTCACCCACCGATTTGGCCACAGGGTCAACCCCTGCGTCCACATTATTGTTGCCAACATTTATGTCTTGATTCCACCCATGATGAATCCCATCATCTATGGGGCAAAGACAAAGAAGATCCGAGAAAGCATCCTAAGAACCCTTGGGGTCTCCTCTGCTGGAAACATGGAAATGAGAAAATAGAGCCCTGCATCACCCCAGTGGGACTGAACTGAATAAGCTTACACTTAGTTTTGTTCTGCACCTTCCCTGCTTCTGTTATGAAGCTACCACATAAGTCCTAGCAGTAGAACCATTAATGTTTTCTGCCCAGATAACTGTGATGCTTTCTGCCAGAGAGCATATTCCTTGCTTTCCTGTTTGCTGCTGTGGCGTGTGACTATGGAAGGACTAGGTGAGCCGGTGGGTTTCTCTGCGATCAGCTGTGTGCAAAATTCCCCACTCCTCTTCCCAAACCTTCTCATGAATGTTTCTTAAGGTCTGGAAGCTCTTCTGAGCACCTCCACACTGTATGACTTCTGCATGCACAGCAATCTTGCCAATGCGATCAATTCTCGACACAGCTGCCGCCGCCACCAACATCCTGCTTCATGTGGGCAGGCTGTTGCTTACTGGTTCCGAAACGCAACTTGCAGGATTATCACACAAAAGTTAAAGTGTGGCTGGAGCACATTTGGACCTGCTCTTAAGCTAAAGCCCCAAAATATATTTAAAAAGTAGTCCTTTCCTCCTTGCTCATAGAATTGTCGAGTTGGAAGGGGTCTTGAGGCTCATCCAGTCCAACCCCTGCAATGGAATCTCTGCTAAATGAGACTCATACTAAATCCTTGTATGTCTGGCTGGATTGTCATGAAGTGCCTGGCTATCTAGCGCATTATATTTGCCAGGAGGGTCCTGCAAGGAAGGCACAATGATACTGACAATTCCCTCTTGTTCATTCGCAGCACTTGGGTGTTCAGTGTGTTTCTGGGTGTCATGGTTGTTAGATGCTGCCAAATGGACCCCTTTCCTACATTACTCTGTTACAGTCACTTTTCCAAACAGGGAAATGCTTCAGGGGTGAGGGTGCTTGTTCTGGTTTGTTTGCCCTCCTTTATATTCCTATTCCTTTATATTCCTACAATATCTGCGTTTACTGACAAATATATGTGTTGAGCAGAGGTACGTTACCGGAATCCACGGCCAGGGTCACCAGACTTTGTCTGGTCTGCTGCCTTTTCAGTGGTGCCTCGCAAGACGAAAAGAATCCGTTCCGCGAGTCTCTTCGTCTAGCGGATTAGCGCTATTAACCCTATTAGCGGCTTATCGGCTTATCGGATAAGCCGCTTAGCGGCTTAGAAAAAGGGGGGGGGGAGGAAAAAAAACCTGCAGGAACTTGCAAGACATTTTTGTCTTGCGAAGCAAGCCCATAGGAAATTCGTTTTGCGAAGCACCTCCAAAACGGAAAACCCTTTTGTCTAGCGGGTTTTCTGTCTTGTGAGGCATTCGTCTTGTGGGGCACCACTGTATTTCCTTCCCCTTTGCATCCAAGGTGTGCTCATAGATAAGGGTAGACCGGTTGCCATATTCCAGGGGTCCTCAAACTTTTTCAGGAGGGGGGCGGTTCACTGTCCCTCAGACCTTGTGGGGGGCCGGACTATATTTTGGAGGAAAAAAGTGAATTGCCATGGGGGGGGGGCGGAGAGGAAGAAGAAAGAGTCAGAGTCGGGGGGCCCTGCAGCCACAGTCCCTGCTGCGGGAGGAGGGCCCAAGCACTGCCGCCTCGTTGACCACGGCTCCCCGGTGGCCCCCTCACTGCTCCTTCCCCCTTCCTCGGGCCTCACCAACGCCACAGGCCTCAGCCGGGGCAGGGACAGCAGACACCGCTGCTGCCGAAGCTGCCCCCTCCCGGCCCGCCCGCCAGCCCAGGCTGAAGAGGAAGGCGCCCAAGCAGAGAGAAAGAGGGCTTCAGCCCGGCACCTCTGAAGTGGGCGGGTGGCAGGCAGGATAGGGAGAAGGGGGACTGCCGGGGTGGAGGGGAGGTCCACCATCCGTCCAGCTACAGAGACCCCGCCTCCTCCTCTGCCTTCCCTTGGCCGGGAAGCAGTGTCTCTCCTGGACCCTGTCCCCCCAGGCTGGGCTCTTCAGCGCGGGGGAGAGCGACGACCAGAGCAGCAGCAGCCCCAGGAAGGAGCTGAGCAGCAGCACCGTGCGCAAGAGGAAGCCCAGCTTCAGCTGCAACCTCAGCACCAGCCCCACAAGCTCGCCAAAGCCACTGGTCCCCTCACTGCTCTCTCCCACATTGCTCTCTGCTCAGCCGCCCGCTGCTGTGGGAGCCAAGGGTGGCTGCGTGTTGGTGGCAGCTCAATGAATGAAAGGCCATGTTGGAGTTCACCAATCAGTCACTGAAAAGCCATGCTGAGATGCTTGCCGCCCTGCAGACGCTTGGCGGGTTTTCAGGTGGCTGTGCGGGTCAGAATCGTGGCCCTTTCAGGCTGCCTCTTTCCCCTGGGCCATAGTTTGCCAACCCCTGCAATATTCATTCATGATTCCCCATCCACCAGACGCCTAGCCAATCAAGAACTATTATTCAAATAGCTGTCAAACCGACAATCAATCAGAAGAGTCCATTTTGACAGCAACAATGATACACTTATCCAATAGCGCCCCCTAACAAGGGCTCCCCTCGAACTGCAGCTGTCAAAGCCTGTGTTGCAGACACAGCTCAGCTGAGGGGAAGTATGGGGAAAATTTAAAGGAGAAGCACAGTTTTTGGGGGGTTCTCTTTGCTCCTTGTAGCTTGAAGTCTTGTTGCAACAATACAGATCAGGCCTCCTAACTGCTGTTTGAGGTTGAATCCTGACAAGACAGAAGTACTGTTTTGGGGGGACAGGGGGCGGGCGGGTGTGGGGGACTCCCTGGTCCTGAATGGGGTAACTGTGCCCCTGAAGGACCAGGTGCACAGCCTGGGAGTCATTTTTGGCCTCACAGCTGTCCATGGAGGCACAGGTCGATTCTGTGTCCAGGGCGGCTGTCTACCAGCTCCATCTGGTACACTGGCTAAGACCCTATCTGCCCGCGGACTGTCTCGCCAGAGTGGTGCATGCTCTGGTTATCTCCCGCTTGGACTACTGCAATGCGCTCTACGTGGGGCTACCTTTGAAGGTGACTCAGAAACTGTAATTAATCCAGAATGCGGCAGCTAGACTGGTGACTGGGAGTGGCCACTGAGACCATATAACACTGGTCCTGAGAGATCTGGATTGGCTCCCAGTACGTTTCCAAGCACAATTCAAAGATTCCCAGCAGATTTGCACCATCTCCTCCCTGAGCAAGAGGTGCATAAAAACCTCCCAGGTCCAATTTCTGCCTTCTGGAGATGCCCTCCCCCTCTACCTGCTGCTGCTGCTGCTGCTACCACAGGAACAGGTAAATACAGGGAATAAGAACATAAGCAGAGTCTGCTGGATCAGACCAATGGCCTGTCCAGTCCGGCATCCTGTTCTCACAGTGGACAACCAGATGCCTCAACCAGATGCCCCTCCTGCGGCTTCCAGCAACTGCTACTGAATTTCAGAAAAGTCCTTGGATCTTAATGGGGAAGGGGCGAATCTGTTAATCTTGGTTTCTCTCCGTTTTTCCTTGTTCAGCCTTCTCCTTACTTTGCCCCATTTCTGCACCAGTTTCTGATTGATTAATTTATTGAGGTAATTGCTTCAGTACCAAGTAAGTCCTCACAGATAGGATCGTGCTCACTTTACAGTTTGGTTCTTTCTGCTTTTCTTGGGGAGTAAGTCTGCCTGGGTTCAACCATGGAGCTTTACTTGTAGGTAAATGTGGGCATAGGATTCTGTGGGTTTACTCAAGAGTAAGTCTAACTGAGTTCACTTTCGCCATGCAGCTGAGATCTTTCTCCTCATTCAAAGCTGTACTTCAGAGGGTTTCAAGGGAGCAGTTTATTAGGAAAATATCCAATTGACTAATAAAATTTCTTCACATAACTATAAATGTACAGCCAGATGGGTGAGGTATATATTAGTATTGTTATTATTATTCATATCCCACATTTAACATTCAAAGTGGCTTACATTGGTTATGATATATAAATACCAGTGCTGTACTTTAAATTTTAAAAATGATTAGGTAAAGGTAAAGGTACCCCTGCCTGTACGGGCCAGTCTTTCCAGACTCTAGGGTTGTGCGCTCATCTCACTCTAGAGGCTGGGAGCCAGCGCTGTCCGCAGACACTTCCGGGTTACGTGGCCAGCGTGACAAGCTGCATCTGGTGAGCCAGCGCAGCACACAGAACGCCGTTTACCTTCCCGCTGGCAAGCGGTCCCTATTTATCTACTTGCCCCCAGGGGTGCTTTCGAACTGCTAGGTGGGCAGGCGCTGGGACCGAGCAGCGGGAGCGCACCCCGCTGCGGGGATTCGAACCACCGACTATGCGATCGGCAAGTCCTAGGCGCTGAGGTTTTACCCACAGCGCCACCCGCGTCCCAAAAAAATGATTACCTTAACATTATTAAATTGTTGTTGTTGTTGTTATTCATATCCCACATTTAACATTAAAAGTTCCTTACATTGATTACTACTGTATATATAAATACCAGTACTTTAAATTTTAAAAATGATTACCTTAAGCAACCTAAATGTTACCTCTGAATAAACATTTACATTATGGTTACACAGGTTCCCTCACCCCACCTAAAAAAAAAAAAATCCACGAAATTTAGTCACAGAAATATTTTAAACACAGGTAAAATGAGGCATCTAGCATATTCTTTGTGAAATATAAGCATAATACAAAACCTAATGGCCTTTTCTTCAAGATGTACTGAGGGATTTACATTTTGAACAAAACAATCGTGTTTGGGATGGATATGACAGCCAAGAATGCTAACGGGTCCTACCTTCAGATGCTGGCCTCAGCACACTCCAGGACTGAGGTTATCTCTGATGGGCCTGGCATCGTGACCTTGAAGGAAAAGGGGTTTGGGAATGTTTGGCTCAGTTTTCCTCACCGCTGGTGCCAGAGAAAATGAGGTAGGAGGACTCTGCGTAGCCCAAGAAAAACCAGCTTGCCAGGAGGAGTCAAAAATAGACTCTTGTTCCAAATTCAGAGGGCAAGAGACTGGAGGGGTGTCATGCAAACGTTTCAGCAAACTCTGGGCCTGGTACCCAATAGGCAGTCCTAGAAACTGCAGAAACTGTAGATAAGAGCTGAGCGAACAAAGAGTTACTGTAATTGCATCAGAATATTTGATCCCTTGGCATCAGAAGTTGAGGGAACTGAGACTTATTATATTGGAGAGGGGGGAGTCTAGAGTGAGCCAGTAAAGGTAAAGGTAAAGGTACCCCTGCCCGTACGGGCCAGTCTTGACAGACTCTGGGGTTGTGCGCCCATCTCACTCAAGAGGCCAGGGGCCAGCGCTGTCCGGAGACACTTCCGGGTCACGTGGCCAGTGTGACATCGCTGCTCTGGCGAGCCAGAGCCGCACACGGAAACGCCGTTTACCTTCCCGCTGGTAAGCGGTCCCTATTTATCTACTTGCACCCGGAGGTGCTTTCGAACTGCTAGGTTGGCAGGCGCTGGGACCGAGCAGCGGGAGCGCACCCCGCCGCAGGGATTCGAACCGCCGACCTTTTGATAGCATTGGAAGGGATCCCTGAATGCCATATAGTCCAATCATTTCTGCTCTCTGCAGGAAATCCAGAGCTGGGGTATCCCTAAGAGCTGGTTGATCATTCACTGCTTGAAGAGCCTCCCAGAAAGGAAGGGAACCCACCCCACCATCGCTCTAGGTAATTTGGAGGGACTGGGAAAAGTCCTCTACAAGAAGTGAGGCTGCTTATATTTTACTTTTCTGCCTCTTACTATTTACTTTTCTTGCAGCATCTCCATCAATTTGACATCATTCACAAACAGAGGGCACCCTCCTGCTCCCCAGTTAGATAATTCATCCAATTGTTTGTCTTTTGACATCATTGCATTGGTTTTCACATGGTGTTACCAGCTGCTTGGGGTTTCCTTTTGGTAAGAAAATTGAATTCAGTTGAATCAAAGAAATGGATGGAGATAGTAGGGTTAGTAGGGAGACCCTGGAATAAAAAGTGTCAATTAATGACACTCATGTTTCTCCCATGGTTTCTAGGTACTTACTCAGAGTTTAATTTTCTAGGAATGAAGGCCAGCAGAGACTGTGGTGTCTTTATGATACATGGTTGTGAACACACACCCCATAAGCATGGAGGAGCTCACTACATTAATACCACAACAGATTTTGCTCTCCATTAGTCACAGGTTTGGATCCAGCACAGAGCAAGCTGGTCTCTGTGTCTCCAGCTTCTAGCCTACTTCCAGCAGTTCAGAGACAATGCACTCCTATTGTTCTCTCCAGCTGGCAGCTTTGAGGTGAGGCTCACCCATTAGCCTGGATTGCATCACCTTTTAGTTGTAGCTCCTGCAACCGAGCTCATTCTTTTGAGATGCTGACACTTAAATGGCCAGCTAAGACCATTATCTTACAAATAAATCTGTCTGACCTTCTCTTGTCAGATTCTAACCTCACTGGGTACAGGACCCCCAAGAACTGGAAGGTACTTGTGACATCATCCAGACTGATTCCTCTTCAAACTTACAATACTATCTGGGATCTTTCTTTTTTTTTCCTTTCCCAATTTTTTTATTGATTTTCAAAAAATTATAGACACACTAACAACTAAACAAACAAACAAAAATCAAACCTTATTAAAACTAATTTAACTTAACATATTTAACTAAATTATCGTTGAATTTCGACCATTCTTCCTGGTACTCCTCCTCCTCCTGGTCACGTATCTGGGATCTTTCTTTGCAGGCTCAAAGACATACCATGGCTGCTGCTCAGTGAAACCTTTCCCAGGAGCTCAGCATACAATGTTGGCTTCCAACTGGACCCTGCTCCACCCTTCCACCTTCATCCTGGTGGGAATTCCAGGCCTACAGGATGTTCAGATCTGGATCTCCATCCCCTTCTGCTGTCTCTACATCCTCACCCTCCTTGGGAATTGTCTCCTCCTGGTAGTTGTCAAGAGAGAGCCGAGCCTCCATGAGCCCATGTACTTATTCCTCTGCATGCTGGCAGGTGCCGACCTGGTGGTCACCACCACAATTGTGCCCAAAATCTTGAGCATTTTCTGGTTTGGCCATGGAAGCATCCATATAAATGGCTGCCTGGCCCAAATCTTCTTGCTTCACTCCTTCTCAACCATGGAATCAGGGTTCATCTTAGCCATGGCCTTTGACCGCTACATGGCCATTTGCAAGCCCTTGAGACATGCAGCGGTCCTGACCAATGATGTGGTTGCCAAGATGGGACTGACCATCGTGCTACGGGGGGCCATCCTCCTGAGCCCGCACCCTTTCCTCCTGAAATGGCTCCCGTATTGCAGAGGCAACGTCATCTTGCACACGTACTGTGAGTTCATGGCTCTGATGAAACTGACCTGTGTGGACACGGGGGCAGAGAGAGCCTACAGTCTCCTGGTTGCTTTTCTAACTGGGGGGCTGGACTTGGTGTTGATCATCATATCTTACATCCTCATTTTCCAGGCTGTCTTCCAGCTCCCTTCCAAGGAAGCACGGGTCAAATCTCTTGGCACCTGCGGCTCTCACGCCTGTGTCATCCTGGTCTTCTACACTCCAGCGTTTTTCTCCTTCTTAACCCACCGGTTTGGTCACGTGGCTGCCCATGTCCACATTCTGGTAGCAAATATATACCTGCTCCTCCCACCCATGATGAACCCCATTATTTATGGAGTAAGGACCAAGAGAATCCAGCAGGGTCTCTTCAAGATCTTCTGTGTCAAAACCAGATAAAAGACCAGGAACTTGGAGCATCTCTTTGAGTTCAGCTGCATCCACTTGTGGAAAACCGCAGGACAAGAGAGGGCTCTTCATTCTCTGTTTCCTAGTTTCCCCCAGGCATCTGGCTGGACATTGTGAGAACAGGCTGAGAACTGGATTGGCCATTGGCCTAATCCAGGAGTCTCTTCTTGGATTCTCATCCACCTATGCTCAACTTGTAAAGAGATGTAAATAAAGCAGCATACCACACAGCACCAGACAGCCTCCAGTGTTCCAAAAGAACAGGAGTGCAATGGCTTATCCACACTCAGTTTTTGGCCCTCTCTTTCCAGGCAGAGCTTTAACACTCCGTGTCTGAACATGTTTTCTCCACCCTGCAAAAGCCTGCTCTTTAAAGCTGAATTCTAGATTTTGGAGTGCCCGCCCCCCCCCCAAAAAAAAATTAGAGGCAGTTTTGGCACCAACTCTTAGGTCATTTCAGCACCACGTAAAGGCATATTTGCTTTTCCTGGGATTTTTGTAGATTGAGAATGGAATGGGAATAGACAGCCTTGCGATGGTAATAATGGTTTGGTTGCTCATTATTTTTAACTGACTTTGTAATTTATGCTGCTTATATGAGTGTGCGTATTTCAGTTTGTGCATATTTCAGAGTCAGAGGGAGGTAGGAACTTACTGCTGGCGTTCAAAATGCTGCAGAAGCCGGAAGGAGGATTAGACTAGCCAACTGCCCTCCTTGCGGAGAGCTGTGCATTTGTGCATTCAGAGAGCCAGTGTGGTGTAGTGGTTAAGAGTGGTAGTCTCGTAATCTGGGGAACCGGGTTCGCGTCTCCGCTCCTCCACATGCAGCTGCTGGGTGACCTTGGGCCAGTCACCCTTCTCTGAAGCCTCTCAGCCCCACTCACCTCACAGAGTGTTTGTTGTGGGGGAGGAAGGGAAAGGAGAATGTTAGCCGCTTTGAGACTCCTGAAGGGGAGTGAAAGGCGGGATATCAAATCTAAACTCTTCTTCTTCTTCTTCACAACATGATGCTGTAATAAAAAGACTATAAATCTATCAACTGCTTGTTAATTCTTATCTGTGAAGTTACCAAAGGGAGGGGAGGACTCTCCGCACCTAACACAAGGAGGCAAATGTCCGGTGGCAGCAGCCGAGCATAAGAACATAAGAAGAGCCTGTGCTGGGTCAGGCCAGTGGCGCATCTACTCCAGCCTCCTGTTCTCACAGTGGCCAACCAGGCGCCCCTTATGGGTAACCTGTAAGCAGGATTCAAGCATAAGAGCAACTCTCCCCTCCTCTGGTTTCCAGCAACTGGGATTCAGAAGCATTCAGCTGTGGAGGCAGAGCTTAGTCATCGGGGCTAATAGCCATTGATAGCCCTCTCTTCTAGGAACGTGTCTAATTCTCTTTTAAAGCCATCTAGGTTGGTGGCCATTCCTGCCTCCTGTGGGAGGGAGTTCCATAGTTTGACTGTGCACTGCACAGTTTTTCTCCCTCTCTTCTAACACCCAGCAATCGTGGAGATGCAATGAAGCTAAATGTTGGAAGATTCAGGACAGATAATGAATCTTCCAACATTTAGCTTCATTGGATCTCCACGATTGCAGGGTGTTAGAAGAGAGGGAGAAAAGCTTTTCACTGTGCAAAAATTCTATAAACTAAGATTATGTTGTCTCTTGCTCACTTTTTCTCTAAGCTCAAAAGCCTCAAATGCTGCAACCTTTCCTCAAAGGAAAGCGCACCTGGGCTGAATATCGCACCCCAGTGGGTATGGCTGAAGAAGTAGGAAGGGCCACAAAACACAAGATCATATCTGAAACAATTTTCATTGTTTACTGAGGCAAAGCATGTAATGCAAATGCAATGATAAAGTGGATATAGCCAACAAGGAACAAGGTAAAGAGCCAATACATGGATGGTGAATAAGATGATTGGCATCTGTCTGTCCCAGGAGACAATGGAGGAGTGTGCCTTTGAAGGTGAAGTCAAACTGTTGGAAGATTGCAGCACCTGCTGTGGCTACAGAAACTGATTCAGGAGGGACATGTTGTGTTGCAGGTGGGGCAGATGAAGGTGTCTGGTTGTGCTGCTGCGGATGCAATAAACATAATAAGGAATCGGGCAGAAATTTATTTTTTCTTTATTAAATTTGTACACCAGCCCTCATCCAAAGATCACAGGGCGCTTCACATTAAAATACAAAATGAGAACACAAAATATAATAATAAAACCAAACAAAACAAAACCAATAACCCCATTCCTAAGAAATAAATGGGTATTTTAGATTCTAAAGCCTTAGGACAGGGACTGCCTTATTAGTGGTCTTTGTAAGACACTCTGGGAGGTCTTTTTAAATCTTAGACACCTGTATTTCAGACACCTGCTGCTCTCTCCATCTACCCAGGACATGGATCACAACCTCACCAGGAACATAAGATGAGCCTTGCTAGGCCACAGCTGTCCTCATCTGACCCAGAGTTCCCAACCATCACCACTGAAACTGTTGCAGAGTGGCTCCCCACCACCAGCCCTTTCCCAGCAAATTTCAGAAAAGCAGAACAGGTTCTAAGAATGAGGAGCTGGTCCTTCACTTGGAGAAGATCTGGATTATCCTGGCCCGAATCTGCTTTGTTTTCACACTGTACACAACTGGGTTCATTAGGGGTGGCACCAGCAGGTAAACATACCCCATGAAAATGCGTATGAGGAGAGGGGAATCCTTCCCGAACCTGTGAATCACAGACAAGCCAATCATGGGCATGTAGAAGAGCAAGACGGCGCAGATGTGGGAGACGCAAGTGTTGAGGGCCTTGAGGCGCTCCTCCCGCGAGGCGATGCTCAGGACCGTCTTGAGGATCATGATGTAAGACAGCAGGATCAGGAGCGAGTCCACGCCCACCGTGGAGACGATGACGAACATCCCGTAGATGCTGTTGACCGTGATGTCTGAGCAGGCCAGCTTCATCACCTCTTGGTGCAGGCAGAAAGAGTGGAAGAGGACATTGGCCCGGCAGTACTGATGCCTCCTGAGAAGGAAGGGCAGTGGGAAAATCAGGGCCACACCTCTGAACACGAAGGCCAGCCCCATCTTGCTTATCCTCGGCACAGTTAAGATGGAGGCATATCTCAGAGGGTTCCGGATGGCCACGAGGCGGTCAAAAGCCATGGCCAAGAGAATGGAGGATTCTATGAAGGACAGTGAGTGGATGAAGAACAGCTGAGTGAAACAGGCATCCAGACTGACTCTTCTGGTGTTGAACCAAAAGATGCCCAGGATGGTAGGCATGGTGGAGAGGGATAAGCCTAGGTCTGTCATGGCCAGCATGGAGAGGAAAATGTACATGGGCTCATGGAGGCTTTGGTCTGTTTTGATAATGAACAGAATAATGGCATTTCCCATGATGGAAATGATGTACATGGAGCAGAATGGGATGGAAATCCAGATGTGGCTGGATTCCATGCCAGGGAACCCAGTAAGCCAGACCATTGGTGGCTTGGGCTTGGTGCTGTTTTGGAGATCCATGATGTGTTCTGGTAGGTTCTTCCAGGAGCATCAGCCTCTTGGATGCAAGTAAGGAAAATGTATCCTACTACCAACCAACATTGGTTAGGGCATGAAGAATATCCAAGGAGTTCCTTACAAATTTTTGTCCTTTCCTGTCTTCTGGAGATGGGACCCCTGAGAGGAAAAAGGCAGAAAAAAGGTAGTAATTCGATAGCACAGCTGCCTGAAAGCTGCGGCGGCTGGTAGGGCTTAGGGAAGTAGGTGCTGCCAGAGCCAACAACAAGCAGAGCCAACTCATTCTACCTTTGTCCCCATCTTCATCCCTGTTGAATTCTACAAGGGGCAAGAGGGATGCTAAGGCAGAGGAAGCCGACAGCCAGAGGAATCTCATGGGCTGGTTGTATGAAAGAAGGCAGGGTGAGGTTGGATGGCCATCTGTCAGAGATTCTTTAGCTGTGATTCCTGCATTGCAGGAGGTTGGGCTAGATGACCAACAAAACTCTATTATTCTATGGTTCAAATAATGAGACTACAGTGTGAGTTCCCTTTTGCAGGGCATATTTTGATTTTGTTGTGGATAGAAAAGAGTACTGTCTACTTCCAAATGCCAGTACAAAATCCTATTCAACTGTCTAGAAGTGAACTTATGTAAAAGCCAGAATTGGGCTCATTGTAGAAGAAAGAGGAGTTGTGCAAGTGACTTTTGAGGGGCGGCAAAGAGGAGGTGGGAGTTTCTCAGCACCCTAAGTGAATGCCCTCTAGAGATCTTATCTTTCCCCAAAGCTCTCTCCAGCACCCAGAAATGCCATCTCTCGCCCTCTCTCTTCTTGCTGCCTGCCTCCTCTCCTAAAGATGGAGGCTGGATAGTTGTGCCACCAAGTCCTCAAATAATTTATTTTATTCTATTTATTTCACAAATTTATCCATTTGTAAAACAAAACGAGACAAAACCTCAAAGCCAAAACAGAACAGTAAAAGCAAGAGAGAGAAAATACAGCCCTACATTAAAAGACACAAAAGGTAAAAATCAAAACAGATTAAAAAATACCTCAACTTTCTAATCATCTGGGTAGGCATTTAAAGTTGTGAGATGTTGCAACTGAATACACAAGGTGGGCAGAAAGAATCCGGAAAAAAATCCAGAAAGAGCCTTACGATGGCAAGGGTACCAAATCTACAGTTCTAGGATTGTAACACAGCCATTGTGATGGATAGCCATTGATATCCTAACTACACACACACACACACACACACACACACACACATATATAATGTCTAGTAGCACCTTAGAGGCCAACTAAGTTTGTTCTTGGTATGAGCTTTCGTGTGCTTTTGTCTAATTCCCCTTTTAAAGCTATCCATGATGGGGGCCATCGCTGCCTCCTGTGGCACTGATTTTGCATTGTGTGAAGAAGAATGTTGTCTGTCCCGAATCTACAGCTGCTCTTGAGTTGCTCTATTGGCAGTGCCATGGCTGTAGCTCAGCGGTAGGTGAAAAGATCCCCAGCAGCAGCAGCAGCAGCAGCAGCTAGACCGGGGAGAGACCTGTGCCTGACTCTGTATAGGGCAGCCTCTTCTCTGCTTGGACCAGCTTCCCTCTCTCTGCAGATGGCTCCACCACTTTCCTCTTTCAAGTACCTTTTCAAGACCCAGCTCCTCTACACACCTTTCTGGACCACCTTAGCCCTCCTCGCTTCACCTCACCTTCCTTTCTCCATCCCACTCTTTGCTTGTTCAACTCTGGCTTCTTCCCCCAACTACCTACATCTGATGCAGACCAAAGACTCTGTGCAGGAACCAGATCACTCTCTGGACTAGTGCTGTAGATATCAGTGTCAAATCATATCAGTGTCAAAGCACCTGCTGGATCAGGCCAATGAGCCATCTGGCCCAGCGTCTCCATTTCACAGTGGGCAACTAGATGCCACAAGGGGAAACCCACAAGCAGGATTCAAACACAAGAGCACTGCCTCCCCACCTGTAGTTTCCAGAAGCATTACCATCTATGACTGTGCAGGCAGAGCACCCTCGGTTGTCCTCTCCTCCTCCATGAATTTGTTCAATCTTCTTTTAAAGCCATCCACATTGGTGGCCATCACTGCCTCCTGTAGGAGCGAGTTCCATGGTTTAACTATGTGCTGCAAGAATAAACAATTTCTTGTATCTGTCCTGAATGTGGTACCATTATGGAGGAAATGGCTGGTAGGCATGGAAGAACCAATGGCTCATCTGCTGGTTTGCTGCCCAAACAGACCTCTTCCCAGATAGATGCATGCATTCACACCCTGAAAACCAGGTGGTCCAGCACCCCCTAATCTATCTAGAAGACAGGTCCTGGGGGCTCCAGAACCCTAGAAATCATGAGTGAGAGAGTGATTCTGTTGCAGAGCCTGTTGTCCACAGAGCAATCAAATGGCCTTTATGATTCTTCCCAGGCTGACACCTCTGAGGCCTTTTGGCCCTGCGGGAAGAAGGAAGCTCTGCCAGCTTTGAGCCTCCCAGCAGGTACCTGCTTGTAATTGCCTTCCTCTGCTGACTCCGCTGGGAGATGGATCTGCACTTAGTGCCAGAGGCACCATTTAAAGTAATGTTTCCCAAAGTGGGTGGATTTGCACCCTGGGTAGAGGGTGTTAAGAGGCAAGAGAGAGGCAGGAGAGCACTAGAGGCGAGAACGCCTATCAGACTTTTTTTTGGGGGGGGGGAATCACTGGATCAAGTTCATCAATTTTGTTGAATTAATTAAACTAATTAATTCATTAAACTAACTAGTTTTAATTGGATTTTGAATAAGTGTGCAATAATGGTTACTGTTTTGAATTTTATTGTGCCGCTACCTTCCTTGGTGGGTTGTGCAAACCCCTATTCTGAATAATGCTTTTTATAGCGTAGGATAGGGGGTGCTGGGGATGAGTATGGGACCACACTGTGGTCAGTGGTCCAAAGTTTGGTTTAGAGGGTGGAACAGCAGAACAGAATTTTGCGGCACCTTCAAGACTAACCGACTTATCAGGGCAGAAACGTTTGTGGACTAAAGTCCAACGCATACAATGCATTTGAAGTGGACTCTGGTCAATGAAATTTTTATCCCATGTTAAAGTTGTTGGACTTGCTATATGGAGCTATGCAGCTTTTTGTGATTGCAGTAATTCCACAAACAAACAGTAGAAAATTGGCTTAAAACTTTATTAGCACTGAAACAAGACCTTCCATTTCCTTACTGGACATGGGTTGCTTCTGAGTAAAGAAAAGGCAAATTCTATGGCACAAATCTGCATTTTACATAGAGATTTCACCTGGCAGAAGATGGAACTTGCTCTCAAGGATGCTGTTTTGCTATTGTGTGTTGAGGTCATGGCCACATGGAATGTGCATTGTTTTGGGCTGGGAGCAGATACAAAAAGGGGAGTAAGTTGAGATGGGAGATTTGAGCTATTGGGAAGGGCAATGGTTCCCTCATGGAGCTGGCCTCCCTTCTGATTTTGCAGCAGAGCAGGTGGACAAGGGTCTTCAGCCTTCCCAATGGACCCTTTGGGTCAAAAAGAGTTTTGCAGATATCCTTTGGCGCACTTTTTCATTTTGACACAGTAGAGCACAGGGTTGAGCAAAGGTGGGGCCAGGAAGTGGATGTAGGACAACAGAATGTGGAGGAAGGGTGGGGTGTGGAGCTTGAGGCGGCTGATCAAGGACAAGGCCAACAAGGGGGTGTAGAACAGCAGGACCACGGAGATGTGGCAGGCACAGGTGTTGAGAGCTTTGTGGCGCTCATCCAGCGAGGTGATGGCCACAACGGTCTTCAAGATCCAGATGTAAGACAAGACAATGAGCAGTGGGTCCAGACCCATAGTGGAGAAGACCACTAAGAGCCCGTAGATGCCATCCCTGCTGGACTTGTGGCAGGCCAGCTTCATCACATCCGGGTGCAGGCAGTATGAGTGAGAAAGGGCGTTAATATGGTGGCAGTAAGTCAGCCTCTTGAGAAGAAAAGGGATTGGCACATGCAAGGCCACACCCCGGAGGCCAATGGCCAGGCCAATGTGGACCAGCCTGGAGCTGGTCAAAATGGAGGTGTACCTCAAAGGGTAGCAGATGGCCACAAAGCGGTCAAAGGCCATGGCCAAGAGCACGGAGGACTCCATGATGGAGAACGTGTGGATGAAGAAGAGCTGGGAGAGGCAAGCATCCAGACTGATCTCCCTTGATCCAAGGAGGAAGACCCGGAGCATTGTGGGCAGGAGGGCTGTGGCCAAGCCCAAGTCACAGGCAGCTAGCAGGCCAAGGAAGATGTACATGGGGGAATGGAGGGCTGTTTCCGTGATTATGACAAAGAGGATGGCCCCATTCCCAAGAACGGACAGCAGGTAGGCTGTGCCCACGGGGAAAGCCAGCCAATATGGGGTGGATTCCAGTCCAGGGAAACCCATCAGGAGAAAGAGAAGCCCAGGGAGGGCAGTATCATTAGGATGGTGAAGAATGGTGTGATTGCTCATCGTTGATGGAGGGTCTTGCAGCTCCATTCTCTAGAAAAGGATGCGAGAAACGAGAAGTGAAGCAATTGTGCATTTGAATGATTATTCTTAAAGTCATCACACGAGTAATCACTTTTGCTCTTACATGGAGAATTTTAACCACAAAAGTACAATGTCTGTGAACAATATATGTCTCGCAAAAGCAGTAGCACACGGCCAATGCAGCAGCATCGCCACCACCTCACTGCTCAAATCACATTTCTAAGGTTTCTCAGGAGCCAGTGAGCTGCACTTTGTCTCAGCTGGGCAATGCTGGTTGCAACAAACGACAATTTAATGTCAACAGGTGACTGAGTTTGAGGTGCCTCATCAAGACCACCCAATGCAAAGCTGTGCAAAAGGAATGAAACTAAGACTGCAGATAAGAACATGAGAAGAGCCTGCAGGATCAGGCCAGTGGCCGACCAGATGTCTCAGTGGGAAACGCACAAGCAGGACTCAGGCACAAAAGCAACTCCCGCCCAGCAAGTGAGATTCAGAAGCGTCTACCACCTCCAATTGTGGATTAGGCAGATCTCTTTTTTCATTCCAAAATTCTTATTGTTATTTTTTATTTATTAGTCACTCACTACAAAAAAAATCATCCAAGTGACTAGGTCAATACATTACATGCTCAAGAGGCTGAAGTGCATGACAAAATTAAGCACTTAATGATAGGTAATATAATTATTAATACTTACATAACTAAACTCACATTTGCTGTCCTGTTTGGGTTTTTTTTTTTTGTTTCTACATTATGTAAATTGATCATGATGTGGACATTCATTCTCAATTATTTTGCACGGAATTAAATTTTGATCTTCACTAAACAGAGATGGTATTACAGCATTCAGGATCTGATTTCGTACTTTCTTTAAAAGTTGGTAGACCATAATCAATAGTTAATTGATTTATGTCATTGGTAACTAATATACGGAATGTATAGCCAGTGTAATAACTGCACATTGGATTGAAGCACCAGTTGGGTTGTGACTTTCCCATGCAGTTAATGGAAGTAAGAAGGTTTGGAACATCATCCCTGTGCAGTTATTGGGGAGCAAGTCCCATTATACTCCATGGGACTGACTTTTTGGAGTGATGGTGTATTTGATGATGCCTCTCCTTTCAATACTAATCCCAAAGTTTATGCTCTCTCAATTTTTCATTTCTTTCTTTCTTCTCAAGCCCGCCTTTAATGTTTTACTTGTGATGCCACGTACTCTTGGTAGCATTATACTTTGCTGCAATAAATGGGTGTTGCTAAATTGCAAAATCTTAAAATAGTAATAATAAATCAGGTGGTTTCAATGTGTCTGCAGTCCAAAAAGCTCCACTGGAGAACATTTCTTCTCTCTAGGATCCCTGATCATCACCATTATCTGCAAGCACCTAAGAGTGAGACTAAAATGCAAACGTTTCTCAAATGCCCCTGGCTGTGGTTTCTTGTGGCCACAACTGTTGTCACTTGCCTAGCCAAAACTAACCACACCATTTTCTTAACAGATCACTATCCGACCTTCACTTAGCCAGAATAACTCCTGCTGCCTAATGCAGAACAAAGCAATAACAGAAGAGAGAGTAAACCCTGTCTAAAAAATCAATGCAAATTGTTATGCGCCTGGTTAAGCACACTTTTTATTGTTGTTGCACAAATTCAAAAAGTGCCAAGTTCAAGCTGGGTGGGTATTTAGAGATTCTTCTTTTGCAGCTGCAGATTGCATCCAGACTGGGCCAGCAAGGAAGAACCTATGCAGCCACGCCTTGGACAGTGGCAGACTTTGGCCTCTCAGGTTTCATTGGCAACCTGTGCAACACTAAAAAATTCCCCTGCTGCCCCTGCCTTTTGCACTCCATCCTACAGCAGTGCCCAGTACAGCCGCAATGGCCAAGCGAACCTAAGACAACCTCTGCCTTGGGTTCTTTTTGAAGAAGAGAAGCATCAGGGTTATGTGATGTAGACTGGGCTCTGTATTCCATCTTTTGCTTTGCATTTGAATCGCCTGACTAGCATGATACAGGGAAGCATTGATTCAAAACTCTAAATAACTTCCCTTTGTCTCACACTGCACCTCCCTTGCTCTTCACTTTGGCTGCTTCTCAGTTTGCGGTTCCTTTTCATTTCATGCCCTACAGTGGGAAGAAGAACTGTTCTGCCTTCCGTTCTCTGGAATAATTCCAGTGCCTCATTCCTGGAAAAAAGAGGGGGAGGTGGGAAAGCTTTTTAACAGCTCACTCTTGCATTTTGTGCCCTCCCCATTGCTATTTATTCAGGGAACATTCACCCAGCGCAACGCTCAGCTGCATGACTGCGCCATGCCATGCCACACTCTCTCTTCTTGGGCAGCGACTGTTTGCTGCCATTTGCTCCTGCTGCTGTGCTGCACTTTCCCAAAATCCTAGAATTGTAGAGTTGGAAGGGACTCCAAGGGTCATCTAATCCAACCCCCTGCGATACAGGAATCTCCCCCCCCCCCAACATGGGGTTCAAACCCACAACCCTGAGAGTCTCATGCTCTACCGACTGAGCTATCCTAGGGATAGATAGGATGGTTATCATAACACCTCTCAGCCTCTTTTCCAGGCTAAACAAACCCAGCTTCCTCAAATGAAGGCTCTTACATTCTTTAAGGGAGGTTGCCAGCAATCCGGCTGTGCAGGAAGAGATTTGCTGGTGCAGCTCTGCCTGCTCCCTCTCCGTAACAAGTGATGATGGCAAAAGGCTTCCCAGATGTAAAATAAATATATTTTATTGAACAAATAATACACTCCAGAGCTGTGCTGTAGCTGCACATGCCAGGCTGTGGGCTGGGTGGCAAGGATGGGATTTGCACCTGCTTTTCCCCACCCTGGAGCCCCAACGGAGCCGTGGTCCAAAACACCAAGCCGGCGGGAGTGGGCAGGCTGGGGAAGGTTGTTATGTACAAACCCAAATGGCGCCAAGGAAAAGCAGCTGGTGCCCCTTGTCCCTTCCCAGGGCAAGGCATGTAGAATCATAGAATGGATTCGTTTCTTATTTAGGCATTGCATAAAATTTAAGCACTACCGAACCGGGACCAATGAAACGATAACCTGATCAATAAAACTAACAATAACCTAAAAACAGAATAAAGCACACATCAACATTCTACATTTCTGGACAGGCTTGTCTAAAGAAAAATGCTTTCGGTAGGCACCAAAAAGAGTACATTGAAGTCACCTACCACTGACAAGGCCTCCCACCTGGCAGCAATTCTGTGCTACCTGCAGCTTCCAGATACTTAGAAATAGAGGTAGAGAAGGGAAGCGGCTTGATTGCTCTGAACCTCTCCGTTCATCCTGCTGCTATTTTGTTGGGCAAGATTAAGACCAGCAGCACCAGAAGCATCCTCACCAGGAAATAAGTTCCCCTGGATTCCTTGGGAACTTCTCCATCCTCAGGGAGCATGTTCAGAATGGGGCAAGATACCTTCTCCTCATCAGGGATCCTTTTCCCTGAGAAGCAAGCCAGCCTCCTCTGTGTTTTCAGGTCAGAGTATCAGAGGGAAACACAAGGACAGTCTCACATTAGCCAATGAAACAGCTGCGGGAGCTTGCAGGAAAAGATGCACGGAAGTGGAATAACTAACCGGATTAATTCTGTGAGGTGCTGAGGGTTCCAGGGAACTTGCAGGTCACTTGCATTTGCAGTGCAGACACCAGGGCCTGGAGTTGCCCTCAGGACTTCGAAAGCCAGGGCCCCAAATCCTCCTCATTGTTTTCGGGTGACACATTTTTTTAAGATTACCGCTCCCTCATGCAGGCAGAAGAAACCCAACCCTAATCTCAATGGCTCCCTTTGAGCAAAGTCCCTGTCACTCCAATTATATCAGATGCTCCTTTGTGCTAACCAGTTGGGTCCACCCACCTGGCACCTTCCTTCTGGTGCTGCCAGCCCTCCTATGAATGAAGGTGACAAACACTGCCAGATCAGAACATAAGAAGCACCTCCAGAGTCCTGGGAAATGTGGGGGGAGGCTTCATTCCTTTTACGGCCCCTCGAGTTTTAGAGCTTGATCACCCATTGCTAATCATGATGCAAACTGACAACAAAGGAGCGAAACCTGCTTCCCTTAATTTTGAACAAGTAAAGAACATTCAGAGCATGGCAGTTTTGCAAAATGCATTCATCTGGGGTTCAGGGAACATGGATCTGTTCATTCCAGGTGATGCCTACAATAAAAATCCTGCAAATCTTTTGATTCTGTAATGCGAGGCTCAAGCAAAACATCTCCAGCAGAATATTGTTATGAGTTTGTGGGGGGCTAGATTCCCCCAAATTCCTGGGTGCCAGGACCTCCCCATGATTCCTGGATTTAGTAGTAATAGTAGTAGTAGCCTGGGGGAAGGTCTTTGGAGTCAGTTAGTAGCAAGGTAGCTCAGTAGAGAAGGAGAAAGAGGGGCAGAACTTCAAGTGAGCTGGGAATGACAAGCTGAAACCAAAAGACACAGAGGGTGGCTTTTTGCTGTCCTTTGAATCCAATGCTGCCCTTATGGGGGAAACCAGACCCTCATAGGATGGCTCTGCAATCTCTCCATCTAGGTGCAGGTTGCATATATGTGTAAATAAAACCATGTATCATAAAGACACCATATTCTCCACTGTGCCTCACTGTCCCAAAAGGGAACTCAGACCCTAGTAGGTGGGCATCCAACGTCTGGAATCTCACTCTTGTGGAGATGGGGCGGCGTGTAACAATATTATGAATTTGAGAGTCTCCCCCTCCACTCCCAGCCAGGGCTTCCCTCTGAATCTTCTCCACCCCCTCAAACTTACCTTTTCCATTCACTGTCTAAGATTGTCTCTGACTACTACCCTAGTGCAATGTCTCTACAGAAAGGAAAGATTAAGAAGAGGGAGGCTTCATAGACGGGAAAGGCACCTGTAGCTCAGTGATAGAGCACCCAATTTGCATGCAGAAGGTTCAATCCCTGGTGGCTGGTTGGGAATGTCCCTTGCCTGAAATGCGGGAGATTGGCTGCCAGTCACTGTAGAAAACATTGAGCTCGATGGTCTGAGTCAGTAGAAGGCTTCTTCCTGTGTTCCATTTCTCCTTTCGCTGTGGTTCCTTTGTAGGTGAACCACTTCTTCTCCCAGTCCAGCCATATACATTTCACTGTTTAGAAACAACGGCAGGAGGATCAGCTGCAACCTGAGATCCCAGAGCCCTACATCCACCCAAGATGCCTTATATGCAGCGAGATATGGGAGCCTTCAGGTCTGGGCTCAACCCATCCTAGGCAGCTGCCCATCCCCTCCCTCAGCTGTGGTTAAATTTACAAGGGAACCTCATAGAAGCCCTTCTCACCCATGCCTTGCCACAGACTCTGGGGGGGGGGGCAGATGGCATGGTGGTGGGAGAAGAAGCCCCTTTTATTCATCCAGACTAGGCTGAGCCAGCCTCTTTGTTTCCTGCCATCTGTCACTTCCAGTGACATCCAGTAGCACGGCTGGGAGATGAGGAGGGCTCCAGCCTGACACCAAGAAAACATTAACCCTTTGGAGCTCGGCTACCTTGCAATTGATAGGGGTCCAAGTTCCTCTGGTTACTCATCTGGTCCACAAACAACCTGAGCCAGAGCACCCACCTAAGAGTGGGCGGGAGAACGCTCAAATGTCACAGATTCATTGACGGATGGGGCCACAAACAGGTTGCAGAATCACAGAGTTGGAAGGGACCCCAAAGGGCATCCAGTCCAATCCCCTGCAATTCAGGAATATCAACTAAAGGTCACACGGACTAAGGGTGGAACCATTAATGAGAAACACCATAAAGACCCTCAGGGCAGTGCTGGACTACAACTCCCATAATCTGTGACCATTGGCCATGCTGGCTATTGGGGCTGCTGCACTCAGGTCCAGCTTGCAAGCTTTCCCTAGGCATCTGATGGCCTCTGCAAGAAAAGGATGTGGGGTTAGATGGGCTTTGGCCTGATCCAACAACACGTCATCTTCTTATGTTATATTCTTACACTATTGGGACTTGAGTTCAGCAACATTTGGAGATCATCCATGTCACAGACAGCAGATTTTTTAAAAAAGAGTTAAGTAGAATAAGATTCAATCAGGAAGTTTAAGAGAATGTCTTTATTTATTAGGAAAGACTAAGTTTCACTATAGTGTGTGGGGGCTTTTGATTTACACAGAGCTCTTTGTCTTACTGGCTGTTAAGAGAGAGAGAGTGTGGGAAACCTAGTGGTAAGTCTTATTCTAAGACTGAGAATGGAAAAAATAATTGCAGACAAATTAAGCTGAACTCTGCCTTGGGAAGAAAATCACAAGCTGCAGAGTGGTGTCCTGAGGGACTGAGAAACAGTGGAGGTTCTCTCTTTGGAAATACTTTTTTAAAAAATCCAGTTGGTATCAAACCTCAGTTATAGATCTGAATGCCCACCAGAATGTTCTTCAGGTCCAAATGGCTCTGCTGTTCATTCCTCAAGGCCACTCCTTGGCACGACGCCAGCCACAAGCTAGACTTGCACCCGCTCTGGGGATTCTCCTTAAGGAATTCCCCAGATCCAATAAAACCTCACTACTTCAAAAGCTGCCTAGAACAAGGCTTGCATGACGGCAGTGACAGACCGCTGCAGAACAATAGGAAGGAGATTCACACATTGCCAGAGCCCCAGAGCAGAGTGATCGGAAGGATAGTTGGAATATTCCTTACAGGACTGAGATACTCTGTACAATACATGACAAATGGGCTCCCTCGGTTTGAAGGCTGACTACTTTTCTGCTTGTAAAGGTTAGCAAGCAGAGACATGGTGATGTCTGGAGAAACTTTTCTACTTACATCCCAAAAGTCAAGGAGGGAGTTAAGGAGGGAGTAGGGTAGGGGGAATACCAGAGTTTGTTAAGCCAAACACCTGCTGGAAGATTCAGGACAGATAAAAGAAAGGACTTTTTTCATGCAGCACAGAGCCAAACTATGGAACTCGCTCCTACAAAAGGGAGCCACCAACTTGGATATATATATAATTTTTTTATTGATTTTAACATATAAATTATAAAATGTACCACAAAACTTATCACTTATACAATCTTTTTAAACTTCCTTCAGCACCTCTGATGATCCACTGTTTTAGCCACTTCTTATGCATTTCTTAACTTTATATTGCCTTTACATCTCTTAACAATCATCCTTCCCCTTATCCATTTTGCAATACTTCCAATAATACTCCTCACAAAGCTTACTGCAACCTACAAACGTCGTCTGATCTTCACAAATACTTTTCAGATAGTCTGTAAATTTACTCCAGTCTTCCGTGAATTTCTGGTCCCGCCGGTTTCGAATCCTTCCTGTTACGTTTATCTAGTTCTGCATAGTCCATTAACTTCATCCTCCATTCTTCAATCGTCGGTAATTCTTCTTGCTTCCATTTTTGGGCCAATGAACCAACTTGGATGGCTTTAAGGGAGGATTAGATAAAACCATGGAGGAGGAGAGGGCTATTGATGGGTACTAGCCAGGATGGCTCTGCTCTGCCTCAAAGTCGGAGGTAGCAATGCTTCCAAATAGCAGTTGCTGGAAACCTCAAGAGGGTGGAGAGCTCTTGTGTTCAAATTCTGCTTGGGAGTTTCCCACTAGGGCATCTGGTTGGCAGCTGAGAGAACAGGATGCTGGACTAGATGGACCACTGGCCTGATCCAGCAAGCTCTCCTTATGTTCTTTGGCTCACTGTTACATTAGATGTGAGTGACACAGGAGATCCATCTCTTGCAGGTTGTAAAAACTGTTATTAGCAGTTGTAAAAGAAGAGAAGAAGAAGAAGAGTTTGGATTTGATATCCTGCTTTATCACTCCCCTTCAGGAGTCTCAAAGCGGCTCACATTCTCCTTTCCCTTCCTCCCCCACCAGAAACACTCTGTGAGGTGAGTGGGGCTGAGAGACTTCAGAGAAGTGTGACTGGCCCAAGGTCACCCAGCAGCTGCATGTGGAGGAGCGGAGACGCAAACCCGGTTCCCCAGATAACGAGTCCACCGCTCTTAACCACTACACCACGCTGGCTCTCAGTGCCTGATTCAGATCAGGACTGCGATGCTGGGGGAAATCTAGAACCAGATGGGCCTTGAAGAGTCAAGATTATGACAATCAATGAATCTCAAGATGTTTTTTGCTCATGCATCCCTGCTCACTATGGGGGCAAGGATGCTGGGCTGGAACCTCCTTTGGTCTGATTCAGTAGGGCTCTTCTCTTTTTAGAATCAATGAATAATTGAAACAGAGAACTGTAGAGTTGGGAGTAACCCCAAGGTCATCTAGTTCAACTCCCTACAAGGCAGGGATGAGAGCTAAAGAATCCATGGCAAGTGGCCATCCAACCTCTGCTTAAAAGCCTCCAAGGGAGGAGCGTCCATAACCTTCTGGGGGAGTCCATTCCACTGTTGAACAGCTCGTACTATAAGAAATTTCTTCCTAATTTTTAGTTGTAATCTTCTTTCTTGTAATTTGGATCCATTGATTCAGATCCTACTTTCTGAAGCAGCAGAAAACAAGTTTGCTCCATTTTCCATATGACAGCCTTTAAGATATTTAAGATGGCTACACCACAGAATCATGTAATTGAAGAGTTGTAAGGGATGACTAGGGTTATCTAGTCCAACCCCCTGTAATACAGGAATATGCAGGTGGCCCATAAGGGGATTAAACCCACAGCTTTGGCATTATCAGCACCACACTCTAAACAACTGACCTAACTCAGTTCTCAGTGTCTTTAATGCCATTATGTTCTTCATGGATCGATGGTCTGCTGCTAGATTATGTACTGCAATGGATTTATGATTGCTGCTTTTTTCTAACATAAAATAAAATCTCCAGTCTGTAACTAGATCCCTTCCTGATCCCAGATAATGCCCACTCTGAGCAACAGCAGTGACTTCAGTCCGCCAACCTTCATGCTGATGGGATTCCCTGGGCTGGAGATGTATCACCACTGGATCTCCGTCCCATTCTGCACTATCTACCTCATGGCCCTTTTCGGCAACAGCACCATCCTCTTTGTCATCAAGACCAACCCAAGCCTTCACCAGCCCATGTACGTTCTCCTTTCCATGTTGGCCATCACCGACTTGGGCTTGTCCATCTCCACCTTACCGACGGTGCTGGGGCTCTTCTGGTTCAATGTGAGGGAGATTGACTTTAACGCCTGT
The DNA here is from genome assembly GCF_964106915.1 of Podarcis gaigeae. Lineage (NCBI taxonomy): Eukaryota > Metazoa > Chordata > Lepidosauria > Squamata > Lacertidae > Podarcis > Podarcis gaigeae. Next base: position 106,349,564 of record NC_139677.1, read on the forward strand.
GCCACACAACTCTTCTTTATTCACACCTTCTCTTTCATGGAGTCCTCAGTGCTGTTGGCCATGGCCTTTGACCGCTACATTGCTATCTGCAACCCACTGAGATACAGCAGCATCTTGACAAATTCAGCGTTGGTCAAGATTGGCCTGGCCATTGCCGCAAGGAGTTCAGGCATTGTGCTGCCAACACCATGGCTACTCAGGACGTACAAGTACCCCAGGGGCACCCTGCTGCTCTCCCACTCCTTTTGCTTACACCAGGATGTGCTGAAGCTCTCTTGCTCTGACTCAAGAGTAAGCAGTGTCTATGGTTTGTGTGTTGTCCTTTGCACTTTGGTGATAGACTCTCTGCTCATCCTGTTGTCGTATATGAAGATCATTAAGACCATCACAGTCATTGCCTCCAGGGAGGAGCGGCTCAAGGCTTTCGACACATGTGTCTCCCACATCTGTGTCGTCTTGATCTTCTTTATTCCCGTGATTGGGGTGTCAATGATACACCGATTTGGGAGGCACATTTCCCCCGTTGCTCATATCCTCATGGCCAATGTCTACCTCCTCATCCCACCAGTCCTCAATCCCATTGTGTACAGCGTGAAAACTCAACCCATTCAGAAGGGCATCCTGATGGCATTTGGTAAGAAAAGGACCATCCACTAGGAATGGCTTTGGATACTCCAGGTTTCCACTGAGAATTCTTCAACTATGTTGCTTTATGGTTCATTTACTTGTTCATTGTTTTGGTTCTGAATTTCTACCCCACTTTCTGGCTCCTGTCCCTACAGTGCTATACAGCCCAAAATACAAACAACAGTTTAAAAATACATGCACTGGATGTTCTGGGAAGGAAATAGAAATGTTTTACTTTGCTGCTGGATTAGATATTAAAAGCTTTGTAAATTTTGAAGCATGGAAAAATCCTGCTTTGGGAGGTGCTCGTGTGGGAGGGGAATGAATTTTGGGGGGAAATTAAAGGTTACACTACGTGCCTTCTCATCAAGTTTTATTTTATTGCTTTAACAACATAAAATACATAGTTCATAATTTAGTATATAAAATTGTACTTATTTATGAAATTGACAGAGCAATCCTGCCCAACTTACTCTGTAAGTTGTAAGTGCCTTTGAGGATTTTTCTACAATCAGGCAGTGTATAAATTTTATGAAAGAAATACATTTCCATATGAAAATAATGAGGCATTCCATTGGTTTTCAAAAGTCACAATAGTAGATTAAAAGTGAAATTTGAGGGAAAGCCTCACTGATTTGCTGTTGTAAAGAATTTAATGGGATTTACTTCTGAGTAGACATGGCTAGGATTGCAGTTATAGTGCACATCAACTGCCTTTGGCAATAAATTGAAACAAGAAAAGGTACCTGTATACATCAATGAATATGTAAATATCTATTGCAAAACATTTTTGAATGCATTTATAAAAAATATTTACATACTGCTATTCATAAACAATATCAGATCAGTTTACAATAATTCTACATAAAACCATACAATAATAACCATATAAAAATATTAAAATCAGAAATCAGTATTCTTAATTGCCTTCACAAGTCTGATAGAACAGAAATGTTTTCAGCAGACTTTGGAAGTTAAAATATAATCACTATTAGCAGAGTATTGCACAATACTGGTTGATGATACCAAAAGCTCAGATTCTCATGGTCAACTGAGCCTTGCCAACTCAGGGATCAACGAACAGCTCTCCTGCAGATGATGGCGGAAGGACAGTGGAACAGCATCTGTGTTGCCTGAGGAAGGTCCCAGGTTTAAGTCCCAGATACGACTGAGAGAGGCTCCTGCCTCAAACTCTGGACAATCCAGTCAATGTAGACAAGACAATGGTAGGTGGATCAATGGTCTGAGTCAGCATAAGACAGTTTCCTATGCTTTGCTATGCCTATGAACTCAGTGACTTAGCTGGGATACAAGTGTTCAGGTGATCTCTAAGGTGCACTGGACTTAAGTGGTTCAGTGCTTTGACGGGGACCTTGAACCTGGCTCAGTAGCAGACATGGGCAGCCAATGCAGTTGTTTTAACAATGGTGTCAGATATTCACAACCTCGTCCCCATTCGCAGTCTGGTTGCTGCATTCCGCACCAGCTGGAGTTCCAAATCAGCATACTCATCAACTGGAAAAACCTGGACATTTTGGGCGCCTTGTTCTCAGACAATTTCAGGCTGAGATCTTGCCCTCCCCAAAAAAGCATTTTTGGGGGCCCGCAAAATGCATGTTTTTGGACACTGTGCCCCCCCAAGCACTTTTTCCAGGTCCATGATCTCACATGGGTCACATGACTCACACGGGAAGTCAGGCCCATAAGATGATGGATTTGGGCCACGTTGTGTTGGAGGATATGAAACAAACCCAATAGCAGCTTCATACACAGCATGTTGCCTTGAGTTTGCCAACTCATAGACTGTCTAGGTACAGCCTTAGTTGGCACATTAGACAAAGCTGGTAAAAGATACTCTTGGTCACAGAGGACACTTGGGCCTCTAGTGACAAAGTTGTGCCCAGGAGTACACACTTGCTCCTTCAGAGGGCATGTACCCCCACCCAAAACAGATGGGTTAAATTGCCTATCACACAAACATGGCAACTACCCACACAAAGAGCTGCCATCTTCCCAGGATTCAAGCACAGTTTATTGGCCCTCATCCAGTCTACCACTGCATTCAGACACCAGTTCAGAGCTTTCACAGTAGCTCCTGGTTCAGATGTAGTGGAGAAGTAGGGCTGTGTGTCATCAATGTTCTGGTGGCACTTTGCTCCAAAACTCCTAATGACGGCTTCCAACAGTTTCATATAGGTACTAAATAGCACCGAGGAGAGAACAATACCCTGTGGAACCCCATAGCACAAATGCCAGGGGGCTGAGGAATACTCACCCAGTCCTACACTCTGGACATAACCTTAGGGGCAGATAATCCTATCTGATCCTCTGGCCTTGCAGGAGAGAATTGTTGCTGCAAGTCCAAACCACACCATGAAGAGGTCTGACCATGACATTCCACTCCTCTTATTTTCAGACCACCACTACCCCAGGAAGACATAGGTATGCCCTGCTCTGTGCATTGGACTGATGACCACTGGAGACAGGCCCATGGTCACCATGCATGCTATGAACTCCCAAAACAGACCCGAGGCATCCTCAGCATGGATTTTAAAGCCACGCAAAACCACAGTTCTGGGTTTCTCCAATACCACCCCCAAGGTAACCTTGACCTGCTTGAGGCTTTACTTCTCTTTTTACAAGTAACTTGTACATGTTTTTAAGGAAAAATGTTCATCCTAGAGAACTAAGGTGAAGAGCTTTCACGGAGGAGGAGGAGAAGGAGAAGAAGAGGAGGAGGAGGAGGAGTTTGGATTTGATATCCCGCCTTTCACTCCCCTTCAGGAGTCTCAAAGCGGCTAACATTCTCCTTTCCCTTCCTCTGTGAGGTGAGTGGGGCTGAGAGACTTCAAAGAAGTGTGACTAGCCCAAGGTCACCCAGCAGCTGCATGTGGAGGAGCGGAGACGCGAACCCGGTTCCCCAGATTACGAGTCTATCGCTCTTAACCACTGGCTCTCCATTCATTCAATGAAGAGAGAGTCTGTGCCACAATGGAGGTCAAATGGACAGATGGAAGCACATCAACTTGATTGTCATTTTCAAGAGATTCCTCTGACATGCCCAACTGGGAGTCGGTCACCTTAAATCCAGTGGGACTTACTGCCGAGTGGCTAGCTATAGGATTGCACTGCAAAATAAATAAAACATGTTCAGACTACGTGGCACAAATATTTTAAATGTACTGGTAGCTACAATGGCAACAATTCAGCTGATCCCCAGCCACTTGTCCACAGATGGAGGTCTTGCAAAATTTACCTGGCTCCTAGGAATTTGTCCCAGGCTTCACAGTGAATGAGCTTTGCTATTTAGCAGCTCCCAGGGGCAGCTTCTGCTGAATGCAAGCACTTCCCAGGAGAGGTGCAAAGGGACATATAAAGAAGGCTCTTCTGTTGTGATAGTGTTGCAGGCATGAGCCCATGTCCCTAGGCTAGGGGATGGTTGTCTTCTTATGACAGAGCTTCAGAAAGCTGGAAGAAGGCACCCAAAGCCCACCTGAACCAACCTGCTTTGAATCCTCTAACTGAAGGTCATTTTGGTGAGTTGTGTTTCGTTTATACTGTGCCATTATAGATAAGTAAATGGAAGGCAGTTAGGCAGGGAGAGAGGGAGAGAGAGAGAAAAAAGACCTGCTCAAACTCCTAATAAGTTCAAAGAATCATACAATTGTAGTTAAAAGGGGCCCAAAGGGCCTCTGCAATGAGGCTGTAGCAGCCTTTGCCAACCCGATGCCCTCCAGATGTTTCAGACTACAACTTTAAAAAGCTGTCTGATTGAGGTTGATAGAAGTTGTGGTCCAAAATTTTGGCAGCACAGAAATTGTCAAAAGCTGGTTTGTTAATTTTTTTTAGAAGGGAAGGCTTAGATGTTATGCAGAGATGCTTCATCCTATATGAAGGAATAAGATGCTGAGGTTTGCAGTTGGCAGCCTTCTTGATAAAGCGCAGTGAAACACAAATAGGGAGAGGCCTTGGGTGGAGAATGAAGGTGCCATTACCTCAACCTTAGGAAAAGGTAAAGGTACCCCTGCCCGTACGGGCCAGTCTTTCCAGACTCTAGGGTTGTGCGCTCATCTCACTCTATAGGCCGGGAGCCAGCGCTGTCCGCAGACACATCCGGGTCACGTGGCCAGCGAGACAAGCTGCATCTGGCTAGCCAGCGCAGCACACAGAACGCCGTTTACCTTCCCGCTGGTAAGCGGTCCCTATTTATCTACTTGCACCCGGGGGTGCTTTCGAACTGCTAGGTTGGCAGGCGCTGGGACCGAACGACGGGAGCGCACCCCGCTGCGGGGATTCAAACCGCCGACCATGCGATCGGCAAGTCCTAGGCGCTGAGGTTTTACCCACAGTGCCACCTGCGTCCCTCAACCTTATCCATCCTTAAATGCTACTCACAAAGAGGCAGCATGACAGAAACAGAGCTATCCTCTGAAATTCACATTTCTCTGAATTTTGTGATGCAGTTCTCTAACAAAGAAATATGTACATAAAATGTATATATTGGGAGTAATGTGCAAGAAAATGCATGTATTAGTGAAAATGACATGCACATATGCACGAAATTAGGGGAACTTGCATGCAAAAATGTGTGTGCTAGAACTGCATACAAAAATGGGTGTACTGTATTAGGAAGAGTTTGCACTACAATGCTGATTGATTTACACAATGATATTTTTTCCCTGGGTCTGGTCTGCTGGGCAGTGGCCCTGCAATACCCTAAAAGGCTTGGGTACAGTCTACCATGGCAGCTATGGCACATGTAGACAATGCCTTGTGGCTCCTTGCCACCATCATTGAGGTGCCCAAGTGGCCAAATTCCTTAAAAAAAAAATTATTCAAAGTTATAACAAAAGATATTTTCCAAAAACATATCCTTATCCCCCCCCCCATTTTTCCTCCCCCACCCCCACAAAACCCATCCCCCCACCCCACCCCCCGACTTCCCTCAGTTCCAGTCTTTGGTTTCTCCAATAATGCTATTTTCTGCATGTTACAGAGTTGTATAGATCCTCCAACAGCTTAGCTAATTATTATCAGTAAGAAAATTGTGAATGTTTATTCAAAACCTGCCAAGGAGTCCAGTTCACTTGGTTGCGCCTTCAAATACTTTGTGAAAGGTTCCCATTCATCCTTAAAGTCACAGTTATCCTTATTTCGTAGTTTATATGTCAATTTTGCCAGTTCTGCATAGTCCATCAATTTTTCTTGCCATGATTCTTTACTTGGGATTTCTTCAGTCTTCCATCCTTGGGCTACCAGAACTCTCGCGGCCGTTGTCACATACATGAAGATGTTTTTCAACTTTTTTGGCAGGTCTTTCCCTACAATCCCCAACAAAAATGCCTTGGGGTTTTTTAACAAATGTTAAATGGAACATTTTCTTCAGTTCATTGTATATCATTTCCCAAATTTTTTAAATTACTTTACAATCCCACCACATGTGATAAAATGTTCCCTCCTTTTCCTTACACTTCCAACATATGTTTGAACTAGTTTTGTTCATTTTCCCTAGCTGCACTGGTGTTGTGTACCATCTGTACATCATCCTCATGTAGTTCTCCTTCAATAATGAACAATCTGTAAATTTTAAGTCAGTTTTCCATAATTTAACCCAATCCTCCATCATAATGTTGTGACCTACATCTTGTGCCCATTTAATCATAACTGATTTTACCTCTTCATCTTTCGTCTCCCATTCTAATAGTATGCTATATGCGGCCTTCAGTAATTTCACTATCCCTTCAATCACTTCCGTTTGAAACCTAAATCTAGTATAACTAAATCCTTTCTTACAGTCTTCTTTATGTGTTTCATATAGTTGTCAAGAATGCAACCAACTCTGAAAGTGGTCTTTGATCTCATCATAATCTCTTAATTTCCATTTCCCATCATGTTCCTTTAATAAATGAGCATATGTGAGCCATTTTCCTTTCTTTCCAAGTGGTTTGAGCAGTGATGCTTCATGTGGTGAAAGCCACCATGGAGTCTTTTGTCCCAATAAGTCTTTATATTTCTCCCATACTCTCATTAATGATTTCCTGTTTATATGGTTGTAAAAGCTTCTATGAATCTTCCCTTTCCCGTACCATAAATATGCATGCCAACCAAATCTGTTGTCATGTCCTTCTAAGTTCTAGTGCCTCTTGCTTGTCCAATCTCATCCAGTCCCTGCTCCATACCAAACAAGCAGATTTGTAATACAATTTAAGGTCTGGGAGGGCAAACCCGCCTCTATCTTTTACATCTGTAAGTATTTTATGTTTTATCCTTGGCTTTTTGCCCCCCCCAGATAAATCTTAAAATCTCTTTCTGCCATTGTTGAAAGCAATCATCTTTCAGGATGACTGGTATTGATTGAAAAAGAAATAGCATTTTAGGCAACACATTCATTTTAATCGCTGATATTTTTCCTAACATTGAGAGATTCATTCTGCTCCATATTTCTAAATTTCTTTTTACCTCAAGCCAATTTTTTTTCATAGTTATTTTTAAATAGGTTTATATTTCTTGATGTTAACCAAATCCCTAAATATTTAACCTTTTTATGGACTTCAATCTCAATATTTTGAAACTAAATCCTTCGAAGACAAAGGTCCTATGGCTGGGTCAGGATGGCATGGGGATGAGGGACCAACTCCCTTCTCTTGCGGGGGCCCAATTAGTGCCATTGCCTTCCGTTAAGAGTTTGGGTGTAATCCTTGACGCCTCCCTTTCCATGGAGGCGCAAGTTACAGCAGCAGCCAAGGCGACATTTTTCCACCTTTGCCGCATCAAGCAGTTGGTCCCTTACCTTTCCCGCCCCGACCTGGCCACAGTGATCCATGCGACGGTCATCTCCAGGCTTGACTACTGTAATTTGCTCTACGCGGGGCTGCCCTTGAAGCTGTCCCAGAAACTCCAGCGGGTGCAGAATGCTGCAGCGAGGCTCCTCACGGGGTCTCTGCCATGGGAGCATATTCACCCAGTGCTTTTCCAGCTGCATTGGCTCCCGGTGGAGTACAGGGTCAGATTTAAGGTGCTGGTTTTGACCTTTAAAGCCCTTCACAGCCTAGGACCCTCGTACCTACGGGACCGCCTCTCCCGGTATGCCCCACGGAGAGCCTCAAGGTCCATAAATAGCAACACCCTAGTGGTCCCGGGCCCTAAGGAAGTTAGATTGGCTTCATCCAGAGCCAGGGCCTTTTCAACTCTGGCTCCGGTCTGGTGGAACGCTCTGCCTCATGAGACCAGGGCCCTGCAGGATCTGATTTCTTTCCGCAGGGCCTGTAAGACAGAGTTGTTCCGCCTGGCCTTTGGCTTGGAGCCAATTTGATTCCCTCCCTCTCTTTTTTCTTTTCCTTCTCCCTCTGCGATGAGGCTACATTTTAATATTTTAAAGTTTCAATATTTTAATGTTGTATTTTTAAATTTTGTTTGTAAGTTGTAATCATTTAACTTGTTTTTATTATTGCTTGTAAGCCGCTCTGAGCCCGGCCTTGGCTGGGGAGGGCGGGGTATAAATAAAAATTATTATTATTATTATTATTATTATTATTATTATTATTATTATTATTTCTTCCTTCATGTTTTTAACTAATAATTTAGTTTTATTCCTATTTAGCTTAAATCCTGCCATTTCCCCAAAATTCTGAATTTTTTCTATTACTTTAGGGAGTGAAGTTTTAGGTTCTTCCACTGTTTATCACTAAGTCATCCCCATACGCTTTTAACTTGAATTCACTTTTCCCAGCTTTTACACCTGTAATCTATTTGCACTTATTTTTTTTTGCAAGTACTTCCAAGACCAGAATAAACAATATTGGTGATAATGGGCATCCTTGTCTTGTTCCTTTTTGGATCTTACAATCATCCGTTATCACCTGATTTATAATTAGTTTAGCTTTTTGTTCTGAATAGATTGCTGCTATTGCTTTTAAAAATTTGGGGCCACTTCTGATTTGTTCTAACAGCTTTATCATGAACTTCCAAGAAACATTATCAAAGGCTTTTTCAGCGTCTATAAACATCATTGCCACTTTCTTTTTAGCCTCCAAATATTCTATTATATTCAAAATATTCCTTATATTCTCCTTCATTTGTCTTCCTGGTAGGAACCCAGCTTGGTCTTGATGTATATATTCATTTAGTATTTTTTTTTATCTGTTAGCTAGGATATTTGCAAACAATTTGCCAAGTGGCCAAATTCCTGATGATCAGTAACACTGATGCAACTGCTGTACAGCTTTTGTAGGACGATGTAGACCCTGCCCACCTTCTGCACATGAACACTGCCTGTTTTTTTCCAAAAGGGACCCATCAGTATATCATTGGGGTTTTAGCTGTTGATATTAGTGGCAGTCACAGCATACCCAAAACAGGCAGCCATCTGCTCTCCAGCAAAGTTGTATTGGGGGCCATATGTCACTTCTATTTAAAATGGTGACATATTCATTTGTCAGGCTTCCTTTATAAATGCCAGCAACAAAGTCTTCGCTAAAGTTCCCATTGAATTGACTGACCACCACAGATTAATCAATGTAACTGTCTTCAGCCTTGAATCATAGAAAGTAGAGTTGGAAGGGACCTCAAGGTCATATACTCCAGCCCCCTCCAATGCAAGAATCTCAACTAAAGCATCCATGGCTATCCAACCTCTGCTTAAAAACCTCCAGGGAAGGAGAGTCCACCACCTTGTGAGAGAGTGTGAGGGAGTCTGTCCCACTATCCAACAGCTCTTACTGTCAGAAGGTTCTTCCTGATGTTTAGTCGGAACGTCCTTTCTTGTAACTTGAATCCAGAGGTTCAGGTCCCTTGATCATCTTGGTTGCCATCATGTGCATGTGATGGTCAATGTCCACGTGACAGTGGAAAAGCAATTTTTGATTCACACTTAGCCTGGAAGGGGAAAGAAATGCACACCACTCAAGAAAATAACTTTTTGAAAACCACTTTGAGGGGTTTTCTTCTTCCTACAATCAAGTGGTGTATAAACTTTATGAAAGAAATAACTGTGTTTCTTTTAATAGAGAACAGCAAAGAATACGGGAGAAAGTTCTTGGAAGGCTGTCATGTCCTCCAACCACTCAGCCTTCAGTCCTCCTGTGTTCCTCCTGACAGGCTTCCCAGGGCTAGAAAAACACCATGCCTGGATCTCCATCCCCATCTTCTCCATGTACCTAGTGGCCATTGCAGGCAACAGTACCATCCTCCTCCTCATCAAGACGGACCAAGCCCTCCATGAGCCCATGTACTATTTCCTCTCCATGCTGGCCATGACAGACCTGGGCTTGTCCATTACTACTCTGCCCACCATGTTGAGCATTCTGTGGTTCAGCCACCGTGTGATCAGCTTCAACGCCTGCCTGGCCCAGATGTACTTCATCCACACCTTGTCTATTGCTGAGTCAGGAATTCTGTTGGCCATGGCCTTTGATCGCTTGGTGGCCATTCGGAACCCCTTGAGGTACACAACTATCTTGACCAACAAAACTATAATCAAGATTGGGGTGGGGGTTGCCTTTCGGGCTGCCTTCCTCGTCCTCCCTGGATCCCTCCTGCTGAGAAGGCTGCAGTATGGAAAAGTAAGTGTGCTTTCCTATTCATTTTGCTTGCACCAGGATGTTCTGAAAGAGGTGCATTCAGACAAGAGAACCAACAGCATCTTTGGTTTGCTGGTGATGCTCTTTTCCACTGGTGTGGATTCCCTGTTGCTCGTCCTGTCCTACTTCATGATTCTCAGAACTGTGTTGGGAGTTGCCTCCAAGGAGGAGCGTTTCAAGGCGCTGAGTACTTGTGTCTCCCACATCTGTGCTGTCCTAAGTTTCTACATCCCCATGCTTGGCCTGACTATGATCCACCGCTATGGGAAGCATGCTCCGCCCATCATTTTCATCCTCATTGCTAATGTCTATCTCTTGGTACCACCTCTGATGAACCCTATTGTGTACAGTGTGAAAACCAAGCAGATCCGCACACGGATAATCTTGAAACTCCGGAAGAAGGAAAACAAGGCATTAAAAGCCTCAAAGTGACAGGTTTCCCAATGCTACATATTTATTTGTTTATTTTATTTATTCATTCTGATTGTTTTATGGCCAAAGACCTAGGTAAAAAGAAAAGTTTTCACCTGGCACCTAAAGACATGTAATGATGGTGAGCCTCTCTGGCAAGGGAATTCCACAAACAAGGAGCCCTCAGGTTGTCAACCTCTGAACCTCTCAGGGATTGGAGACACAGAGAAGGGCCTTGGAAGACAAGCACAGCATCTGAGTCAGCTTGTATGGGGAGAGATGGTCCTTAAGGTATTGAGGTCCTGAGCCATGTAGGACATTTTAGCTGAGCTTTAGCATTCAGAATTGGGCCCAGAACTACTTAGTAGCCAGTGCAGCTGAGCTACAGAATTGTCTTGCCCTGGTGAACAACCTGACCATCAAAATTTGCATTAGCTGAAGGTTCTGGACCATCGAGGCAGCCTCATGTATAACAATTTACAGTAATCTAACCTAGAGATTACCAGGGAATAGGCCACAGAAGTTAGGCTATTCCTGTTCATATAGGGGTGTATTTGGGCCACCAGTCAAAGCTGACAGAAGGCATTCCATGCCACCAAGGTCACCTGGGTCTCAAGTGACAGCAATGGGTTCAGAAGAAACCCCAAGCTATGTATCTGCTCCTTTACAGGGAGTGTAACCTCATGAAGAGCAGGCAGTATCCCACCTTCCCATCTACAAAACCACCCACTAACAGTGCCTCTGTCTTATCTCATACCCTCCAACACTCCTCAGATGAAAATAACGACATTCTGTTATTTGAGGAATGTTGGAGGGGGATGTAGACTTGTTAAATTTGCACAGCAGAGAGATTTAAGCATAAGTTTCTCCCCTTTCCCACCCCTGCCTTCTGAGCTCTCCTCCCTCACTTGCCAGGCGATAGATGGAATTCAACATTGCCCCTTTCCAACTGTTCTGTCTGTGCAGCATTGCTGTTTGCCAGATGGAAAGATGCCCTTCTCCTCCTTCTATGTGCTGCTCAGGGGCTTCTACTGAGCCCCCTCCCAGGCCTTTTTCAGAGGGTGTGGGGGTGCAGGGGGAAGAGACATGGGAAAAGCCACACTTCATAAGCAGAAGTATTTGCACAAGGCTTCTGCTGACGGGGTTGGTTAGGTGAATCTTCCCCACTAACTCTTTCAAATCTGCTCATTCATGAGTCCATCCCTACCTGTTTCTGCATTTGTTGTCATCTATCTATCTCAAGAGACAATGGAGTGTGCCTCTGGGTGTGTGTGTGAAGTCAAACCACTGTATTAGCAACACCAAAGTGACCTCCTCAGGGTGCAAGCCTGGGCAGTATTTCTGGAGGTCATGGGCTACCCAGACAGCATCACCTTTTTGGACCTGCTGATGTGGTCCAAAGGAAAGCAGAGCAAGACAATTGACACCAGCCTGGGGGCAGGAGTTGCTGGAAGGAGATGTACAAGGAGCCATCCAACCATCATAGGAACTCCACTCCGGATCTGTGTAGGGTTTACCCTTGAGCCTTTTTTTCTGAATGCCAAAAATATCCTGCAGGGAAGCAGAGACTTAAGTTCAGAGTTTTCCTTCTCCTAGATGGGTTACCTTCCCAGGTGAATGAGCACCACTTGTCCATCACTTTTTATGCATTAAACTACTTAAAAAATACCAAACACAAAACACCCCTGCATAAAAAAATGTGTTTCAATATATTTTTGTAAATCTTTTCACAAAATACACTTCTCCAATCCTTATACTAAAACATGCATTCTAAAATACACCTTGGTACATCTTTAAACCAAACATGGCCACAGAAAATTTGGTGGATTGTGAAATCTGAAGGAAGCTACGTTCCTGTCCTTATAGTGCAAGTGTGGATTCAGTCCTTCTCCTTCAGAGTCTTGGCTCTGGGCTCTTGGGTCATCCCTTTTAAGGGAGTGAGAAGGAAGGGGAAGAGTTCGTCTCTACTCTCATTTGCTCTTCTGTTTAAGATTGCAGCCTCCAAGGCTACTTTCCCAAATAAATAAATAAATAAATAAAGGAGAGTCCTCAGGTATGTGGCATCCAATTCAGTTCCAATATTACCTTTTCTTACTTCCATTACAATCCATGAGGCTGAATAAATATAGGTTTGTTGACCGTAGGTCTCCTAAATCAGGAAAACAATTGCCTTTAAGAAGGGGCTCCTCTAAGCATGAACATGGGACTGCAGCATGGCTTGCACATTCATTTCGTCAGAATGGTGCAACCCAAGGGCAGCTGATGCAAGCACTTCCCACAGGGGAACATGGGAACACATAAAGGCTCCCTTGTACTGCTGGCATCACAGACATGTGTCCATGAGTAGAGGCAAGGCTGGGTGCCTTTTGCTGTAGCATCGGAGACGCAGGAAAAGTCCACTAGAATTAACTTACTTCAAGTCCTCTAACAAGAGGCGGTTTGGTGAGTTGCATTTCCTTGACATCATTATGTTGTTGTTGTTTAGTCGTGTCCGACTCTTCGTGACCCCCTGGACCAGAGCACACCTGGCACTTCTGTCTTCCACTGCCTCCCGCAGTTTGGTCAAACTCATGCTGGTAGCTTTGAGAACACTATCCAACCATCTCGTCCTCTGCCGTCCCCTTCTCCTTGTGCCCTCCATCTTTCCCAACAGCTGGGGCTTTTCCAGGGAGTCTTCTCTTCTCACGAGGTGGCCAAAGTACTGGAGCCTCAGCTTCACGATCTGTCCTTCCAGTGAACACTCAGGGCTGATTTCCTTAAGAATGCATAGGTTTGATAGGCTTACCTTAACAAGGCTTAAGGTGTTGTTAGTGCAGTAGGTTCAACTTAGGTGAGAAGGGAGCAGGGAAACCCCATCATCAACGGTCTTGAAAGACCTACATTGGCTCCCAGTACGTTTCCGAGCACAATTCAAAGTGTTGGTGCTGACCTTTAAAGCCCTAAACAGCCTCGGCCCAGTGTACCTGAAGGAGTGTCTCCACCTCCATCATTCTGCCTGGACACTGAGATCCAGTGCCGAGGGCCTTCTGGCGGTTCCCTTGCTGCAAGAAGCCAAGTTACAGGGAACCAGTCAGAGGCCCTTCTCGGTAGTGGCACCCGCCCTGTGGAACGCCCTCCCACCAGATGTCAAAGAGAAAAATAACTACCAAACTTTTTGAAGACATCTAAAGGCAGCCCTGTTTAGGGAAGCTTTTAATGTGTGATGTGTTAGTATTTTAGTGTTTTGTTGGAAGCCACCCAGAGTGGCTGGGGGGACCCAGCCAGGTGGGTGGGGTATAAATAATAAATTATCATCATCATCATCATCATCATCATCATCATCACCATCATCACATGACTTCTACTGTGGCAGACTTGAAGAAGAAGAAGAAGAAGAAGAAGGAAGAGAATCCTGAGCTGGCATGCAACTTCAGATCTGTCCAGTGCTATTTTTCTAGAAAAAGAGGTGGCACAACTCACCACGAACACCTTCCTTGTTCTATTATAATGCCAATGGCACCCACCAGTGTGCTGCCAGAACTGAGGGCACTGTGGACTTGGGACATCTTCAGTATTTGCTTTACTACAAATATACGAACAGAACATACCACACAGAAACCAAAAGCTTACTGTAGCAGACAGTGCACATCACATTCCCAGAAATCAATGTGTGTAGCCTCCACAGCTCAGTGCCATACATATCCTAAGTTCAGTTCACTCCAGTTAGACACTCCAGTGTGTTAGACACTATCAGTGTAGTGTAGTGGTTAAGAGCAGTAGTCTTGTAATCTGGGGAACCGGGTTCGCGTCTCCGCTCCTCCACATGCAGCTGCTGGGTGACCTTGGGCCAGTCACACTTCTCTGAGGTCTCTCAGCCCCACTCACCTCACAGAGTGTTTGTTATGGGGGAGGAAGGGAAAGGAGAATGTTAGCCACTTTGAGACTCCTTCGGGTAGTGATAAAGCGGGATATCAAATCCAAACTCTTCTTCTTACAGATAGGTAGCCGTGTTGGTCTGCCATAGTCAAAACAAAAAAAAAATTCCTTCCAGTAGCACCTTAAAGACCAACTAAGTCAGTTCTTGGTATGAGCTTTCGTGTGCATGCACACTTCTTCTTCTGTGTATCTGAAGAAGTGTGCATGCACACGAAAGCTCATACCAAGAACTGACTTAGTTGGTCTTTAAGGTGCTACTGGAAGGAATTTTTTTTGTTTAAACTCTTCTTCTATTCTTCTTCCTAGCACACTCTCACTCTCTTCTCACTGGCAGTTCAAAACTCCCTCTCTCTCTAACACCCCGCCCTGCAGAGCACTCCCCTGACAGCCCTCCTCTCCAGGATAATTCTACTTGTCCCGCTGGAAAGCATCCTCAGGCATTAAGTATTTTAACATTGTTTCTCAGGCTCTGACCAGCCCTTCACTGAGATAAATCTGGGCAAACATGAATACAGCGTTTCCAACCTCTCTCTTAAAGGGAAGAAAAGAGAAAATATTTGTGGTGCTACCTCAAAGAACAAATGAACACAAGGGATTTTGAACAGCAAGTCTGCTAGAATTAGAGAAGTAGGGCTGGTATTTCCTCAGGAGCTGTTTCCTTGCCACTTAGCAGAATCACACGCAAAACAGCAGGGTGGAAAAGTGACAATGTAATGCTGGAATTCAGGATCTTTTGTTGTTGTTGTTGTTTAGTCGTGTCCGACTCTTCGTGACCCCATGGACCAGAGCACGCCAGGCACTTCTGTCTTCCACTGCCTCCCGCAGTTTGGTCAGACTCATGCTGGTAGCTTCGAAGACACTATCCAACCATCTCATCCTCTGTCGTCCCCTTCTACTTGTGCCCTCCATCTTTCAGGATCTTACATGAATCCAAAGGTGAGCCTAATCAAGTGTGAACCCTGAAGAAACCTGATGTTAATGAACTCGGAGAAGTACTAGGCAGGATTTCATGACTCCCTTTTGATAGAATGGGAACCTGAGCTGATTCAACAGAGACAAAGACAGAATTCTCCATTTGGGGAGTACCAATGCACACATATCAGAAGTGTGGGATGTGCTGAAAGCCATCAGCCAGGCTCCCAAGGAGCTGGTCCTTGACACAGACCAAGCTACTCAAAACTTCTACTGAGAAAACCAGAATATGTGAGGTCAGTTAATGCAGTTGAAGGCTGACATGACTGCCATGCAAGCAGCACCCCATGCTGCCCCTGTCATGCGCCGCTAGTGCAGACCCGAGTCTTGTTCCCTGCCAAGTTCTGAGGAAACCACCAAGAGTTTGAGCTAGGTGTGAGAGTACGGGTGTCCCGACTTTCCAAATGATTAGGCCAAAGTTGCATTTGCAATCAGTTTGTTTGAGGGGGAAGCCAGCCACTGGGTGGCCCCTTTCTAGTTGCCCAGCATGCTTGCCAGATGAATTGTGGTACTTTTACCACAGACGAGACCGAGATGTATCAAAGGTATACTGGGATAAATTAATTATTGACCATGATATTGCTCTTGGGTGCTTTGGAACAGATGGTTTTGAACTGAAGAATGTGGGGTAGATTTTGTAGTCAAAATCAAACTGTAAAATACTATTATCTTTATTTTGTGTTCAGGCTGCGATGGCTACTGTAGGAGGGAAAGGATCAGCTGCAGCTGGTGGAAAGGAATGGGATGTCTGAATAATCAGAAGGCTTTTTTTCTAATTCAGGGAGCAGCAAAGGGCACAGAAGATCAGTCTTTGACAAGATCATGTTCTCCATCAACGAGACAGTTGGTACTCCTGCTTTCCTCCTCACGGGCTTTCCTGGGCTAGAGAATCATTACACCTGGATCTCCATCCCCATCTTCTCCATGTACCTAGTGGCCATTGCAGGCAACAGTACCATCCTCTTCATCATCAAGACGGACCAAACCCTTCATGAGCCCATGTACTATTTCCTCTCCATGCTGGCCATGACAGACCTGGGACTATCCTGTGTCACTCTGCCCACCATGCTGAGAGTCCTGTGGTTCAACCACCGCACAATTGGTTTCAACACCTGCCTGGTCCAGATGTACTTCATCCATACTTTCTCTATTCTTGAGTCAGGCATTCTAATCTCCATGGCCTTTGATCGTCTGGTGGCCATCCGGAACCCTCTGAGATATACATCTATCTTGACCAACAGAAACATCATCAAGATAGGAGTGGGGATTGCCCTTCGGGCTGCCCTTCTTGTGTTCCCAGCCTCCTTCCTCCTGAAGAGGCTACAGTATGGAAAAGAGAATGTGCTCTCTTATTCATTCTGCTTGCACCAGGATATTCTGAAGGTGGTGCGTTCCGACAGGAAAATTAGCAGCATCTATGGCTTGATGGTGGTGATCTCCTCCATGGCTCTTGACTCTGTGTTGCTGGTTTTTTCCTATATCATGATCCTCAAAACCGTGTTGAGCATTGCCTCCAAGCAGGAGCGCCTTCGGGCCTTGAATACTTGCATCTCTCATATCTGTGCTGTCCTGACTTTCTATATCCCAATGATTGGCCTCTCTATGATCCACCGCTATGGGAAAAATGCCCCACCCATTGTCCACATCCTCATGGCCAATGTGTACCTTCTGGTGCCACCATTGATGAATCCCACTGTGTACAGTGTGAAAACCAAACAAATCCGAACAAGGATAGTTAAACTGTTTCAGAAGGGCAAAAGTTAACTAAAATATCTTAGAAAAAACATTCAACACATTTATGTGTAGGAGGCTGTGTTGTCAAGTCTGGATTTTGAAATTGATGCCCTTAATTTGCCCCGGTGAAGTGAGAGATTTGTAATCTGATTATGACCGGAGGGTGAAATCAGTTTGAAGAATGTATATAAAATTAATCAACAAAAGAACCCATTAAATTTATTGCAGTCTATGAAATATGTGGGGACGCGAGGGACGCTGTGATCTAAACCACAGAGCCTAGGGCTTGCCAATCAGTAGGTCAGCAGTTCAAATGCCCGCGACAGGGTGAGCTCCCATTGTTTGGTCCCAGCTCCTGCCCGTCTAGCAGTTTGAAAACACGTCAAAGTGCAAGTAGATAAATAGGTACCGCAATGGCGGGAAGGTAAACGGCGTTTCCTTGCGCTGCTCTGGTTTGCCAGAAGCGGCTTAGTCATGCTGGCCACATGACCCGGAAGCTGTCTGCGGACAAACGCCAGCTCCCTCAGCCATTAAAGCGAGATGAGCGGCGCAACTCCAGAGTCGTCCACGACTGGACCTAACGGTCAGGGGTACCTTTATGAAATATGTAAGCATAATCCACAAAGCGTGTCAAAGGGAAATGAAAGTCACATTACGCATAAATACATCTCAGGGAAAACAAAAGGTAAGGAACACAGACGTAGAAGTCAGTAATGGATGCTTTGAGATTTTTTTCTTTAAAATATATAGTGGTATAGAAATTAAATGAATAATAATAATAAATAATATTATTTATTCCTCCTTTTACTCACTTGTGTTAGTTTAACATCTAGTTAGCATCACTTTGCAGCATGAAATGCAGAAACCTCTGAGACAAGGTTGCTTAACCTTATTATTAATTATCTAGGATGCTTTTTCCTTCTAAACAAAATAATCACACAGAAGTCTGTAATGCATTAATAAAAATATTGTTTATTTACATAAAGCTTCAGTCTTGATTCTATTCATCAAAATACAACTGAAAATAAAAGAAATAAAATCTCAAGCATTCAAAAAACTGTTAAAAACATCAGAACACAATATCTAAAACAAATCTAAGAGCAGGTGTCACCAAATCATGTGAGGAATTCAACGTTGAGCTACGTTGAATGTACCACCAGTGCAAGCATTTCACCTTGACTAACAGAGCAACCTGCCTCTCCTTTCCACACATGCTATTCTGGGGCTTTTCCTGAGCCCCCAGAGCCAACTTCAGGGGTCACAGGAGGTGTGCAGGTGTGGAAGCCATGATGGCTATGCTCTGCCTCCACAGCTGGAGGCAGGAATGTTCCTGGAGATCACAAGAGGGGAGAGGGTTCTTGCAAAAAGACACTATGTGTGGGTTTCCCCTTGAGGCACCTGGCTGGCCACCATGATGCTGGACTAGATGGGCCCCATTGGCCTGACTCAGCAGGCTCTCCTTATGCTCAGAAGAAGAAGAAGAAGAAGAAGAAGAAGAAGAAGAAGAGGAGGAGGAGGAGGAGGAGTAGTTTGGATTTGATATCCCGCTTTATCACTACCCAAAGGTGTCTCAAAGTGGCTAACATTCTCCTTTCCCTTCCTCCCCTACAACAAGCACTCTGTGAGGTGAGTGAGGCTGAGAGACTTCAGAGAAGTGTGACTGGCCCAAGGTCACCCAGCAGCTGCATTTGGAGGAGCGGAGACGCGAACCCAGTTCCCCAGATTACGAGTCTACCGCTCTTCATCACACTGGCTCTCCACTGGGAGGATTCATTAGTTTTATCCTACCCAAATTGTCTGGATAGACCTGCTGAAAGAAAAACATTTTAAGCAGGCATCTCAGGGTACAGTGATGGCGCCTGCCTAATGTCACACAAGCTGCATTGAGCCAGTGTGTTAGTGTACTACAGGCACGTCCAGCAGGCAGATCGTCTGTGGTAGATCAGTGGCTCCCCCCAATGAAGCTCAACAACTTAGGCCTCCCTAAAAAAGCTCAACAGCTTTGACCTGAACCCCCTTGGGAGTTGGCCACCCCTAGTAGATGCACAACCAATAGGGCACCATATGGGAGATGGGCCCCTGGCTGCATTTTCTCTCTCTTTTGCACTTGAGCTTCCCACCAGTGAAGATGGCAGTAATCACCCAGAATGAGCCCATAATCAGCACCAGCTCCCAGGAGAGAGAGTAGGTCTCCCAAAAGCGATTCACAAGCATCCACTTAAACCTTCTCCAGTTATCTCAGCAAACACAGTGACATTGTGCAAACAAGACAGGTATTTTCATTGTACACAGCAGAACAAACCTCTTAAGACTTTCAGAGGGGTAAGTTTTGCTAATTTTCACTCAGCTTCCTTCATGGAAAATTCATTCCCTCCTCCCAAAAATATTCTTATAGCTGTTTTCAGCTGAAGGAAATCAGCTCTGAGTGCTCACTGGAAGGACAGATTGTGAAGCTGAGGCTCCAATATTTTGGTCAGCTCATGAGAAGAGAAGACACCCTGGAAAAGACCCTGATGTTGGGAAAGACTGAGGGCACAAGGAGAAGGGGACAACAGAGGACGAGATGGTGGGACACTGTTCTCGAAGCTACAAACATGAGTTTGACCAAACTGCGGGAGGCAGTGGAAGACTGGAGTGCCTGGCGTGCTCTGGTCCATGGGGTCACGAAGAGTCGGACACGACTAAACAACTAAACAACAACAACAACAGCTGTTTTCAACTGAATGGGCTGTTATTTTTCCTTGCTTAGGGTACCCGTTTCTTTATTCAACTTGTAGCTCAGGGAAGCTGTGATTCAAACCTCGCAGGGTGTTGAACTATACAAATCTATGATTTGAGGAAGCAAGGGTTGGGGCAGTGGTTGTTGCTTTAATGCCTGCTAATGGACTTTCCTTTGTGGCCTCTGTGGGAAAGAGGGTTCTGGGCTAAGTGGGCATACTCTGGTCTTCTCTAGCAAAGCTCTCCTTAAAAAAAAGAGTCCTGAATGACAGAGAACAAGGGTATGCAAACAGCACAGGCATCACAGATCCTGCTGGAGTGCACATTCTTGTTTCGGCTACATTTTCCTTCTATATCTCAGTCCTAACAGAACAGAGTTCTAATAGGACTCCAGTGCAAGAAGGACAAATGGTTGCCAACAGAGGAGGAGCAGAACCTAGTAAAAAGCATATGTGGAGTATGGTGACCATGTTCTCCAAGCCCAAATGCTTTTCTTTAGCAAAAGGTGCAACCTTGGTGCATTACTCCCTCTCCCTCTTGTTCCAAAGTTAAATGACTGGCTTGAAAAAATGGGACAGGGCTCAAACTGAGAGCTGCTGCTGACAATTTTATGGTTTTATCTTTTTTTGTAATTGGTTTTGAGTTCTTTTCTACAATGATGTGAGATAGAAATTATAGGAAATAAATAAATAAAATCTATTGATCTACCAGGGTCCATCAAGCCTCTCCCTCTTACAGTGAAAGTCACATGATATCCAATTTCAAAATATGACCAATGTTCTTTTCATTGAAAACTCGCAGAGTAGCAGTAGCCTAATGAACCTGACAACTGGATCAACAAGAATACGGCGAAATGGAACAGAGATGCTCTGATGCCAGAGGCTGGAGGCAGAAACAAAGAGTCCACTGTGTGCCATGTTGCCGGTCAATGACAGTGGTGCCCAGCAGCATCCTGCCTTCTTCCTCCTGGTGGGCATACCAGGCTTGGAGTGGGCACAGGCTTGGATTGCCATCCCTTTGTGCACCATGTATGTCATTGCAGCCCTGGGAAACAGCATCATTCTCTACGTGATCAAGACTGAGCCCAGACTGCAGGAGCCCATGTACCTCTTCTTGGCCATGCTGGCCATCACCGACCTGGTTCTTTCCACCTCCACCGTACCCAAAATGCTGGCTGTTTTCTGGCTCAGTGCTGGGGCCATTGACTTCCATGCCTGCCTGGCCCAGATGTTTTTCATCCATGCCTTCTCATCTGTCGAGTCAGGCGTGCTCATGGCCATGGCGCTAGACCGCTATGTGGCCATTTGCTACCCGCTCCAGCATTCGGTCATCCTCTCCTTGCAAGCCATAGGGACCCTGGGCAGCCTCATTCTTCTGCGTGCAGTTCTCCTCATCAGCCCCTTTGCCTTCCTGGCTAACAGGCTTCCCTACTGTGGCCACCAATTCATTTCTCACTCCTACTGTGAGCACATGGCTGTGGTGAAGCTGGCTTGTGGGAACATCCGAGCCAACGTTGTTTACGGCCTCTTTGTGGCTTTTCTGGTTGTTGGATTTGATATCTTCATCATTGCTATGTCCTATGTCATGATTCTCAAGACCGTGTTGAGACTCCCATCCCAAGAAGCTCGTTTGAAAGCCTTTGGGACCTGTGCATCCCATATCTGTGTTATTCTTTCTTTCTATATTCCAGCTCTCTTCACTTTCCTCACTCACCGGTTTGGCCACAATGTCCCCCACCATATCCACATTATAGTGGCTATACTCTACCTTCTGGTGCCCCCCACTTTGAATCCTGTTATATATGGGGTGAAAACCAAGATGATCAGGGAGAGGATTCTCACTATATTCCTTATTTCAGGTGGACAAAGAACAACTTTCAGGGAGGGCGCATAGCTCAATGGTGGCTCACAGGGTTTGGATGGAGAACCCCTTAAGTTCATTCCCAGGCATCTCCAGTTAAAACCATCTCTAGTATAAAGGCTAGGAATTATATTTGTCTGGCACTTTGGAACATCCAATGAAGCTGAATGCTGCAAGATTCAGAAGAGATAAAAAGGGCTTCCTCATGCAGTGCAGAGTCAAACTATGGAACTTCCTCCCACAGGAGGCTGTGATGGCCACCAACTTTGATGGCCTTAAAAGTGAATTCATGGAGGAGAGGGCTGTCAAAGGCTACTAGCATAAAGGTAACCAAACACGCATTGATTAATATGGTATTAAAAATAAAGAAAGATTATAAGGAAGCCAGAAGATGGAGGTTAGATACGAGGATCTTCCATAATAGCCAAACAGTAAATAAGATGGGGAAAGAATTATTAGACATATGGGAGATTAATGAGAAGGTGCAAAGTACTCAATCAATAATATGAGATAAAATAAAAGCAGTGATGAGGGGAATTAGTATTAGGGAATCCAGTAAATTGGGGGGGGGGGGGAACAAGAGATGAGAGAATTAGAAGAAGAAATTAGGAGGCTGGAAAACCAATATATTAATAGTAAAGATAAAAGAAGTTATCCATAACAACAACAACAACAACAACAACAACAACAACAATAATAATTTATTACTTATACAACCGCCCATTTGGCTAAAGATAAAAAGGAGAGAATTGGAAAATAAAGATATGGAAATAGTGCAGAGAGATTTGCTATGTGTTCACATGTGGTGGTTGTGTAAATATGTACAATTTTTTTGGCAAAGGGTGTTTAAGGAGATAACAGAAACTGGGTTAAAGCTGGCTGAAAGCCTAGAGGTAGCACTATTATCAATTTATGATGGGGTGGAAGGTTTGAAGGCTATGAAGGTCTTGCTCACAAATTTATTGACAGCTACAGGAGTTATTATAGCAAGGAAGCGGAAGGGGCAATGTGAGTATAAAATGGAAGAATGGTACAAAGAGGTGTGGGATATAGCTATCCATGATAAATTAACATGTGCTATTAAGACTGGGAATATGCAGCAGAAATGATTTTGAGGAGATATGGAAGGTGTTTGCAGAATTTGCACTGTTAAAATGGAAAAGGTCAACCCATCGCAAGAGGTGTTGAAATTTTGGGAGGTTGGATAGTTATAATGCAATAGTCTCGGGGTGAGGTGCACATTTTTATTCTTATTTATTTATTATTATTACTTTGTCATAATAAAAAATAAAAGCAAATCAAAAAGGCTACTAGCCACGTTGGCTATGCTCTGTTTCCACAGATGGAGGCAGCAATGGTTCTGAATACCAGTTGCTGGAATAAGTATCACCTCCAGCTGTGGAGGAAGAGCAGAGCCATCCTGGCTCGTTGCCATCCATAGCCTTCTCTTCCTCCATGAATTTGTCTGATCCTCTTTTTAAACCATCCAGGCCGGCTGTCGTCACTGCCTCCTGTGGGAAAGAGGCTCTTCCTGTAGTTGAAGAGCCGGTAGGCCAGTCAGTGGGGATGGCCAAGTGGAGGGAAAGTCAGAGGGCTGGACTTCAGTCCCATTAGCAACTATGCACCACCATTGGCACAGGCACAGATTCAGTCCCCTACCCCAGGTAGGTGTTTGCTTTCAATTTCAACCTTCCCACCTGGGACAAGAGTAGCCCAAGTGAAGGGCCCTGCTCCTCTCCTTTAAAGGGACAGCAAAAGGGGCATGTCAAGTGTTGGGATGTCTTTGTTTATTCCTAACCATGTATCCTAGGGATGCGGGTGGTGCTGTGGTTTAAACCACTGTGCCCGTCGGGCTTGCCTATCGCAAGGTCAGCGGTTTGAGGCCCTGTGAGGGGGTGAGCTCCAGTTGTTCAGTCCCAGCTCCTGCTAACCTAGTAATTCGAAAGCACACAGTGAAAGTAGATAAATAGGTACCGCTCCGGCGGGAAGGTAAACAGTGTTTTTGTGCGCTGCTCTGGCTTCGCCAGAAGCGGCTTAGTCATGCTGGCCACATAACCTGGAAAAACTGTCTGCGGAAGCAGACAAAACGCTGTCTCCCTTGGCCTGTAAAGCGAGATGAGCGCTGCAAGCCCAGAGTCATTCGCGACTGGACCTAAATGTCAGGTGTCCCTTTACCTTTAACCATGTATCCTAGCTGCTGATGGTGCACCCTTCCAACTGTGTAACCTGTACTTTGAGCTGATGCCGAGACCACCTGCTCATTTCATTAATAAAACTTTGGGATTTCCTGAGTTGGGAGCCTGAGTCTTTCATCGGAGGGTGGGAACTAGCAGAGCTGTGAATGCATGATGAAACCCTGAGAGGAGGCCATAAAGAGAGAAAACAGCCTAAACTACTGATCCAGAGGGAAATCTTGTGCTTTCAGAACCACTGGGGCCATCTGCACACAGGGCGGCACTGAAGAAAGCTGCATAAATGCTCCCTCTACTCTTAGAGCACATAAAGACATAAGAAGAGTCTGCTGTATCAGACCAAAGTCCAGCATCCTGCTTCCCACAGGGAAAAGCTAAGAGGTAGGACATGCAAAGGCCGATGGTTCCTCCTCCTGCTGCTGCCCCCGTGAAGCTAGCATGTTTATTTCAAGCACCTGTTGCTCAGCACCAGAAGTGAGTATCACCACTGGATTACTCTGGCTGACACCCAGGACCTTCCCTTGCCTTTGAGCACTGCACAGAGCCACATAATTTGGTTCTGTACTGGATTTTGTTAGGCTATTGCTTAGTGCGGGGATAAAAATACACCAGACCTTGATGGTCTGGGGTCTTTCTTTCTAGAGGGTAAAAATATCATTTGGGCACTGCTTTGTTATTACCGGGAAATTGGAAGGGGAGGGTGAGGGACCACCACCAATACGAGCCTTGCCTCTCCACACCACAAGGCAAAGACAAAGAGTCTGTTGCTTGCGACCTGGACCTGAACCTAAGGGAGTCAAGGTTAGGCGATTGTGGGGTGCTCCACATTGCTAAGTGGAAAGTGGCTTACAAGCACTATCTGAGTAAGTGAAAGAAAATCTAAAGGACAAAGCAATTCCCGTGAGCCTATTAGTTTAATGCAATAACAATACAGACCCCAACCGGGAGAATGTGAGTCGGGGTTTTTTAAAGCACTGGAGGATATTGGACACACACTGAACATTTTACTTTCTCTGTACTTTCTGCAAGCTGGTTTTTAGTAAATAACGATTTCAGAAAATGACATATATTTTGTTTAAAAAATTACTGTATCAAAAATTGCATGCCCATTGACTAAGTGTATGTGTGTGCATGCATAAGAAAGTAAGTAAATAATATATGCCTTTTTAAAATGCCATATACTAGCAGAATGTGCAGGAAGTTCTAGGAGAGGGTAATTTTAGAATAAAGATAATGCACTTGTTGAACCCATTTACTGGTGTACTGACCATAATGGCCAGAAAATATTGCCTCCCCTCCCCTCGAAAAAGAACTCGACAAACAGCATCCGAGAGAACAATGTCATTCTGTTAGGATATTTCCAGAGTTATGTGCAAGGGAACATATACATATATACAGTTCCAGTAGGAAATGCAAGAAAAGCCTGTTTTCACAATGGTCAAACAGATGCCTGTTTCCAGTAACTGGCATTCAGAAGCACTGCTGCCTCCAACTTGAGTGATAAAATGTTTTATTCTATGTCTTTGCCGCGGGATCCCATTCACCCAGTGCTTTACCAGCTGTACTGGCTCCCAGTGGAGTACATGTTCAGGTTTAAGGTGCTGGTTTTAACCTTTAAAGCCCTATATGGCCTAGGACCCTCGTACCTACGGGACCGCCTCTCCTGGTATGTCCCATGGAAGACCTTACAGTCTGCAAATAACAACACCCTGAAGATTCCGGGCCCCAGGGGACTTCCGGGTTGGCGCCTCTGGTAATGGAGACTGTAAGCTAAAGTCTTGGAAAGCCTACTGTAAAGGACTAAATTTCCATCGGTAGAAAACATTAAACCCCCCTTGGAAGCAGGAGAAGAGGGGGGAAGTTTTGGATTGTGTGTGCCTGCAGGAGAGAGCGAAGAAAGTTAAAATACCACCGCTCTGAACCTGGAAACGGGCTGCTAGTAAGACTGACGTTTTTGGATTGAGTTACAGATAGGTAGCCGTGTTGGTCTGCCATAGTGAAAACAAAAAATTCCTTCCAGTAGCACCTTAAAGACCAACTAAGTTAGTTCTAGGTATGAGCTTTCGTGTGCATGCACACGAAAGCTCATACCTAGAACTAACTTAGTTGGTCTTTAAGGTGCTACTGGAAGGAATTTTTTGTTTTTGGATTGTTCATTGATAGTGAATAGAACGTTCGCTGACAGCTAGCTAAATAAGAGAGATAGTTTCCATTCTCTCCGTCTGCTCTTAAAAAGGAGTAAAAGTAACTTAAAATTGAAACTAACTTTATTGTTTGAACTGTGTTTAAAAGGACTAATACAAATAGAAACTGTTTCCCTCTAGAGGAAGCCTTTGAAACTGTTATAAGAGCTGAGCTGGGGGAATTTCCAGCTGTAAGATAAAAAGCTGTGAGATTCTGGGACTGACCTTGAATCGGTCAAGAATGTTGACAGAAGAGGCCTCACTGGAACAGCTTCACAAGAAGCTGGATTTAAATATAGAAAGTATAAATAATTTGGGACAAAAGGTGAACATCAATACAGAAACTATCCAGAAATTGACACAGGAATCTACTTTGACATGGCAAACTGTGGAGAAGGCTAGGCAGAAAGCTGTTGCCGTTGAACCTAAAGTAACACAATTAGAGAGAGAAAGAGTCCCAGCCTCACAGACGCAACTTGATGATCATAAGTTGATGCCTGTCATGATTGAATCTAAAGAAAAACAGATTTTGAGGATCAGAGCCCTGCTTGAACTGGATTTGATGGACTTCCTCACACAGGAATTTGCTGTTTCTTGGGACCTGGACTTGGGTCAAGAAGAGACTAAAATTGTGAGGGCCTTCAGACTTGGAAGAGAAGGGGGAAAAGAGAAGAACAAAATAAGAGACTGTTGGAACTACCAGAAGGACTTAGAAGAACAACAGTCAAGAGAGGAAATTTTTAAAGACGTTCTGAAATACCTTTTGGATCTTAGGTCTAACTATGGAGATTTGGTTGCCCTGTCGAGAAGGAATAAAATCATCTTTAGGAGGGAGTTTCCCCAAGATCTACTCTTCAGCCTCAAAGGAAGGAAAATAAAAATATGATCAGTAGAAGACAAAGCAAAGTTCCTGTATAAGCACGAAGAAGACTTGCAGAAGGGACTTGGAAAAGAGTTAAGAGCCTCGGACAGAAGATCACCAGGTTGATGGACTATATGGAATTGGCGGAAATGACTGGCAGAATCCGAGACCAGGGAAAAGAGACGGTGGAAGAAGATTGGAAAAAGTTTAAAGACTATTTATAGAAATATTTGTAAAATTGACGAATGTTGGAAAAATGTTGGATTGAAGTTATATGGTTTTAGTAGAAATGTTATAAGGAATTAAGTATAGATAGATTATTAGAGTATTAGGGAAAAATAAGGTTAGAATATGTTAAGATAAATATGGGACAGAAAACAGAGAAAGATGGATAGGAATTGCTGAAACAATTAACAGAAGTGGAATACAAAAAGGGAGGTGTGAGGAGTTCGTTGAAACAAGTAAATGAAAGATATGACATTGAAATTGTATGATGTGTGTTTTAAATTGTTTTTGTTTGGTTTTATTTAGTTTATTGTGTTAGTGTTGTGTTGTGTAATGTTTATACATTGTATTGTATTGTTTTCTTTTTTCTTCTTTTTTCTTTCTCTCTTTTTTTTGTGTTTAAAAGTAATAAATATTATTTAAAAAAAAAATCCGGGCCCCAGGGAGATTAGACTGGCCTTGACCAGAGCCAGGGCCTTTTTGGACGTGACCCCGGCCTGGCAGAATGCTCTCTCACAAGAGACCAGGGCCCTGCAAGATTTGACATCCTTCCACAGGGCCTGCAAGATGGAGTTGTTCCGCCAGGCCTTTGGTCAGGGTTCAGTCTGACTCATTTTCTCCTTGTATAAGAACAAGCATGAAAGAGGTTTCCCAGCCCGCTCACAGGTCCTTATAATATCAGTGGAAACAGTTGGTCCTGGCAAGTATTAACCGCTTTCAATTTTAACCTGAGGATTGTTATTTGTCCAGTTTTAACTTTAACTTTAATTTATTTGAGTTAATTTTGGGATGCATTTTAATCAACTGATTGCTTGTTTTTATGCATATTGTATTATTTATAAGATGTTAGCCACTCTGAGCCCAGCTCCGGCCGGGGAGGGTGGGGTACAAATACAAAATCATCATCATTATTATTATTATTATTACATGACAAAGGTTGGGAGTTGTTGGGGTGGGAAGAAAATGTCAATAATAGAGAAGTGGCTCAGCAGCATCTAACAACGTTTATCTCCCCGCTTTCTTCCATGCAACTCAAGGCTGTGTCTGTAGGGATACCCACTCCACTTGATATGAGAATAGGGGAGACACTTGCCCAGAACACATAGCTGCCCTTCACTGCACCAAATGTCAATTATGATAGATGTGCTTCAGCCCCACTGGAACCAATGTGGAAAGTGTAGCACATGACTTAAGTCCTATTTGATTTCAGTGGCAGCTAAGCACAATTCACTGGGTGCAACCCACACTATCAAGATTTCTCTAAGAGAGCTTTTTTTCCCATGCTTTATTTTCAAGTAAGCACAACTGTTTACCATATTATGTGTTTTTGTGTTTTTATATTGCAAACTGTCCTGTAATCCTCAGATGAAGGGTGGTATATAAATGTAATTTAAACAAAAACAAAATTTGAACTCAACAGGGTTTACTGCCACATAAATGAGCAGGGGCTTGGCCTGCTAGAATGAAATATAGACTCATAGAATTGTAAGGTTGGAAGGTAACCCAAGGGTCATCTAGTCCATCCCCTTGCAAAGCAGGAATTAAAGCCCAAAATATCCCTGACAGATGGCCATCCAATCTCTCTTTAAAAACACCCAGTGCAGGAGAGTCCGCCACCTTCTAAGAGAGTCCATTCCACTGCTGAACAGCTCTTTCGAAAAGCTCTTCGTAATGTCCTATCCACCAGAGAAGCAGGAAACCAGCTTGGTCCATCATCCATGAGATGGCCTTTTAGATATTTGAAGATGGTCATCATATCACCTCTCAGTCTTCTCTTCTTCAGGCTAAGCATCCCCAACTCCCTCAACTGTTCCTCATAAGGCTTGGTTTCCAGACCCTTGTAATGCCTAGCTTTCCCTAAGTCTACACCTAAGGGAATCCCTAATTTATGCTATTCATACGGACACCTTTAAAGTTATTTAGCATGGGAATGCCTTTGTTGTTGAGGATCCACAAAGTTCACATGCTGTCTCAATTTGTGGCTCTTCCCTCCACTGCAGCCAGCAAGACTATCCATGTGCCATGCCTGCCATGAGTGATGTCTGTATTTAACGGGAGCTATGCCACCCCCTACTCCTTTATCCTGCTGGGTATCCCTGGTCTGGAAGCGTCCTACTACTGGCTCTCCATCCCTCTTTCTTCAATGTATGTCATCACATTGCTAGGAAACTGCACCATACTGTATACAATCAAAACAGAGCAGAGCCTCCACAAGCCCATGTACATCTTCCTCTGCATGCTCGCTGGCATAGACTTGGTGCTCTCCACCTCCACCCTGCCCAAGATGCTCTGCATCCTCTGGTTCCGAGCTGGGGAAATAGATTTTGGTGCCTGCATGGTCCAGATGTTCTTCATCCACTCCTTCTCCATCATGGAGTCGACAGTGCTTGTAGCAATGGCCTTTGACCGTTACATAGCTATTTGCAATCCTCTGAGATACGACTCCATCCTAACCAACCCACTGCTGGCCAAGATTGGAGCAGGGGTCATCCTGAGAGGCACAGTCTTCATCATCCCAATCATCATCTTGGCAGCCCGTCTTCCATACTGCCAGACCAACGTCATCCCCCACACTTACTGTGAGCACATGGCTGTGGTGAAGCTGGCCTGCTCAAGCATCCTGGCCAATGTTGTCTATGGGCTTCTGGTGGCTCTCCTCGTAGTGGGGGTGGATTTGCTGTTCATCACTTTGTCCTACTGCATGATCGCCAGGGCTGTCATGGCTCTGCCGTCAAAAGACGCCCGCTATAAGGCTTTCAGCACCTGCGCACCTCACGTGGTGGTGATCCTGGTCTCCTACACCCCAGCTCTTTTCACCATCTTAACACACAGGTTTGGCCATCATGTTCAGCCTCATGTTCACATCCTTCTGGCCAACTTCTACCTTCTTTTCCCACCCATGCTGAACCCCATTGTGTATGGTGTGAAGACCAAGGAGATCCGTGAACGAGTGATTCACATAGTTCTCAGGAGGAAGCGACCTACATAACAACAAGCTCTCAATAAGGGCTTGCAGTGTTGAATACAACATCTAGAAGGCCGCAGGCAGTAAAGAAATATTAAA
The DNA here is from genome assembly GCF_964106915.1 of Podarcis gaigeae. NCBI lineage: Eukaryota > Metazoa > Chordata > Lepidosauria > Squamata > Lacertidae > Podarcis > Podarcis gaigeae. Next base: position 106,379,905 of record NC_139677.1, read on the forward strand.
AATAGTAAGGCTGTAAGCACTTTTTTTTTAATCCCATGTTTTTTCATCTTAACGGGTGGCATTCAACTGACTCTTACTCAGAATAGACCCATCAAAATTAATGAATATGACTAAGTTAGGCCCATTAATTTCAGTGGATCTACTCTGAATAAAACTTAGCTGAATACCACCCAAAGCCTTTTTGTGCTTTATTGATGTTATATCTGGTGTTCAACATAACTGTGAAATTGTTCGTGCTTCTGTAAGTATATACAGTTTTATCCAATGTTAAGTCCTACTCAGAGCAGAATCATTGGAATTTAATGGTCACGAGTAACTTAGGGTTAATGGCTTCCAGTAGCACCTTAAAGACCAACTAAGTTAGTTCTTGGTATGAGCTTTCGTGTGCATGCACACTTCTTCAGATACACACTTCTTCGTGCATGCACACGAAAGCTCATACCAAGAACTAACTTAGTTGGTCTTTAAGGTGCTACTGGAAGGAATTTTTTTTGTTTTGACTATGGCAGACCAACACGGCTACCTATCTGTAACTTAGGGTTAATGGGTCTATTCTGAGCGGGACTGGCATTGACTATAGCCCATAATTTACGGAATATGCTTAATTTGTTTTATCCTCTCTGCAGCTGCATTTATGTCAAATTTAGATTCATCTTTTTAAAATGTGTTTGCAATTGTTTTACATGAATTGTAAGCCCCTTATATGGTTTTTGTTATACTACAAGTTTTGTGTAACTTTTTTGTGATACAGTAAATAAATATTTACTGGTGGAGTCTCTTTCTTTGGAGGTCTTTAAGCAGAGGCTTGACAACCATATGTCAGGAGTGCTCTGATGGTGTTTCCTGCTTGGCAGGGGGTTGGACTCGATGGCCCTTGTGGTCTCTTCCAACTCTATGATTCTATGATTCTATATATGTAGACAGCTCAGAAATCCCTGTACCCGGAACCCTATTGTACCTGCCATAATTCCCTGTCATGGTCACAAAGATCTCCAGACTCTTAAAATGAGAGGGAGCCTGAGACAGGCGGATGCCAAAAACAACACTAATAGAGTTGAAAGGGATCCTGAGGGTAATCTAGAAATGGATGTAATACCCCAGGTGTGGCCTAACGAAGGAAGAATAGAGCAGTACGATTACTTTCCGTGATTGGAATACTATAATTCTGTTGATGGTGTCTAGAACAGCACTGGCCTTTCTTTGCTGCTGCATCACATTGCTGATTGACGTTAAGCCTGTGGTCTGCTAAGACCCCTAGATCCTTTTCACATATACTACTGGCAAGCCAGATGTTCCACATATTATATTTGTGCAGCTGTTTTTTTAAAAAAATAAATAAATAAATCCCCAGTGCCATAAAAGGAAGAACTACCCCAGGTTAGAAGAAATTTTAAGTAGGAAAATAGATAGGAGAGCTTCCCCACTCATAAAGGTACTTAGATCATAATGTTGATCTGGAAAGTGAAGAGTGTGCCTGTGTGTATGCTGGAAAAAGTACTCTTGTTCCCAAGAGCACCTGTTGGCTATCTAAGGAAGAACGAAGAGGGAGGCATCCATGCCCACAGAGGTCTTTGAAAGCAACTGGCAGAGGCTGAAGGGAATTAGAAGCCTCCTCTTGGGTGCTGACCAGACTGACCTATAAATAAGACCTGGCAGAAGTTCCCTCCACCGGATCCTAGAGAGGCTTGAGGGCACTGGGCACAACATGGCCACTTCTTCAAAGGGAGATTCTGCAATCTGCTAAGGTGAGTGACTATATTTAGCCTCAGGCAGGTTATATCACCCAGGTGCTGTTCCCCTATAAGAGCTGGTGATGACTCCTTCAGGTGGATGCAGAAGCAGTATGTAAGGCAGAGGTGACCATCTTCATAGCCTGTGTCTTCACCCAGCCAGTGGGATTAGGCTTTTTAGGGCTGGAATTACAGTCAATTGCATGAAAAATACATTCTCCCTTGAAGACCTGCTGAGACTTTGGATCCAGCTTGGAAAGTAAGCTGGACTGGCTTTTAAAGGCAGGGAAGTGTACGCTGAGAGGCAAAGGCTGCTGTTAAAACATCAATTGAATCTTCTAGCTGAAAGCCCCCTTGCTAGGACTAGGGCCATAGATACAGCAATGCTTCTGAACTCCAAGTGCTAGAAACCATGGGAGGTGAGAGAGGTGGTCCTCAGGTGCTTCTTGCAGCTTTCCCACAGGCATGTGACTGGCCACTGTAAGAATATGATGCTGGACTAGTTGGGACCTCATTGCCCTGATCCAGAAGGGCTCATCTTATATGCATACTGTACTCTCTAAGGAAAAGGAAGAGCGAGCTTTCAACACATAACTGATATGTCCAACAGAGACATGCCATGTCATAATGTATTAGGCAAATGGATTCTGTAGAAGCTGGCAATACGAATTTGACATCTAGCCCACAGATTACCTGTGTAAAATCCACAAGGGATTTTCTTGTTGTTTATAATAATAATAATAATAATAATTTATTATTTGTACCCCGCCCATCTGGCTGGGTTTCCCCAGCCACTCTGGGCGGCTTCCAACAGAGATAAAAAATACACTAAAATGTCACATATTAAAAACTTCCCTGAACAGGGCTGCCTTCAGATGTCTTCTGAATGTCAGGTAGTTGTCCATCGCCTTGACATCCGATGGGAGGGCATTCCACAGGGCGAGCGCCACCACCAAGAAGGCCCTCTGCCTGGTTCCCTGCAACTTGGCCTCTCGCAGTGAGGGAACCGCCAGAAGGCCCTTGGAGCTGGACCTCAGTGTCCGGGCAGAACGATGGGGAAGGAGACGCTCCTTCAGATATACTGGACCGAGGCCATTTAGGGCTTTAAAGGTCAGCACCAACACTTTGAATTGTGCTCGGAAACGTACTGGGAGCCAATGTAGGTCTTTCAAGACCGGTGTTATATGGTCTCGGCGGCCGCTCCCAGTCACCAGTCTAGCTGCCGCATTCTGGATTAGTTGTAGTTTCCGGGTCACCTTCAAAGGTAGCCCCACGTAGAGCGCATTGCAGTAGTCCAAGCGGGAGATAACCAGAGCATGTACCACTCTGGCGAGACAGTCCGCAGGCAGATAGGGTCTCAGCCTACGTACCAGATGGAGCTGGTAAACAGCTGCCCTGGATACAGATTTGACCTGTGCCTCCATGGACAGCTGTGAGTCCAAAATGACTCCCAGGCTGCGCACCTGGTCCTTCAGGGGCACAGTTACCCCATTCAGGACCAGGGAATCCTCCACACCTGCCCGCCTCCTGTCCCCCAAAAACAGTACTTCTGTCTTGTCAGGATTCAACCTCAATCTGTTAGCCGCCATCCATCCCCCAACCGCTTCCAGACACCCACACAGGACCTTTACCGCCTTCACTGGTTCTGATTTAAAAGAGAGGTAGAGCTGGGTATCATCTGCATACTGATGAACACCCAGCCCAAACCTCCTGATGATCCCTCCCAGCGGCTGCATGTAAATGTTGAAAAGCATGGGGGAGAGGACAGAACCCTGAGGCACCCCACAAGTGAGCGGCCAGGGGTCTGAACACTCATCCCCCACCACCACTTTCTGAACACGGCCCAGGAGGAAGGAGCGGAACCACTGTATGACAGTGCCCCCAGCTCCCAGCCCCTCAAGACGGTCCAGAAGGATGTCATGGTCGATGGTATCAAACGCCGCTGAGAGATCCAGCAGAACTAGGAAACAGCTCTCACCTTTGTCCCTAGCCCGCCGGAGATCATCAACCAGTGCGACCAAGGCAGTTTCAGTCCCATGATGAGGCCTGAATCCCGACTGGAAGGGATCCAAATGGTCCGCTTCTTCCAGGCGTGCCTGGAGTTGTTCAGCAACCACTCGCTCAATCACCTTGCCCAAGAATGGAAGGTTTGAGACTGGGCGATAATTGGCCATCGTGGCCGCATCTAAAGATGGGTTTTTAAGAAGCGGTTTAATAACCGCCTCTTTCAGCGGGTCTGGGAAGGCTCCCTCACGGAGGGAAGCATTCACCACCCCACGAAGCCCATCGCCCAGTCCTTCCCGGCTAGCTTTTATAAGCCAGGATGGGCAAGGATCCAGGAGACAGGTGGTTGGCTTCACTCGTCCAAGCAGCCTGTCCACATCCTCGGAGGTAACAGATTGAAATTGATCCCACACAACTTGACCAGACAGGACTCTAGCACTCTCCCGCCCCGGCCCTGCTCCCACGGTGGAGTCTACTTCTTCCCGAATCTGAGCGATTTTATCTGCAAAAAAATTTGCAAAATCATTGCAGGAGAACATGTGGCCCGTACTGGGCCCCGATGTTACAGGTGGTTCCGCTAAATTGCGAACCACCTGAAAGAGTCTCCTGCTGCTGTTTTCTGCAGATGCAATAGAGGCGGTGAAGAAAGTCTTCTTTGCCGTCGCTATCGCCACTTGGTAGGCTCGACGTTGAGCTCTAACCCGTGTCCGGTCAGATTCAGAATGAGTTATCCGCCACCGGCGCTCTAGCCGTCTCAACGATTGTTTCATTGCCCTCAGATCCGTGGAAAACCACGGAGCTCTCCGGGCTTCATGCAATCGGAGAGGGCGCTTCGGAGCCAAACAGTCAATAGCCCTGGTTAACTCCACATTCCAGCGGGCCACCAGGGAATCGGCTGAAAGGCCATCAACATGGGATAAAGCATCCCCAACCACTCTCTGGAAACCATTTGGATCCATTAAGTGGCGGGGGCGGACCATCCGAATCGGTCCCACCTCCCTGCAGAGGGGATGGGTCGCAGAGAAGTCCAGTTGCACCAGGAAGTGGTCTGACCATGGCACTTCTTTCGTTTCGCTTTTACTTAGTGTCAGATCACCAACATCCGTAGAGGTAAACACCAGGTCCAAGGCATGTCCGCGGCTATGGGTTGGGCCAGACTTATTCAGGGACAGCCCCATGGAGGCCATGCTTTCCACGAAGTCCCGAGCGGCCCCTTGTAAGGTCGTGTCGGCATGGATGTTAAAATCCCCTAGGACGACCAAGCTAGGTGTCTCCAGGAGAACATCCACCACGACCTGAAGCAGCTCGGGCAGGGAATCCTTGGTGCAGCGGGGAGGTCGGTACACCAAAAGGAATCCTGTACTGCCCCTATTGCCCAACTTCCAGAACATGCACTCAGAAAACTGGGTCTTCCCAATAGGACGCCTGGTGCAAACTAATGACTTCCTAAAAATCACTGCAACCCCCCCTCCCCGCCCACATGACCTGGGTTGCTGTGCGTAAGAGAAACCTGGTGGACAAGCAGCGGCAAGGACAGGCCCATCTGCTTCATCCAACCAAGTCTCTGTTACACATGCCAGGTCAAGTCCTCCATCCATGATCAAGTCATGGATGGCAGTGGTCTTATGAATCATTGACCTGGCATTGCACAGCAACACTTTCAGGTCATGTGGGTATCCCTTGCTGATTCTAGTATTCATCCGGTCAGGACCAGACCCAGAGGCGTTTAACGTTCTCCACATGCACACACCCCTGGATAATTCCACAGGGTAGAGCATCGCATCAGAAACAAGCCAGGAATAGACAGGCAAAGCAGATGAAGCAAAGCGGGTGAGACTTCTTTTTTTGATGTATCTCATGTCAGAATCTCCCAAACGTCTCTTCTGTTTCTTGCTACCTGATGCCTTTAACTGGAGGTGCTGTTAGGAACTGAGCCTGGGACTTCCTGCATATTTATTTATTTACTTACAGTATTTCTTATATTTATATACTACCTTTTATTTCAAGGAGCTCAGGGTGGTGAACCTGGTTCTCATCTCCCCATTTCACCCTCCCATCAACCCTGTGAGGTAGGTGAGGCTGAGAGACAGTGACTTGTCCGAGATCGCCCAGTATGTTTCATGGCCAGGTGGGGATTTGAACTCCTGGGCCGAGTAACTGGACTATGGGTCCTCACTATTTACATATCCAGTTGGGGAAAGCTGCATCTGTGAACTTTTGCCGGGTATCCAGCTGTTAAAGGCCTCAAGAGCCTTATCGCCAGTTGCTACTGTTATACCAGCAGAGTAAGAAGGTGCAAATTTTTCAAAAATCAAATTTGCGCAATAGTTGCTCAGGTCAAAGCAAATCTTTCCCCTGGAGCAGAAGGGGCAGGCTGAAGAGTATCACAGAATCATAGAGTTAGAAGAGATCCCAAGGATCATCTAGTCTAACCCCCTGCAATGCAGGAACAGCTAGTGAGGAACGACTAGGCAGGAGACAGCAGAAGCAGCTGGGGGAGGGTTGGCTGAGATAACTATACACATTTTGCTACTTGACTAAATGAAGAAAATATCACTGAATGCTCAATTAACGTTAGTGTCCTTTAATTGTAGGCAGCCAGGCACACTAGAGGATAAACGGCTCTGAGTATCTATCACACTCCTGAGTGCTGTTACCCAACACTTAAATTTTCAACTGTTGTATCGCTGCCGACCTTCACCATTAGGCCATGCTGAAAGCTTGTTGTTCTTCCTGCCAGCAGGAATGGGGTTGAGCAACCAGGCTAATTTATACCTGCTGGTGGAAACAAGACCTCAAAATGGTGGTGTGAAATTTTGCTGGATGCAGAACATGCCCTTTAACTGTTGCCTGCCTCCCACACCTCCAGATTAACAAGAAGCTTCTCCTTTGCACAGGCCATAGGAGGAGTCCCAAGGCTCCTCCAGTCTAATATGTCTGCCTTTGGCGGCGCTTACAATGGCACCCTCCACCCTTCAATCTTCCTCCTGCTGGGGATCCCAGGGCTGGAGGCGGCCCACATCTGGCTGGCCATCCCCCTCTGCTTCATCTACGTGGTGACTGTGTTGGGGAACTGCACCATCATGTTCGTCATCTGGGTGGAAGAGACCTTGCATGAGCCCATGTACTTATTCCTCTGCATGCTGGCTGTCATTGACCTGGCTGGATCTACTTCCGTTGTGCCCAAAATGCTTTGCCTCTTCTGGTTCGGCTCACGAGAGATTCGCTTTGAAGCTTGCTTGACACAGATGTTCACCATCCATGCGCTGTCCATCATCGAGTCGGCCATTTTGTTGGCCATGGCCTTTGACCGCTACATGGCCATCTGCCAGCCGCTGCGCTATGCGGCCATCCTCACAAATCCTGCCATCGTGAAGATCGGCTGCCTGGCGGTTGCCAGGGGGGCCATTCTGACTGCCCCATTCCCCATCCTTGCCAGCAGGCTGCCTTACTGCCGAACCAATGTGGTCCCCCACACCTACTGTGAGCACATGGGTATCGTCAGGCTGGCCTGCGCTGGCACTGTGATCAGCAACATGTACGGCTTGACCGTGGCCTTGCTGGTGGTGGGCCTGGATTTAACGTTCATTGGTGTGTCCTATGCAAAGATCATTGTGACCGTGCTGAGGTTGCCATCTCGGGAAGCCCAGGCCAAGGCCTTCAACACCTGTGGCTCCCATATCTGTGTGATTGTCTTGGCCTACACACCTGCCCTCTTCTCCTTCCTCACACACCGCTTTGGCCACAATGTGGCCCCCTACATTCATATCCTCATCGGCAACTTCTATATTCTGGTGCCTCCCTTCTGCAATCCCATCGTCTATGGTGTGAAGACCAAGCTGATCCGTGACAAGGTGGTCGGCTTACTCCTGAGGAGAAAAGATGTCTCCTAAAAATAAATAGAGGCTAGTGACGCATCTGGACACTTACTGGTGGGGCAGTGAATGCCAAAAAGAAAAAAGAAAGGACACAAATCCAGTCGCTCTTGGTCTTGGACCCAGAATCATATCTCTTATGAAGTATATGAACATTTAGAAAATTCCCATAATTAAAATGTGCACTAAAACAACACAGTAATTAAAGCAGGAGAAACTGGCTGAGAGATCAAGGGAAGGCAGGTGCAGATAGGTGCCAACACACAAGGGGTCTCTTGTATTTCAACAGAGAGTGCATTCTATTACACCAGGGCCACCAGTGTCCCCTAAAAACAAACAATGATTACCGTAGGTCAAGACAAGATTTGTCAAATTTCATTTGTTGATCTTAATCCCCTTTAGCAGGTACCGGAGGGGAATACAATCTTTCAGATAGTTCAAGGTGTTGGTCCTAACACACAAGTCCTTATGCAGCTCAGGACCAGGTTACTTGAGAGTTATTTCTTATCCACACAGTAGATCACTGTAGTCTGCAAGAGAGTATCTTTTGCAAGTTTCAAAGATCTCAAAAGCCTCAACTCAGAGCAAGGCTTTTAGAACGGCTGTCCTTGGTCTGTGGAATAGGGTACTTTTCGAAGGTAACAAAAGGTACCTGCTATCTGCACATTCTGAAAATGACTGAATACATTTTTGTTCCAACAGACATTCTCAGTTGGATAAATGGATCTTTACCACAAAACTTCATTGTGTTTTTGCCTGTATTTAATTACTGTATATTGTGTTTAAATTGAGACAGTGGTTTAGAGGATAATAAATAACAATAATAACAACTTGTACAGAGTTGTTTAGGGCTTACACACACACACACACACACACACACACACACACACAAGGCCTTAATACTGGCTTGCTGACTAACAGGCAGCCAGTGTAGATCCTTTAGCATGGATATATGTGCCTGATAAACGGCCCTACACACCACTCACGAACTCAGCGTTCTGCACCAACTCCAGGCGCACATACCAGGGCATATGTCACAATGGCCTAGGGACAGAGAAGAAATTTGAATCAGTTTGCATCTAAAGGCTAACCTAAATAACTTGCAGTTCACAAAAAATAATAATAATCCAAAAAGCAGGCACCCTTCGAAATTCACACTTCTCCAGATTTTGCAATGCAGTTCTCCAACCAAGTTATGGGTATAAGAATGCATGTACTGGGGAAAGTGTGTGAGCAAATGCATACATCACTGAAAATAACATACAAAGATACATCAGGGGAAATATGCTTAGCAAAATATGTGTGTTAGGTGAAACTGCATATGGTTCTAATTCATACAGGGGATTCCCACCATCACCACATATCAAACATTGTATGTTCAAAAGCTTTTGAGGAGGTTGCAAGACCTGGAAAAAGCTTTTGTATTTGGATTTCCAAGCAAATGAATGGCCACATGCTCCTGGGGTTGCTGGCCTACATGCTTCCAAGGAGAAAGAATGATCTCCCTCTCTAGCATAGTTTCAAGACAACCACGCTGTATTCTTTTCCACCTTCTGCTAAAAATATTTTTGTCTGGATGAGCCTGTCCAGATGTTTAGAAAGTTGGTGGAAGTTTAAATGTTTTGCTTCTAGTCTATTGTTATCTTTTCAAAAGTTTTATTTTAAAACACTTACGCAGTAGGTAAGTTCCACAGGGAGGCATTTCAAAAAGACCATAAAATACTTAAAAGTCTCCTACAGATGTGTCGGCAGCTGGACGAAGGCGGCTGAGATTATGGGCACCTGGGAGCCAAACCCACTTCAGCCTTTTTCAATTTACATTTCTTTTTTAAAAAGTTTTAATGGTTTTTACCAATATTCTTACGGGGTGTTTTTGTAAACTGCTTTTGAGATTTGCTTGTTACAATCAAGTGGTATATAAAATTTATGAACTAAATAAAACAAACATTTAAACTCCTGCCAACATTTTGAAAAAAATATTTTGTTTTTGCGAATTCTTTTATTAGGCTTTTTGGTTTGATTTTGTAAACTGCTTTGAGGTGCTGGCAATTTTTTCCCCAATCGATAAATGCATAAATGTCATGAGCTAAATAAGCCTGTAGAATTGGGGGTTTTTTAAGTGCTGACTTGGCAACAGCGAGAGCAATAGGCTGGCGAAGGGAATGTTTTCTTCTGTCTTAATTTTAGGACCTGCAGTTCCCCCCTTACCCCACCATTTTAATTCTGTTTTTAACCATCACCTTCTCTGCGTTTTAGCACAGCTGCATTCCACCTGCGCTGTTTTCATTATTTTCTTTCGCATGGTAAAATTTGTGAAGTTTTCCAAATCAATGCCAAATTTAACCAAACTGTGTGGCGTTTCCGTTCGCTCAAAGCTGCCCTGAGTCCCCCCCCCCCCAAAATATTATTTATTATAGAAATAACACATGTAAATTTCCCTCAGGAGGGTCGAGGGAGGGCTCTTTTTTGGGCAATGGCCGCACCGAGGCGACAGAAACGCCTCATTTTCCTCTCACGCAAAGCGGCGGAAAGGCATCGCCTAAAAATACATAACTAAAAATAAATGAAGGAGCGGCTGCTATGACACCTTTTACGAGTAGAAAGGAAATGTGGGAAATTTTTCTCTTCACCAGCATTTAAACGTTTTTTTTTTTTTTGAGAAATATTTTTCTCCTCAGATTCTTCTGCCCCTCCCCCACTCCGCCTTCCCGCGCCTCGCGACCGGGCTGCGCGCGCAGACGCCCCACACAGCAATGGCCGCCGCGGCTTCTTAGGGAAGAAGGGGGCGCGGAAAAACTGAGCGCTCCTCCTCCCCGCCTTCGCTCAACGCGATGACGTCGGGGCGAATAGGCGCCTCTCTCCTCGCTCGCTCCGCCTACTAGTCCGCCCGCCGCTCTGTATGGTCGGGACGGAGGAGCTCGGCTGACGTCACTTCCCGCGGCTCCTTCTCCCCACCCCACCCCCTCACGGCGATAAGTTTCCCGTCATCCCCCGCGCATCCTCCTTTCGCCTCGCGCGGCCAAGATGGCGGACACGCAGGTCGGAGCGGCTCCCCGTGACGGGGGGAGGGGAGGGACTGCGGGTCCCCTGGAAACGGGGAAGGGGGGGAGTCCCGTCTCCGTTAAGGGGGGGGGGTTAATTGGTGGGGGTCTGAGTGAGTGGGGGACTGGCTCCTTCTTTCTCCCGCCCTGAGGCCTCCGAGGCTGGCTTCCCTCAGCAGCAGCAGGCGGGCCTCGCCACCGGCCCTCGCCTGCCTCCCCTTCCAACGCTCAGGCGGCCCTGCAAGGCTGCTCTGCTCGCCCTCGTGGCCCGCAGGTGGAGACCCCGCCCCCAAAATCCCGGCTTTGGAAACGGGCCTTAACCCCCTTTCTGAGACCAGGATCAGGCCGGGGGGGGGGCAGCGCTGCATCCCATTATGAGGAGCTGGAAATCGGGCACAACACGTGCTCTCCCCTCCTGTGCTTCCTGTAAAACGATGAGAAGGGGGTTCTGGATCAGGCCGGAAAGGGATCACCTGGTCCAGCATCCTGTTCTCACAGTGGCTGATGAGATGATAATAATAATAGTAATAATAATAGCAATTTATTATTTATACCCCACCCATCTGGCTGGGTTTCCCCAGCCACTCTAGGCAGTTTCCAACAAAGTATTAAAATACAGTGGTCTTTTAAATATTAAAAGCTTCCCTCAACAGGGCTGCCCTCAGATGTCTTCTAAAAGTCTGGTGGTAGTTCTTCTCTTTGACATCTGGTGGGAGGGCGTTCCACAGGGCCGGTGCCACTACTGAGAAGGCCCTTTGCCTGATTCCCATTAGATGCCCATTAGGGGAAGGCAGCAAGCAGGAGCACAAGGGCAGCCCTACCTCAAACTGTAGAGGGCATCCCAGGGCCAGAGGAAGAAAGAGTGCCAGTTTAGGCTCAGCAGCTCCTTTCCATCGCAAGAGGACTGCAGCTTTGCTGGTGACTATTCTCTGCAACACCAAATGAATTGCTTTGCCTTCCTAAGGTAGTTGGGGCCCAGCTTGCATGTGCTGCCTTCCTATTGGCACCTCGTCCCTCTTGCTTCTGGGAACAGTTTCCTAAGATGCCCAAACTTGGGGTCACACTGCTTCTAATATTCACATGGAGCAGGATGTGTCTGGTGAACCATGGCCCATTTCTAGGCTGCTCCATTCCATCTTGCAAGCACCCGCCCCAAATATGCTTTTCAACATGGGAAACAACCATCCTCTTAGCTCCTATAGGCCTGGTGGCCCAATTTTTCTGTTAAAGGGAGTTAAAGCTTCTACAGCTTACTTTTTAGCCAAGACTGCTTCCCAAAACAGCCAACTAGTCCATTTAGTATACAATGTTATCAGAGTGTTTGTTGTGGTGCAGTTCGGCACTCAGTCCATAATCTAGTGTATCCTACCAGACAGAAGAGCCAAAGAAGCTGCCTGTGGACTCTGCAGGACCCACAGAAGCTGCTCATCTGCTAATGACCCTTAACAGATGACAATCTAGTCTATGTTCTTCCTTTCTAAACACGTTTATTGTTCCTTTTTTCTCACATGCAGACTGAGAGGGCGTATCAGAAGCAGCCCACAATCTTCCAGAACAAAAAACGGGTGCTCCTGGGAGAGACTGGCAAAGAGAAACTCCCCCGCTACTACAAGAACATTGGTCTGGGCTTCAAGACCCCCAAAGAGGTATTGAGCTTAGAAGGCAGTTTGGGCCAATGGGAGGGTGCTTGCTAAGCCCTGTGAAGTTTGTAAAATTATACACAAAGGTAGACTACATTTCCGCTTTTATCCTTTCCCTTGTGGAAACTTGAGTACAAACCTGTATGCTCAAAATAATTACTATATGTGGTGGAGTCATCAGGCCAAATGTTTAAACAGTAGGATAGTTTCCCTTTGCTGACGTATGATGTACATTCTCACGATGGTCTTCCAAGCCCCAATGGTGAAGTGGCTTTGACGAGAGTGTCCAAGAGGACCTTACTGATGTCAGCTCATGTGCATAAAAGCAAGAGGCGTGGCTAATTCTTCATACAGCAGCCTCTTGCATCTAGGATATGATTTTATCATCAAGGTGGCAAACCTTTCTGTCTCTGGGCTGCACTGCTATTGGCAGCATCCACATAATTGGATGTGCCTACTTCCAAGAGATACATTACTGTTTAGGTGCTGGAAATGCATCAGAGAGAAAGGTTCTTGCTTGGCCTTTTCATCCATGATCCTTTTCTCTAAACAAGGATTTGTGGGGGTGGGTTTTGCAGGAAGTTTCTATGATGTAAGATCAGTGTAGATACACACACATACTTCCAGGCTGAAGTAGCAGCCCGGATTTCGGTTTTACCCCTTCGGTGAAAATTTCATTACCATCATCAGCTGAAGTCAGGCTGAGAACAGGACTACATTAGGAGGCAGGCTGAGAAGAAGCCCTCCTTTCAGATTGTCTCTGGCTGAGAAAGAAATGGGGAGAGGTCTTAACCGGGAGGACTATTGCTGTATTTATATGAGGAGAAAGGGGGCCCTTCATTGTGCTTGTGTTGTCTCCTTCCTTGGTTGTGTTCTGATAACTCTTTCTTTGCATCCAGGCCATCGAAGGCACATACATTGACAAAAAATGTCCTTTCACTGGCAATGTGTCGATTCGGGGCCGCATTTTATCAGGTAAGAGGAGGTGCTGTTTAAAGCTAACAGAGTACAAGATGTGGACACTTATCTCTTGTTTTTCTTGAGCCCTGTGGTGGATTTGCTTCCTGGGAATTCTTTTGTTTCCTGCATCTATCTGTGGCACCATTTGTGAGCCATCGAGAAGTTTTAACAGTGATCTGGGCATTGAATTTTTCCAGCGCACCAATATGCCTTTGTGTGCTTTGTAGAGGTGCATTTGTTCAATAAAAGCAGTTAAAAACAATACAGAAGGTGAGTTTTGAAGCAGCATGAAGTACACACTCATATTGCAGTGATGATAAATCAAGTGTACATTTAAAAGTCCCGTATGGAAAAGGAAACCTTGGGTGCCTGTGGCCCTCCCAATGTGTATGGACCACTCCCATCTGCCCCAGCAAGAGACATGGCGTCTGATCAGCAATGATGACAGGTGCCACTTTACTGCCACGTGGTAGTGCTGTCTTCAAGACAGCAACTTCTTCCCAGACTCCCAGGGCAGAGCAGAGCAGGGAGTTCATGCAGGGCAAGTGAAGATCCTTATTCCTTGGATGTAACCCCTTTCCTTTTGTTTCCAGGATTTATAAACCAGATTTCTACAAGGAAGCACCCTAAGTAGCATGCAACTTAACTCTGCATTAAGATGGATAGAGTTTAAAAGCTATACAACTGCCTAAACAAACAACAAAACAGTAAAATCAGTACAGCTCACAAATGCCTGATGGAATGAGTGTTTGCTAATTCTTGGGTTAAGGAAATGTTTTGCAGGGACAATTGGTCAAAATGGGTTGAGATTGGATAGGAAATGTGTTTGATGCACAGTAGGGCAGCCTCCCTGTTCAGAAACAGACCCCAGCATCCTGTAATCAGATTTTGTTGTGGCCATTGTTCCAATGTTCTTTTGACATCTAGACCCATTTTGGTAAATGAAGCAATTGGGACTTTATTGGTGTTTACTGGTCAAGTTTGTTACTTTTGACTACCTTATTGTAACCTTAAAGCAGAGGTGAGGAGCCTTTGGCTCTCCAGATACTGTCGGGCCACAGTTCCCATGATCCCTGGCCATGGGCCGTGCCGGCTGAGGCTGATTGGTATCGGAGTCCAGCAACATCCCAAAGGTCCCCCAAGTTCCTCATCTGGTTTGATTCTATGTAAAAAGTGGTGGGCTTGTAACATCATTTGAATGATTATTTAAAGCATTCCCCCATAGAGCTGTGTGGCAGAGCCATATTTTGCTGCCAATAGCCCAGAGGTGCTGCACCTCTGTTCCCAACAGTTCTCAAGCTGCAAGTGATGTTTTTCTCACGATGGTCTGCTGAGCCCCCATGGTGAACAGGGTTCTGACGAAATTGCCAAGTGGCTGAACTGATGGTGCTTGAATGGACTGAGGAGCAGGCGTGCTTTCCTTATCTTTAGGTCTGCTGCACATCTGAATTGAGCCTCCTAAATGCACTTTATTGGTGTTTGTGTGGTATTTTGTGCCTCTGCCATCCCACCACTCTCACACAGGCACCCCTGGGGGAACTCATGAGAGGTGAGGGGGTGGGGGACAGAGGCAGGCCTGTTCCTTTGTCTTCCATTCTCCCTCCATCCCTCAGGCGTGGTCACCAAGATGAAGATGCAGCGCACCATTGTGATCCGCAGGGACTACTTGCACTACATCCGCAAGTACAACCGCTTTGAGAAACGGCACAAGAACATGTCTGTGCACCTGTCCCCTTGCTTCAGGTGAGAGGGTTCGCGGGTCTCCAGCTGCCATCCCCGACCTTGCGCAGATACTGTTTTGTCTGGTTCCTTCAGGTCTTTATAGAAAGTTGCATAAGGTTTGCAGATCAGTTCCTGCTTCGTGCTGTATAAGCTGACACAAATAAAATAATTACAACACACAAAGAACAGCACCAGTTATTTTTGCCCCTGTGTATTTGTAGCCCTCTTTTAGTGCAAATAACAGAGAACTTTTTGTAACTGGGTTTGTGGTTGGTCTAGCAAGCATGTTGGTGATGATGTACAAACTCACGATGGTCTTCCTAGCTCTCTCGGGTGAATGAGAGGCTGCTGAAAATGCCAGTCTGGCAGTCACTGAACCATGAAGCTTGCTCAGTTAGAGGGTGGTTATTGTTTTGTTTTTGTCACCTGAGTTGGTGTTTTATTTATTTTTGTTTTAGGGATCATATAAGCTGTTCATCAACACATCTGCCACTATTTATTTATTTATTTATTTATTTATTTATTTATTTATTTGTCTTTTCATGTTCCCTCAGGCTTAGTTTGCATTCTGTCAAAAAACAACATCAAGCCCTTCTTTCCCTCAAAACGCTCTCTCCTACATCCCTGTCCTAAAGTTGTTACTTTCTCATGTTTCCAGGGATGTGCAGATTGGAGATATTGTGACTGTGGGTGAGTGCCGTCCTCTCAGCAAGACGGTCCGGTTCAACGTCCTCAAAGTGACCAAGGCTGCCGGCACCAAGAAGCAGTTCCAAAAGTTCTAAAGTGGCTCCTCATGGCTCTCCTTGGGATGCTCAAATAAACCTTTTGTAAAGACCTTTGATTTTGTTACTTCTGGGGAAGAAGTTTTTTTTGGGGGTAGGGAACACAACTCCCTTGCAGCACATCCCATCTGCTTGTATCATCAGCTGCCAGAATTTGTTCTGTGAAAAGAGAACTCAGTAATGCATGCCTAGAAACAAATAAGGGTGCCATTAGTAAATCGAGTGCCAGTAGGGGTAGTAATTAAGTATTGTGCTTCCATGGTGGAAGTTAATTCTAAAGGAGGACAGCAAATCCTTCAGTTGTTAGGCGGGCAGCATCTCCTTTCATTTCTAGTGACACTGAAAATAATCTACAGATTTGCTCCCTTACAAGAAATCTGTGTAGATTATTGTCCTGTTGGCCAAGCTATTTTCTTTTTTAGCATAGGGTTTCAGAGTTAAAGGAACCATGCTCATCTGTTGCTTTGGTCTGGATAAATGCCCCTGTGTTTCATCTGCATTACTTGAAAGCAAGGCTGCCTGGTGGTTATGTTTTGAAGGGCAAAAGGGGGTTTGCTGGTCATATCTAACCCACCAGCAGGGGAGTTGATTGGATTTTTTAAAAATGCCACTTGTGTTTCTTATAGAACCTCTGGAGACTGTTCTTGCCTGGGTAAAACGGCTTAGAATAGTGTTTCCTTAACTACAGCACTAATACTGGGGGGGAAACAAGCATTGCCAACCTAATTTAATGAAGATGTCTCTGCGCTGCTGCAGATTAAGTAATCGGAGTTTGGAAAGGGACTGGCATCATTCCTAAGGATTGTAGCACAGTGAGATGCCACTCAACAAAGAAATGTTCATTGACCACATATCTGTCATTCCATGTTAGACATAAACAGCTAGAACTGGTTCAAGAGCACACATGATTTCAGGCGAGCCACAACAAGCAACCAGCATTCGTTCTCACCTGGTGACTAGCCACATAGTAGAGTTGTAGCTTGGATCACAAATGCCTTGGCTCCCAAACAAGTTGGCTGCCGAACGATTGAAACCCAGAAGTGAGTGTTGCGGTTTTCAAATGATTTTCGGAAGCCAAACGTCTTCCATAGCTTCCAGTCGTCTGCAGGACACTCCTGCAGCCAATCGGAAGCAGTGGCAGGCAAACGCAGAATCATGAAAACTTAGGAAGCAGAAGCTAGTTATTCTAAGTTCCATAGTCCACCTTTCATCTAAAAGTTATGGGGTGGGATACAGCTGCCTTAAAACCATAATGGAGTGTTGATTTCCTGCCCCTCACTAGCAGGTCCCAGGGCGAGTAAAAAAAATAGAAATGGTTGAACCTGATTGCAGTGACCGTAGTGTGGATCCTGAAAATAGGCATCTCATGACTCGAAAGGTCAGGGTAAAGAGGTGCACCTGCCACCAAAACAATATTGAGCAGAGCAAGAACATAAGCAGTGTGCCTTGCCCTTCCACCTTGTAACAGATTTGAGCATGATGTGCATTGGTCTATCTGCAGCGAGCCCCATCACAGGGAAGGCGTGTGCAACAAGGAGACTAATGCGCAAAGAGGGAACTTTGCTTGGTCTCTGCAATTCACTTCCACAAAGTGGGGGCAGCTTTGCCCCTTTTAGAGCTCAGCCACACTTACCTTTGGACCATGCTTCTTAGGCACAGGCTCAGCCTTTAAAGTTCCATGTGCTTCCCCCCAAACTTCTTTGCCTGGGAAAACCTCTTTTCGGAACAAATGGCAATTTGGGTTTTCTGTGGATTGCTCCAAATCCCAGAGGTTCCAAGGGGCTTGAGAGGCTGAGATCCCAACAAGGAGGGTCTTCCAGGAGGTGGCCAGAATCGTAGTATCATAGAATTTTCGAGTTGGAAGGGACCCTGAGGGTCATCTAGTCCAAAACCCTGCAAAGCAAGAATCTAGAAAGAGACCCTTGGGTGGAGGTTGAGAAATACAGTGGCAATCGAAACCCAATTGCAAATCAGGTTTATTACCAAAATTTACAGACTTTCACCTGTTTGCAATGAGCAAATTTGTTTATTTTATTTACTGAATTTATGTACCACCCTATACCCTATAAAACAAAAACAATGGCTCCTCTTTCTTGAGGGGCCCCACAGACCTCATGGGACACCAGAGCAGATTCCCTTGTTGCTTTTTTGAGTCAACCAGCAATGGGGGTTGCATTCCCTTATTTACAGGAGGGCTGTTGCTAAAGCACATGACATGCCCATCATGCTTAGTTATGTATTAGGAACACAGAAACATTTGTGTGCGTGTGTGCATTTGCAAACTACCCCAGTCTCTTGAGGTTTGAGATTCCAGGGGTCTCAGGCACTTCCCGAGATTCAGTTTCCTTGGAATGAAGGTCAGCAGAGACTGTGGTGTCATTATGATATCTAGTTTTATTTACCCAGATACACAACCGGAGTGTAGGAGTGCATCAACACCCAAACAGATCTTGCTTCCCTATTAGTCGCAGCTTTGGCTTCGGCACAGAGGAAGCCGGTCTCTGGGTCTCCCACAACTCTCTCTGGGTCTTGCTTTCCTATCTAGACAGCCCCTCCCCCATTAGCCTGGGTTGCCCCCCCCCCCCCATTTGCTGCAGTTCTTGCAACCCAGCTCCTCCTTTGGGGATGCTGAGGAGGACACTCTATGGCCAGGGAAGGCCCTTGTCTTGCCAAGAAACTTGTCTGTGGGAATCGTGCATCCATAATGCTATGGAAAGGGTTAATGTCTTCTGGAATTCTCTGGTGTCACCAGAAGAGGAAGCCGTTTTTTTCAGCCAGTCAGGTTTGTTATCAACTGCAGAGGATGAGTAGCCTTGGGAGCCTCTTGGGGAGATGAAGTGATGAAAGGACTGAATCCACGAGGGAGAGCTACGTGCTGTGAGATGGGGGGACCTTTGGGCAAAGGCCAGCAGAGAAGGGATGTTGTTGGCCGCTAGTTTCTGTTCCTCCCCACTTTCCCAAAGGGCGTAACATCAGAGGTCCTGCAGGAGGAAAGAGCGTCTCAGAGTCAGGGGCCAGCCTGGGCCAAAGCGGCCCTCCGCTGCCCCCACCACAGAGTCCCTGGCTTTCCTTTACCATCTCTGATGCCATCAGGACACTTACGTTAAGCAGGAGAAGGAGGTGCGGAGCGAAGGTGGTGCGGAGCATTGGGAGTCTTTGTCAGAGCAGACAGCTGCTTTGACCCCTGTTCCTCAAACACTTCTTGGTACTCCTGGTAAACAGTGGGGAGCAGTGACGCAGCTTTCGCCGTGGGGGCGGCCACTAGCATCTCAGACCGAGCATGGGGACACGGGTCTGGGAAGCGCACAGTCGATCTGAAGGTTGTGAGATTCCAGCCAGTCCATCCCGAGCACCAGGGGAAACCGAGGCATGGTGGCAATGTCCAAGGTGCGCACCTCCCGGTGCTGCTGGTGACACGGGACCAAGGGCTCAGTCTCCTGAGTAACGGCACCCGAGCGCAAGAGCCGTCTGTCAATTGCCTCCACCTGTACCGGTTCTGGCTTGTCCTGGAGTGGCACCTGATGATGGGCAGCGAAGGCAGAGTCCATATAGGAGCGGGTTGCCCCTGAATCTACCAGACTGTGGGTGAGAATCCAGAGCCCGCCAGGGGGGTATAGACGCACCGGAACCATGAGGTGTTGCAACTCCACCGGTGAGGGCCCATCATGCAATGTTTGGGACCGCAGGTAGCCTGGGCCATCGGCTACTGGGGCTGGCCATTTCCCTGTGGCTGGCGTTTTCTCGGGACAGGATTGGGCATAGTGTCCACTCCCGCCGCAGTAGAGACACAGGTTCCCCTCCAGATGCCAAGTCTTCTCTGAGGAGGAGTGGTGAGGCCACGCAGCCCCGAGCAGCATTGGTTCCTCCAGTGTCTTGGCTGTGGCCATGAAACTGCTGGGAAGGACCAGAGCCAGGAGTGCTGGAGGCCCTGAGCCTGGCGACGGTCCTCCAACCGATCGTCTATCTGCAGTCTCCGTTGAATGAGGGCGTCCAGCGTGGCGGGGCTATCCATTGCGGCCAGCTGGTCCAGTATCTCATCCGAAAGCCCCTATAGATATTGGTCCTGAAGGGTGGAGTCATTCCAGGACAAGTCCTGTGCCAACAGCCGAAATTCTGGGGCGTAGGCGGCCACTGTGTACTTGTCCTGTTTCAACCGCCGAATCGCCCGATTGGCTTGACTCCCCTTCTGAGGGTTGCCGAACGTGGTTTCCAGATGGTTGCAAAACCCTGTATAGTCTGTCAGCAAGGGAGAGTCTTGCCGGGGCAGCGGCAATGCCCACTTGGCCGCCCGGTCCTTCAGCAAGCTGTTCAGGAAGTGCACCTTGGTGCGGTCATCGAGGAAATTCCGGGCTCACCCCTGAATATACAGCTTGGTCTGGGCAAGAAACATGGGAAAGCTGGCCAGGGACTCATCGAATTTCTCTGGTAGGGCCACTGGGTACTTGCCAGAAACTGGGGCGTCGGCCCCAGGAGCTGGTAAGGCATCCAAACGCTGCTGAAGCACTGTAACTGCATTGCTTAGCTGCTGAACGGTGTGGGTCAAGACCTGGTTTTCCTGAGCCAATGCCACCAGCGCAGCCACCTGGTCAGCCATGGCTTCTGGTTCCTCCTGAACACACCCCAACAAAGGGGGAGTGCGGATGTGGCAGGAGCAAACTGTGCTGGTCCCGTGGGTTACCCGAGAGGCTATGTCCATGTCCAGTCCTTGGTCAAAGGTGCAACGTGGAGGCAGTCTGTAGTAGCTGAAGTTGGGTGCAGGGCAGGGAGCTGGGTGAAGTCAGGAAGAGGCTTGCAAGCAGGGAGCCAGGGCGGGTCAGGAGCTCAGGCAGGAACTAACAACCAACAGTGCTGCTTCCGCAACTTGGGACTGGGGCTGGCCGGCTTTTATCTGTCCTGAGGCATAGGGCGGCCCCGATCCTCTGGTGACTCGCCTCTCTAACCCTGAGCCTCTGCAGCCCAGGAGAGCCTGGAGGGTTACCGGACCCAGAGGCAACCTCAGCTTTCTCTCACGGGGCTGAGAGTGGAGCACCTGCAGGCAATGGGTCCTCCATCACCTCAGGAGACAGAGCAGACTCAGCTGGTGCCTGCACCTGAGGATCCAGCACGGGTGAGGACCCTTCAGGCTCATGCCCCAGCCCTGGCTCAGCTGGTTGTGGAGGAGGGGAATTCTGTGCAGGCTGGGATCCCTCAGGTTCAGCATCCAAGTCCGAATCCCAGGCCATCACACCTTGTCAACAATGTGGAACTGTAAGGTAAAGGTAAAGGTACCCCTGCCCATACGGGCCAGTCTTGACAGACTCTAGGGTTGTGTGCCCACCTCACTCTATAGGCCGGGGGCCAGCGCTGTCCGCAGACACTTCCGGGTCACGTGGCCAGCGTGACAAGCTGCATCTGGCGAGCCAGCGCAGCACACGGAACGCCGTTTACCTTCCCGCTAGTAAGTGGTCCCTATTTATCTACTTGCACCCGGGGGTGCTTTCGAACTGCTAGGTTGGCAGGCACTGGGACCGAGCAACGGGAGCTCACCCCGTCACGGGGATTCGAACTGCCGACATTCGATCGGCAAATCCTAGGCGCTGAGGCTTTAACCCACAGCGCCACCCGCGTCCTTGTCAACCCGCGTCACACCTTGTCAACAATGTGAAACTGTAGTAGTCCCCAATTTGGACTTTATGAACATATGTGGAACAGAAACTAGCAGACATTTGGTCTTTATGAATGAACTGATTTGTTGGGACTTCCGTCTATATTATTGCACTTTATGTGTTGTTTATGTGAAAGATAAACATTTGATATTGTGGTAAGAATATATAGAAGATTATTGTTTTTATGAATGCACAGCCCGTTACGTCTTGTGTGTTTGTCCATTCCAGGAACAGCATTCCTGACCCAGATGTTCACAAGAAGTCCCTAAGATGATCTCTTTCAAAGAGGATACATGAACCTGGGCCAGTAGGGCCCTTCTCCCTGGCAGACGGACAACCCCTTCCCCAAACCCCCACTTCCCAGACTTCCCCATGGGGGTCCCCCACACCACCCATCACTCACCAGGATGGCTTTGGTCCTCTCCTGCTTGGAGCACTTCGGGGTTCAGAGCCCCCTGAGCTGAGCTGCCTGGCAGTTCTGAATCACCTCCGGCAGGTACAGCTGATCTTCCTCCAGCAGCTGAAAGGCAAAAGTCAGGCTGTCAGTTCCTCACAAAGGGAGGGCTTCTCCACCTCTGAGAGTGCAGAGTGGGGGGCAAGGAGGGCAGGTCTGAGTCCCTGATATGGTTCTCTCCAATACTCACCCCTGGGGGAGGGATGTGCAACCGCAGCACATCTGCAAAGAGAAGGAGATGGGGACAGGTGAGTCCGTCCCTGAGCACCTGGCAAGGCTATTCCAAGAGTTTTCTCCTGGGTTCCAAGTCCTACTACAGGGGATGAGGGACATCCCAAGCCTTGGCGGTCAATCCTGGTCTCCTTCAACCAGAATGTGACTCCCCAGGCCAGGGATAGGCAACTAAGGGTTGGGGGCTGGATGCGGCCCAATCGTCTTCTCAATCCAGCCCACAGATGATTCGGGAATCAGTGTGTTTTTAGATGAGTAGAATGTGTCCTTTTATTTAAAATGCATCTCTGGGTTATTTGTGGGGTATAGGAATTGGTTCATCCCCCCCAAAAAATATAGTCTGGCCCCCCACATGGTCTGAGGGATGGTGGACCGCCTCACGGCTGAAAAAGGTTGCTGAGCCCTGCCCCAGGCTAACAAGATGGTCAATATCCGGTTCCACTCCATCCTCTTAAATTTAAATAACAAAATGGATCCCAACTTCCAGAGCATGTAAACCACATGAGTGGAAAGACCGCTGCTCCATGCACAGAAACAGGACTATACTTTCTTCTCTCACCTTTAAAGTAAACGTCTACGTAATGAAACCATATCGTCCCAAGTCTGCCTTCCTCCGCCAACCTCAACTCCTCTCTTCAAGTCAAAAGACAACACTTCCCCGTCCCCAGGTGAAACCCCCTGGCCTTTCATTGGTAGAGCTGCCACCACGCAGGTAGCGTTTACCTCAGCGCAACGCAGGGACTGAATGAGGGGGCAGTGAGATGCTTTCAGCCTCGGACACTGGCGGGTTCTGAAATGGCCGTGCAGGCCAGATTCACGACCCATATGAGCTGGATTCGGCCCGCGGGACATAGTTTGAGGACCCCTGGTCTACACTGACTGGCAGCAGCTCCCCAGAGTTTCAGACAGGGATTTCGTCCAGCCCTTGCAGGAGATGTCAGGGGTTGACCCTGGGACATTCTGCATGCCAAGCAGATGCTCTAGGGCTCCCCATATTTCACTAACCTTTCAATGTTATGCTATTAGCAACCATGGAGATTCCACCTCCCTCTTTCGAAAGGAGAACACTCACCTGATCAGTAGTAGTAGTAGTAGTAGTAGTAGTAATAATTAATAATAATAATAATAATAATAATAATAATAATTTATACCCCACCCATCTGGCTGTGTTCCCCAGCCACACTGGGCGACTTCCAACAAAATATTAAAATACAATAGTCCATCAAACATTTAAAGCTTCCCTAAACATAATAACAACAACCATTTTCAGTCCATTGAATTAGCAATTAAGCATTTCTGCAAAGGGAAATGGCATACTTTTGTTGCGTGCATAAGCGTGCATAAGAAAGTATTACTCATTTATGATGAGAATAGGATTTATTTCTTTTGAACTTTACTTGGTTCCTCCTTGGCAGCCAGTGTGATTGTTTCAGCAGGGCTGGAACTCAGGACCCGCTGCCTTGAGGGACACCTAAGAGCAGTTGGGCAGGGGAAAGGTCTCCCTTGGGAGGTGGGGACTCTCCTTCCTGGGAGGTTTCTCAGCAGAGATCGGACGGCCATCTGCCCTGGATGCTTGAGCTGAGATTCCTGCATTGCTGGGGGTGGGACTAGATGACCCTGGGATCCCCTCCTCTCTCTCCACTCCTGAATTCCAGGAGGAGCTTCCTTGCCTCCTGCAAAGCCCTTTTCCCTGCAGGCTCTTCCTCTGGTTTCTGGCCAAGGGAGGGAGATGCTCAGAGTCCAGCCAAGAGCCTCACCCCCAAAAGGATATCTGGGCATGGGCGGAGCCAGGGGGGCAGCTGCCCCCCCGAATGAATAACAAATAATAAGATTATGAGTTTCTGCCAAGCGAGAGAGGGCTGAGCAGGATGGACTCTGCATTGCAAGGGTTAAAGGGAAGTGAGCTGCCTTCCTAGAGAGGCCAGGAAGCAAGGGGGGGCCAGGTCCTCCACAGCCATGCCCCCCCCCCTCCCCAGTCCTTTCCTGCTTTGGTGTCTCTCCTGCAAGGGCTGCCTCGCTCTCCCCTCCTGGGATCTGGTGAGTCTCCTCTCTCTCTCCCCCCAGAGGGTGCAGTGGGGAGAGGGGTGGGGGTCCCAGGGCTGCAGCAGGGGAGGGGGCCTGGGGGGCCTGATCTGCTCCTGCAAGGGGGGGGGACACCCCAAGTCAGGGACGGGAGGGTCCTGCCAGGGAGGGGCCAGGTCTGCCACGCTCTCCTTCCTGGAGATCAGAGGATCCCAAACTCATTCGGCCCTCCGCCCCCCCCCTTCAGAAAAGATCTCCCTTCTTTAAACAAAGGGGTCCCTGTGTGACGTCACTCAGCCTCATTGCACAACGGAGGAAAAATGTGCAAATGGTTTTCCAAAGCTGGACGAGGAGGTGGACTAGCCCCCCCCCCAAAAAAAAAGGTGGGAGAGAAAGGCGAGGGATAAAGAGAGGGATCCCAGCCCACAGTCTGGCTGCTGCATTGGGGACCAGTTTCCCAGTGTCTCCCAGGGCAGCTCCCCACGGAGGCCACTGCAGCAATCCCCTCGCACCCAGAGCAGGGCATCCCAGGACCACATCCTCTCTCTCCCAAAGGGATTGTTGCTGGCAAAGCAGCCGGAAATGGGCGCTGCTACTCACCGAGCCTCCAGGGACCTTGCCCTAAATTTCAAGGGAGGTGTTTTTGGCCCTGCGAACTTGGCCCTCAGGGGGTTGGCCAGAAATATACCTGGCCCTCAGAGCAAAGAAAAAGTGACCCCCCCCAAGGGGTCTGCCTGGAGAGTGGCAGAGAGTTCAAGTGCAAAAAAGGAGACAGAAGCAGGGGAGTGGGGGTGGGGGGAGAACAACTCCTGAGGACCCCCGGGTGAGGACCCCCACTAGAGCCAAGCATCCATTTTCCACAAGATACAAATGACTGCCTTGTCAGTCAGTTTTGACTTCATGCATTGACTGGAAGGCAGGAGAAACCAGGCTGATTCATCTCCCAGAAATCCCTTCCGTTGCCTCCACATTTTGCATTGCTAGAAGGCTAGAGACATATTTCTTCTCTTCTTACTCCTCTCCCCCCCCCCAAGATAGCTAATGTTCTGGGCTGTGGTGCAGTCCAGCCCTAGTTCCCAGCAAGACTCATCCATGCTTCCTCAAGGAACCTTTTTCTTCTCCTGATATTAGACAACTTTTGTAACAGAACAATGTATTTGCTTTGTAGGATTTGCTAGCGCCTCTCCTTAAGACAGAGAGAACTTGGCAGGAGACCAAAGGGTTCCTTCCGATCTCTCAGAGGCTCCCTCAGAGCACAGATGGATGTGCGAGACACAGCTGGCCCTGAAGCAGGAAGAGGCCATGCCATCCAAACTGGGAGCAGTGGGGGGTTCTGGGAAAACTCTGTGCAGAAGATCCTGGGTGAGGAGGACACCCTCCGCTCAGAGGTGCAGAGCCAGCAGTTGAGGCAGTTCTGCTGCCAGGAGGCCAAAGGACCCCGAGAGGTTTGCAGCCGACTCTACCACCTTGACCGTCAGTGGCTGAAGCCAGAAAGGCACACGAAAGCTGAGATGCTGGACCTGGTGATCTTGGAGCAGTTCCTGGCTGTCCTTCCACCAGAGATGGAGAGCTGGGTGAGGGACTGTGGAGCGGAGACCAGTTCCCAGGCGGTGGCCCTGGCCGAAGGTTTCCTCCTGAGTCAGGCAGAGGAGAGAAAGCAGGTGAGAGAGACTTTCCTCTGGATACTCCCAAGGGGCTCCAAACAGGACAGGAAACATCCCATAATGGTCTGCTGATGGCCCATGCTTTTTCTGCAAGGCATCCATGGAATGAGATCTAACACCCTTCAAATCTTTGTCATTCTCTTTCTAGTATTTCTCCCCATTCTCTGTTTTGAATCCTTGTTTCTTTTTCAGGGAAAGGATCTCTTTGCAGAAATGGACCTGGATTCCTGTGAGGCAGAGAGGCCTCCGTTGGACACCAGAGAGAGGCCACTGGGTAAGGAGGAAGGTGGCTTTTCTCTGTTTGGCCTCGTTCTGTTGGTTTCCCAACTCATCTGAGGGTTCTTTTCATCTTGTTTTGGGGGGAGACAGTCGGGAACAAGGGTCCAGAGGAGGGGAGATGTATTTCTGCACAACTAACATATGGAATGGGCACAAACGTCCAAATACTCTCAGCAGGTAAGGCTTTCTCAAAGGCCCATCTGTGGTTAGAGATGCCCTGTTTCACCTGTGAGAGATGCAGGCACTCCTGGCATCCTGCTAACCTTTTCTCTCTTGCAGGTGACAGAATGATACCAGCAAGACCTCCTGATCCGCCTTTTCATGGGGGCAGAAGGGAAGCAGCGACTGTGGAACCAGATCAGGTCAGGGGAAGCTGCCTTGGGACAGAGACCGAGGGATGGAGCAATGTCATGGACTGGTTGGGCACAGAGGAATGGTGGGAGGAAGCAGCCGGGGAACCACAAAGGGAAGACGTCTCAGAGTCCAAGGAGTGGAGGTGGAGGAAGGATGAGCAGTGAAAGGGAGAAGCCTGGGAAGAGGAGGTGTCCGAGGCTGAAGGGGAAGCAGGGCTTAGTGAGCTGGGAGACTCTGTGGCAGAATGCAGTCTAGAATCAGAGGCAGAAGAGGAAGGAGGTGAGTGGGCAGAGGGAGGGCGAGAGACAGAGTTGAGTCAGGAGAAGGAGGAGCCACCGGTGGCTCCCTCTCCTTTTGCCAGAAGCCACCCTCCCTGCTTGTCTCTCAGAGCCAGGAGACCAAAATAGGCTTATTTTAATTGTAGATTGATCACTGAATGCTAAAATTGTTTTCTAAGGAGTGGACAAATGAGAAAAAAAAAAGGGCCTGGATTCACCTAACCAGCCCCATCGGATGAAAAATGGGGCCTGCCCCCCATTCCTCCCCCTCTCCATGCTCCCAGGAACCCCTTGAATTTGGCTTTACAGCATTGGGAGGGAACTCCCTAGAACAGCACATGAGGAGAGGAGAAAGTGGATCCTTCCATCTGGCAAACTGGAATCCCTGCATGGGCAGAATGATTTGAAAACCACATGTGGAGTACCACCTATTTGCACAGAGACGAATACCCATAATTAAAATGCAGAATAAAATAAGCACCCATAATTAAAATGTGCTGCAAACCAATCCTATTGAAACAACACCAGTCAAGCTCGCAAAAATCTATCATTTGCCCAATAATAAATGCTGGAAATGTAATGCGACTGAAGGTACCTTCTATCACCTTTGGTGGACTTTCCCGAGGATTAAGGCCTTCTGGGAAATGATTTATAATGAAATTAAGAAGGTACTTAAATGTACTTTTCATAAGAAACCAGAGGCATTTCTCCTGGGCATGGTCGGCCAATTGGTGCCAAGGAAGGATAGGACATTTTTTATGTATGCCACCACAGCAGCAAGGATCCTTTTAGCAAAGTATTGGAAGACACAAGACCTACCCACGCTAGAAGAATGGCAGACGAAGGTGATTGACTACATGGGACTGGCGGAGATGACTGGCAGAATCCGTGACCAAGAAAAAGAGACGGTGGAAGAAGATTGGAAGAAATTTAAAGTATATCTTAAGAACTGCTGTAAAATTAATGAGTGCTAAAATGTCAAGGGAAAGGAAAACTCAGAATTATAGCTGTAACTGATGAAGTATAACAAGAAACTAAAATAATAAGATGTAATTAAGTAATTGGAGTGAGGGGTTG
The DNA here is from genome assembly GCF_964106915.1 of Podarcis gaigeae. Lineage (NCBI taxonomy): Eukaryota > Metazoa > Chordata > Lepidosauria > Squamata > Lacertidae > Podarcis > Podarcis gaigeae. Next base: position 106,407,663 of record NC_139677.1, read on the forward strand.
TTGAAGAAAGTTTAAAACAGGGATGCAGAAAAGGGGAGGCAAGGGGAAGTCTGGAAAGCAAGGTTTATGAAAAAGAGGTTTTGAAATTATACATGTTTATATGTTTTTGTTTGTTTATGTGTGTGTGTTGTTTTGTTTTTAATCTGTGTTGGAAAATCAATAAAAAAATATTATTAAAAAAAAGAAACAACACCGCAATTTACAGGAAGGAAACAACAGAGCATTGTGTAGCAGATCATATTTCTGCTGTCTAAGAGGAGGACATTTCCCTTTTTCTTTTAGGGTCCAGTGTGCTTTGAAGATGTCGCTGTTCGTTTCACGGACGAGGAGTGGGCGTTGCTGGATCCTGACCAGAGAGCTCTGCATAAGGACGTCATGGAGGAGAATCGTGGGATCGTGGCCTCTCTTGGTAAGTCTCCCTGTGGGATCATCCTATCTGCCTGGAAATTCAAAAAATACCTCTATGAGACGAGCCTCATATATTTTTACAGATCTCAACAGCACTCCCTATAACACTTGGGAACCCAACACCCCCACAATAAACAGTAACTTACAGTTTTTTCTTTGAAAAATCTTCCTCAAATTATTCCTTTTTCTACCACGATTGGGCTGGTCTCAACTGCCCAGGCCATCTTTAATGTTAGCTTCAGAATTGTTAGGAAAGATAAGTAGCTTCAGGTTTTCTATTTTTGTTTTTGCTCCTGTCAATCTTGGGTTGACCCAAGAGACGACTGACATTGGAGATGGAGGGGATGCCATGACTGGGCCAAACAAAATTCATCCCAGAGAAGAGCTAGACTTATTGAATTTCAGGTAGAAGTAGCAGTGGTGGTGATGATGATGATGATGATACAGTGGTACCTCGGTTTACAAACTTTATCTTTTCCGGAAGAGGACTGTTCTTAAATCAAGATACCACTGTAGTAATAATAAGAATTTTTATTTTTACCCAGCCCATTTGGCTGGGTTGCCCCAGCCACTCTGGGCGGCTTCCAACACACATATAAACATGAAACATAAATAAGAATAATCTGATCCCATATAAAAAGAACATTAACTTTAAAATGAACAACTTCTCCTAGTGGCCAAAATTGTGGAAACCTTTTGTGAAAAGTGTATTTCTGAGGGTTAATGGCTCATAACACCACTTTTGTGTGGAGTAATACCGTAAAATTATATAGCAATGGAAAGATAATTTAATGAAGAATGTAATGCAATGACTTTTATAAAGGAATATTTATTAGAACAGCAGTCATAAAGAAACAACGTGAAACCTTTGGTGACCATTGGTAACCTTTAGCTTTAATTACGGCCTTACAACGCCTTCACTTGAAGTGAACCAAGTTTTTAGTTCTGCAGCTGTAATAATGTGAAACCAAGACTGAATTATTGCCTGTTAATTGGGCTTTATTGCTGGGTTGCTTCTAACTAACAAGTTCCTTTAGTCGGCTCTATAGATTTCCGTTTGGGTTAAAGTTCCCAGGCCATTCCAGCAGTGAAATATCATTATCTTGAAAGGATCTTTTGCACACAGCAGCAACACAACATAGAGCTGAATCCTGTTGAAATAATACATAAAAATAAAAATATATAAATATATATAAATGCTTCAGTATCTGGGAAAAGATCACCTGCGGAACACTTCAGTTTGGGCTCAAGTATTTTGTTTATGCATTTTGGAGCATTTATATTCCCATTAATGATGCAAATTCTGCCCACACCTTTTGCTGCCATAGAACCCCAGATCATTACACTGTCTGGGTGTTTCACGGTCAGTGTAATGCAAATAGGATGTAAATCATATCTGAGTCTTCTCCTCGGGTATTTCATGCCATCACTACCAAGCAAGAAGATTTGGGTCTCATTGCTCCAAATAACACTCTTCCATTGTTCTGCTGTCCAGTTAACATGGGTTTAATCTTTTCAACCTTTGCTTGAGAGATAACAATGGCTTTTTCTTAGAATTCTAACATTTAGACCAGTCCTTGCACTCAACTTCACATTGCATTGTACCATGTCATCTTGTATCCACCCAGATGATATTCTTCTGTCATGTAGGCACAGTCTCTTCATTCTTCGATCGTCACTTGCCTTTGTGCACCTTTTCCCGCCTTTACCACTCTGATTTTGTAGTGACTGAGTCTCTTTATACCTCTTCAAAAATATAGAAAGGCCAGCTTTGGTGTAGTTTTTCCCAATCTTTCATCTAATTTCTTCATAACTGTAGCCTTGTTCACTTAATAGTACAATTTTACATCACTTTCTGGGTGATTAGTCAACTCTTTCTGCCATTTCTTTAATTTGATTATGTTTTTCAACCTCACTAAATGACCAACTTGATAGCAATCACATAAGACACTGATAAAAGTCAACCTAAGCAAGTTGTGCTTCCTTTTTCTGGTTATTTGGCTATAAGGTTTGATAAAATATAGGTAATTGAACAAACTTTGTTGGATTGCATTCTTGATTACATTCTTGATCAAATTATCTTTCCATTGATATATAAATTTATAATATTACTCCAAAAGAAGAACTACACTTTTTTCCAAAAGTCTTCCACAATTTTAACCAATACTTTATATCAAACAAAGCAACATTCAACAACTCATCAGAATCTCATAATAAATATGTTGGTTAATGACAAACAACACAGTTAATGAACACACACCCAACTCCCTTCAGTTCTTCTCTATTTGTTCCTAAGGCTCTAATCCCTTTTTGTCTCCATTGCAGATTGTGATGAATCGGAAATTGAGAACAAAAGTGACCACGATAAAATCCCCAGGGAGGAGAAGCCATGTAGAAATTTGGAGTGTGGAGAAAGCTGCAGTCAAAACTCCCATTCCACTTCCCATCAACAAAATATCATTGGAAAGAAAGTCTATCAGTGCATAGAATGTGGAAAGAGCTTCAGTCACAGCCACAGTCTCACTTCCCATCACAGAATTCATACAGGCGAGAAACCCTATCAGTGCGCTGAATGTGGAAAGAGCTTCACTGAAAGCTCCCATCTCATTCCCCATCAAAGAATTCATACAGGGGAGAAACCATATCAGTGTGTGGAATGTGGAAAGAGCTTCAGTCAGAGCTCCTCTCTCACTTCCCATCACAGAATTCATACAGGCGAGAAACCCTATCAGTGCGCTGAATGTGGAAAGAGCTTCACTGAAAGCTCCCATCTCATTTCCCATCAAAGAATTCATACAGGGGAGAAACCCTATAAGTGTATGGAATGTGGAAAAAGCTTCAGGCAGAGCGCCAATCTCACTTCCCATCAAAGAATTCATACAGGGGAGAAACCCTATCAGTGCGTTGAATGTGGAAAGAGCTTCACTAATAGCTCCTCTCTCACTTCCCATCAAAGAATTCATACAGGGGAGAAACCCTATAAGTGTATGGAATGTGGAAAAAGCTTCAGGCACAGCGCCGATCTCAATTCCCATCACATAATTCATACAGGGGAGAAACCCTATCAGTGTGTGGAATGTGGAAAGAGCTTCAGTCACAGCTCCCATCTCATTTCCCATCAAAGAATTCATGCAGGGGAGAAACCCTATCAGTGTATGGAAGGTGGAAAGAGCTTCAGGAAGAGCGCCAATCTCACTTCCCATCAGAGACTTCATACAGGAGAGAAGCCCTATCAGTGTGTGGAATGTGGAAAGAGTTTCACTAATAGCTCCTCTCTCACTTCCCATCAAAGAATTCATACAGGGGAGAAACCCTATCAGTGTGTGGAATGTGAAAAGAGCTTCACTAATAGCTCCTCTCTCACTTCCCATCAAAGAATTCATACAGGGGAGAAACCCTATCAGTGTGTGGAATGTGGAAAGAGCTTCACTCAGAGCACCGATCTCACTTCCCATCAAAGAATTCATACAGGGAAGAAACCCTACCAGTGTGTGGAATGTGGAAAGAGCTTCAGTACAAGCTCCTCTCTCAACTCCCATCAAAGAATTCATACAGGGGAGAAACCCTACCAGTGCGTGGAATGTGGAAAGAGCTTCAGTACAAGCTCCAGTCTCACTAAACATCAAAGAATTCATACAGGGGAGAAACCCTATCATTGCGTGGAATGTGGAAAGAGCTTCAGTAAGAGCTCCAATCTCACTTCGCATCAAAGAATTCATACAGGGGAGAAACCCTATCAGTGCGGAGAATGTGGAAGGAGCTTCAGTCAGAGGGGCCATCTCACTTCCCATCAACTAATTCATACAGGGGAGAAACACTATCAGTGTGTGGAATGTGGAAAGAGCTTCATTCACAGCCACAGTCTCACCTCCCATCAAAGAATTCATACAGGGGAGAAACCCTATCAGTGTGTGGAATGTGGAAGGAGCTTCAGTCAGAGCTCCTCTCTCACTTCCCATCAAAGAATTCATACAGGGGAGAAACCCTATCAGTGCATGGAATGTGGAAAGAGCTTCATGAAGAGCTCGTCTCTCACTTCCCATCAAAGAATCCATACAAAGATTGGAAAAACCATTATACAGCTTTAGGAGCCTGGCAAATCCACACTGTTTTAACCAGGCCTTTTTCTTAATGACATCTAATGCTATTTTAACATGTGATGTTTTGTGTTTTTATGTTGTGTTTTTATGTTCTAAGCCTCCTGAGACCTGTGGGTGTAGGGAATACAGCCACTCTTAAATTCCTAGGGGTCTTTGCGCCCACCCATAAAATATTTGAGGAGGCCACCCCCCAGGTTTTCTTTGTGTGCTTTTTTCAAATGCAACTTTTTTTCTTTCGCAACTTGCCATACAATTTCGCTTTCAATTTGCCCTTTTAAGAAATTTTTAAAACCGTACAAAGGTCATGAGAAAAACAAAATACAAGAAAATACAAACGTGGAAAGGTCCCATCTTTGCGGGCCAAACGCAAAAGTTGCTTTAAAGGAGGCTTTCCCAAAGTTGGGTCCCAAGCAGCACCCGGGACTACAGTTTCCAGCATCCCTCCCCATTGGTCCTGCTAGCTAGGGATGATGGGAGTTGTAGTCCAAAAACAGCTGGAGACCCAAATTTGCTTTAAAGGGAAAGTGGGCTGGCCCTGTGACATTTCCAGAGAGCCAAGACTGTGCAGGGGACCCCAGGACTCACCCCCCCCCCCCAGGAGACCAAGAGAAAGGGAAAGAATCCTACTTACAGCCTGCCCAGGAAAAAAAATCCCACCTTCCTCTTTGAACTAGCTAACTATCTAAAATGCCCATCCAAGCCTAACTCTGACCCCAACCCCAGACAAAAAGCACTGCCCCAGAATCTGAACCATCCCCAGTACTGCTAATTGGAATTTATAGAGCGCAAAACTGAAATTTGATCGGCACTTCAACCTCTAGGGAGCTTCTAGGTGCTTTCTGCACCACCTAGAGTACCCACAGAATTGTGTCTTCTACTGGCAACACACATAGGAGAACAAATGAAAGACAAACACAAGGGGCAGGACAAAACCTGGAAAGGGCCGTACCAAATGGACATCCGGTGTGAAGAGGTCACTTTCCCCACTGCTGAACAATGCCACAGGTAGAGGAGATGGAATGCTAGAAGTGTTCTCCGGGGCAAGGGGAGCTGCTGGGCTCAAAATCTTACTTTTTAAAAAAGTCACTGCCATTATAGGCATTGCCATTCAAATGGCGTGCATGCATCATGTGATTGATTGTGCAAGGCCCCCCACCAATATTTTATTCAATTCGGCACCACTGGGTCGGGTGGTTTCCCAATTAAATAAATACATAAATCGCCTCCCTTTGCACATGTTCCAGCTTGTCAATATCCTCATTTATGCTTTTTAAAATTTATTTGCCCTCCATCTGAAGATTTTATAATATAAACATACAGGATGAAAGCATGTCATTCTCAAAAAAAAAAAAAAAAAAAAAAAAAAAAAAAAAAAAAGACAAGCCAGAGAAATCTCATTTTCTACTTTTCTTTTTTTGGATGGAGTTACAAACTTTGTTGATCAGGGAGCTGCTTTGGAAGTAGTGCATCTCGATTTCTGTAAGGCTTTTGAGAAAGTCCTCTGTGATATTTATGTGAGGAAGCTGGCCATGCATGCAGGCCCTTACATAGACATTTTTAATTGCCCACCCTGGAGTCCAAGACCACCCCCAGAAACATCATACATACATCACAGAAGAAGTGTGGCCCAAAACTACCCCCCAGATGCATCATACCTACGTCACAGAAAAAGCGGTCTACAACAGAAATCTGAGTGCGTTGTTTTTACCTTGTCTGCCAGGTTACCTGTAAATGTTCACTTGACTGAATTACCTGGGGAGCCTGGACATTCTTTTGTAATGATAATACTTAATTCCTGAGCCAGGTCGCAGTCTCACCCTATTCACACCTTAAATGTGCCCTTAAGGCAGGATTTGTGAGGATAGAGACAGTGGGGAGGTTTCTGCATTTCCTTCGACCTTGTAGAGAAATATTTGAGGTGAGTAAAAGAGTCAAAATGGCTTTAGGGCTTTTCCTGTGGGTTTTGGACATGTGGTTTATATATTTATATATGTATTTGCTTGGTACATTTAGGAACATTTATATAATATATCCTAAAAAATTATTTTAACAATTCCCCCCCTTGAGAGCCAGGCCTCTTGAGAGCCAGCGTGGTGTGGTGGTTAAGAGTGGTGGACTCATAATCTGGTGAACCGGGTTCGCGTCTCCGCTCCTCCACATGCAGCTGCTGGGTGACCTTGGGCTAGTCACACTTCTCTGAAGTCTCTCAGCCCCACTCACCTCACAAGAGTGTTTGTTGTGGGGGAGGAAGGGAAAGGAGAATGTTAGCTGCTTTGAGACTCCTTTGGGTAGTGATAAAGCGGGATACCAAATCCATCCTCCTCCTCCTCCTCCTCCTCCTCTTCTTCTTCTCTTAAGGCTATTTGCAAGTGTAGCAGTGCACATAGCTGGACATAGGCTATCACATAAAAAAATAATACAGTTGAAGCGTAAGGTTCATAAATATGTAAGAAAAGACAGGCATATGTTCCTTCTTGTGTGTCTGTATATATGTGATTGAAACTTTAATCTATTTTACAAGATGTTATATATATATATATATATATATATATATATATATATATATATAATGTATTGCAAGGATATTAATAAAGCTGGGGGGGGGAGGAAAGCGTGAGGCAAGGGGGAGGCGGTGCCAGAATTTGGCATCGTACAGGGCAGCTCCACCACTTGAGATGCCACGATCCGCCATTGCTCTGACCTCTAGGGTGTGTCCTTTTCTTACCCAGCACCCCAATCTCTGTGCAACAAGAAACTCCAGGGGTGCTTCTCCTTACCCGGGGTTTAGTTTTCTGGGAAGGAAGGTTAGCAGAGACTGTAGAGTCTTCAGGGTACCTGGTTTTATTTGCACATATATACAACCTGAGCATAGGATGGAGGGGCTCTTAGCACCCCCCCCTTACAGATCTTGCTTCTGCATTAGGTTTCCCATAAAGCCCCAAGCCCAGCTTTGGAGTCTGGCACAGAGAAGGAAAGAATTTCAAGAGGGACAAATCTAAGGTTCTGCACACGGAGATCAGATTCTATCCAATTCAGATTTCTTTGTGGGGCAGGTATAGGACCATGAGCACTCATCCCAATTTCTTAAAAGTCTTCCCACCACACTTTTCAATGCATTTACCCTTCATTTTCCAAACTGCAAAAAGGCCAGATTATTATTATTTTTTAAGTGGATTTCACAGTTGGGGATGTTTAGCCTGGAGAAGGGGAGATGGAGACGTGACTTGAGAGCCGTTTTCAAATGCCCAAAGGGCTCCCACATGGAAGATGCAAGAAGCTTGCTCTGGAGGCAAGGACCCAAATGACTTGCGAGAAAGGAGATTCCAACTAAAGAACTGTTGTGCATCCATACGGCTATGGAAAGGGTGAATGTCTTCTAGAATTCTCTGGTGTCACCAGAAGAGAAAGCCGTTCTTTTCAGTTAGGTCTGCTATCAACTGCAGAGGATGAGTAGCCTTGGGAGCCTCTTGGGGAGATGGAAATGATGAAAGGACTGAATCCATGGGGGAAAGCTACTTGCTCTGAGATGGGGGAACTTTGGGCAAAGGCCAGCTAAGTAGAGATGCTGTTGGCCACTAGTTTCTGTTCCTCCCCACTTTCCCAAAGGGTGTAACATCGGAGGTCCTGCGGGAGGAAAGAGCATCTCAGAGTCAGGGGCCAGCCTGGGCCAAAGCGGCCCTCCACTGCCCCCACCACAGAGTCCCTCGCTTTCCTTTACCATCTCTGATGCCATCAGGACACTTAATGCTAAGCAGGAGGAGGAGGAGGTGTGGAGCATTGGGAGTCTTTGTCAGAGCAGACGATGGAAGTGCCACTTCAGTTCCTGTGGAAGACGCCCATGTTCAAGCCAGCAGGTCCACAAAGGGGAAGGAGGGAAAGAGAGAAGAGATTTTGAGTCCTGAGTGCAGTTGTGGAAGTGTGTGAAGAGGAAGAAGAAAGAGCCATGTCAAGAGAAGTGAAGACCAACAGTTACAAACCTTCCTGTTCACCTTCGTTTCATCTCCAGGGGTGCCTGAAACATCCTGTGGACTATTGAACTGAAGAGGTTGGAGGAGAAGTTTGGACTATGGGGCGCTTGTCAAAACACCCCAGGTGCCCCAGGATGTCCTGGAAGAGAGCAGAGGAGGAAAGTCAGGTCCTTCCGGGGGCATCAGACCTCTGACCTCAAACTCCAGGCTTGGCTCTAGGATGGCCTGGAAAGTTGTGTGTTCCTTCGCCAGAAGCTGAACAGGGCCCTGAACCACCTGAACCTAGAAGAGAGGAGCAGGGCGGAGACAGCGATTCAGGAGCCCCAATGGGTGGGGGGTGTTTGTGTCTGTGCGGGTGGCTGAGAGAGCAAGGTGGTGGAGTCTTCCTTGGAACCAGAGAGACCCCCATGAAGGGGGAGAAGGCTGATGGCATTGGGCAGCTGGAGTGATGCAAGATGGGGCCAGGCAGAGGTGTAGTGGTTGGAGGGCTGAACTAGGAGGACCTGGGAGAGCAGGGTTCGGATCCCCACTCAGCCATGGAGCTCCCTGGTGGACCTTGGGCCAGCCTAGCCTACTTGGCAGGGCTGCTGAGAAGATAAAAAATGGTGGCAGGGAGAACCATGAAGGCCACTTTGAGCTCCTGGGAGGAAAGTGGGCTAGGGATGTCCTAATAAAAGCAGGGAAGAAATGGGGAAGGCAGGGAAAGAGTGTGGAGGAGCTGAGCTCTCTGGAGAAGTCGGGCCGGGTCAATTTCCAGAGAGCCAAGACAGTGCAGGGGACCCCAGGACTCCCCCCCCCCCCAGGAGACCAAGACCAAGGGAAGGAATCCTACTTATAGCCTTCCCATTTTGTCCAGGAAAAAATCCCACCTTCCTCTCTAAACTAGCCAACTATCTAAAATGCCCATCCAAGCCTAACTCTGACCCCAGCCCTAAGCCTAAGCCTAACTACCCCTCTATGTACAAAATAAATATGTACAAAATATATACAAAATATGCACATATGTGCACAAAAAAAATGAAAAATATTAAAAGAAAGAACAATAAGATAAAAGTGTTAGAATAAAAAACTAAGAAATAAATCAAATAAAAGTATTAAATGAAATGGTAAGCAAAATAAGAAACTGGAAAAATAACAATAAACCGAACTCTTCTCCTTATTTTCTCCAACCACCATGAACTCCTCTTTCCTCCACTCGCCTCACTAATAACCCACAGATTAGTGATGTATGTATGACACAGATGTGATGCATGTATGACATTTTATTAAAAGGTGTTTTGGGTGAAATGGGCTTTTTCCATGTGGTAGTTGCAACAGTTCATTGACTAAAGACCAGGCCTCTCCAGAGAGCCAAGTCTGGGCAGGGGACCCCCCAGGAGATGAAGAGAAAGGGGAGGAATGCTGCTTACAGCCTGCCCACATCGTCCATGAAAAGATCCCACCCTCCTATCTAAAGTAACTATCTAAAATGCCCACCCAAGCCTAACTATGATCTCAACCCCAACCCCCATCCTAACCCTACACCTAACCCTAACTACTCCTCTATGTACAAAATAAAAATATACAAAATATATACAAAATATACACAGATGTGCACAAAAATGTAAAATAAAAAACAAAGATGAAAAATAAGTGCTAAAATAAAAAATTAAAGAATAAAAGAAAATCAAAATAAATAAAATAAATCAAAGTAATAAATGAAATCAAGATAAGAAAATGAAAAAAATAACAATTCACTAATCCTCTGCAAGGCTTAGCGCTCTGGCTCCGTAAGAGAGTATAGGCAGCTCACAGGCAGGGGCACCCCAGGCTGGAGGTCTATGCCGCTGTCTAAAGACCAATGAGGCAGCAGCTGTTCCTCAAACACTTCTTGGTAGTCCTGGTAAACAGCGGGGAGCGTTGACGCAGCTTCCCCCATGGGGGTGGCCACTAGCATCTCAGACCGAGCATGGGGACACGGGTCTGGGAAGTGTATAGTCTGATTGACCCAGTCGATCTGAACATTGTGAGACTCCAGCCAGTCCACCCCTAGCACCAGGGGAAACCGGGGCATGGTGGCAATGTCCAAGGTGCGCACCTCCTGGTGCTGCTGGTGACACAGGACCAAGGACTGAGTCTCCTGAGTAATGGCCCCCGAGCGCAGGAGCCGTCCGTCATTTCCCTCCACCTGTACCGGTTCTGGCTTGTCCTGGAGTGGCACCTGATGACGGGCAGCAAAGGCAGAGTCCATATAGGAGCGGGTTGCCCCTGAATCTACCAGAGTGTGAGTGAGAATCCAGGGCCCGCCAGAGGGGGTATAGATGCACCCGAACCATGAGGTGTTGCAATTCCACCGGTGAGGTCCCATCATGTGCTGTTTGGGACCGCAGGTAGCCTGGGCCATCGGCTACTGGGGTTGGCCATTTCCCTGTGGCTGGCGTTTTCTCAGGACAAGATTGGGCATAGTGTCCACTTCCGCCGCAGTAGAGACACAGGTTCCCCTCCAGACTCCGAGTCTTCTCCGAGGGAGAGAGGCGAGGCCGCGCTGTCCCAAGCTGCATTGGCTCCTCCAGTGACTTGGCTGTGGCCGTGAAACTGCTGGGAAGGACCGGAGCCGGGAGCCGGGAGTGCTGGCAGCCCTGAGCCTGGTGATGGTCCTCCAACTGATCGTCTATCTGCAGTCTCCACTGAATGAGGGAGTCCAGCATGGCAGGGCGATCCATCGCGGCCAGCTGGTCCAGTATCTCATCCGAAAGCCCCTAGAGATTGTTGGGATACTGCCAGGGAGATAAAGTCCATCTGAGCCCCCAAGCCGGCTGCCGGACGAGCCATCGACCTCCCGTAGTTACAGTATCAGCAATTAGCGACACGAAGCCTAAGAAACAGCTTGCCACATTCTTGGGCTGGTGCACACTCTGTCAGCAGAATTCACACAGCAAAAGTTGCACTCAGGAGGGTATCATTTAGAATGTTTATTCAGCGTTGGTCAGAACAAAGAACAAACATGACCGCCTGCTAGCGTGTTCTGGCGCAGAGAGAGAGAAAACGAAAGCAATAGCAAACATAAACATCCTGAGAACAGGAAATGCGCAGACTCTGTGACTCACAAGCCTGCTCCCTTTTAAGGTGGAATGGAAATATCCTAACATCCTCCCCCTTTCCGTGTAACCTGTAGTACCTGTGGTTCAACCCAATTGCAACCTCTGTATGTAAACCTTAAGTTGTTCTCTGTTAACAACCTTAGACAACAGATCAGCAGGAATTTCATTTCCTGTCATGTAGGACACCTGAATGAGTCATTTCTGAATACACTCTCTTGCACGATGTAGCTTAATCTGCAAGTACTTGGTTCTCTGCTTGCACCTCTCTGAGTTCAGCAAAGCCACACAGGATCTATTGTCTTGATACACTTGTATAGGACAATTCACAGAAACCCCGATGTCCTTAAACAGTTGCATCAACCATTCACAATCCATGAGTGAAAATGACAGAGCATTGAGTTCTGCTTCACAGGAACTTAGGCCCACTGTCGTCTGCTTTTTGCACAACCAGTCAAACAGACAGTGGTTGTACATGTAGCATACTCCAGAAGTGCTTGTACCATCTGTGGTGTCACTTCCAAAACTTGCATCTGCAAAGATTTCAAGACCTCCAGTCTTCTGACTGGTGAACCTCAGGCTGTAGTGCATAGTCCCTTTCAAATAGCGGGCTATACGCTTCAGAGCTTTCCAATCCTGAACAGTAGGATTGTTAGCATGTCTGCTAAGCAGGTTAGTGCTTACAACAATGTCAGGTCTTGAGCATCTAGCAATGAAATTCAACTTGCCTAGAATGCATCTGTACAGCGTAGTGTCAGAAAACGCTTCAGCAGTACTATCTATCTGGTAACCTGTCACCATCGGTGTGTCTGCTGAGTTTGCATCAACCAAATTCAACCTGGTTAATACATCAGCAATTTTCTGTGTTTGGTGTACCAGAAAATTACCTGCTTGGTCCCTCTCCACCTGCAGAGAAAGATAGTTGGATACCTTACCAAGATCCTTCATGTCAAAGTGCTCCTTCAGCTGAGCTAGGGTACTTTGGTAAAAAGCCTGATTCTTCCAAAACATCAGAAGATCATCAACAAAACATAAACAATACAGTTTGTTTTGCCCCTCCTCCTTGACAAACACACATGGATCAGCTTTGCCCTGGTGAAAACCTAGAGAAAGCAACGTCTCAGTGAGTTTTGTGTTCCAACACCTGGCACTCTGCTTGAGACCATATAAGGATTTCCGCAGTTTACAGACCATTCCCTTCTGTATCTGCATTCCATCAGGTGGAAGCATGTACAGCTGCTCGTCCAAAACCCCGTACAAAAAAGCTGTATTAATGTCATGATGGGAAACATGCAGTTTCTCCTCTGCAGCTATCTTGAGCATCAGCCGAATGCTCTCATATTTGACAGTGGGTGAGTAGGTCTTGTGGTAATCCTGTCCTGGTACCTGTGAAAAACCTCTGGCAACCAATCTGGCTTTGTGTCTGACAACCTTGCCATTCTGGTCTGTCTTGGCCTTGAAGACCCATTTGCTGCCAACCAGTCTCATTCCTGGGACTACCGGTACCAACTCCCAAGTTTGGTTCCTGTTCAAGGAATCAACTTCAGCCTTCATGGCATTAAGCCAAGGCTCAGCATCTTTAGAGGTTAACTCCTGAATCTCTTTGAAGCTTGAAGGTTCCCACACCTTCTCTGAGCTACTAAGAACAACAGTTGCTGTCTTAGCAAACTCATCAGCAAATCTCTTTGGAGGTCTGCCTTTGGTCGCCCTTTCAGACCTGCATACTAGACGTAAGTCTTCTGGACTCATCTCCTCCTTCTTAGGAGAAAAGTGACCAATGGTGAACAGTGGTTCTTCCAGTTCATTGTCAGACGCATCAGATGGTCTGACTGAGGCCTTTGCGCTCTTGTAGTCTGCTGTGTCATCACTGTCGCTGACACCAGCAGCAGCGCCACCCACTGAACTGGAATCCGAACTCTGATCATCATCATCATCATCCTCAGCTTCCTCAACATCATCTGCCTTTTTCCCATCACCTTCATCCTCCTCTGGGTAACTCTGGAAAATTCCCACATCCCCCCCCCCCCACTTAGGATTGTACTCAACACTCTTGGTGAACTTAATGGACTTAGAGTTAGTCATCCATACCCTGTATGCCCCTTTTTCGTACCCCATGAACAAACCATGTGCCCCATGCTTCCCAAGCTTGTTGCTCTGTGGGGTGTGTACCCACATGTCAGAACCAAAGATTCTCATATGCTTGACGTTCGGTTTCTTACCAAACATTTTCTCATACGGAGTACAACCAATAGGTGATGACAGTCTGCGATTTATGGTATAAACTACCATTGACAGAGCTTCCCTCCAAAACTTCTCAGGGAGGTTGGCATCATGCAACAAGGTTTTTAGGCCTTGAAGCAAAGTTTTGTTTGCTCGCTCAGCAAGTCCATTCATCCATGGCGATCTAGGTGTTGTCAGGTCATGCTGGATTCCCTTCTCAGTCAGGAAAGCTTCAAACTGCTGAGAAGTGAACTCCCCGCCCCGATCGGTAAAGAGGCAGCCGATACGTTTACCGTGAACATTCTCCAACCAAGCACAGAATGCCTTGAACCTAGGAAACGCTTGCGATTTCTGCTCAAGCATAAACACATGAATGTACCCAGAAAAAGAATCAATTAGAACCATGAAGTACCTTGCTCCTCCCAAAGAGGGCGCAAGTGGCCCAACCAGGTCTGCGTGCACAAGCTGGTAGGGTTTGGAAGCCTGCCTGCTAGACTCCTTGCCTTTTGGAGCAACCTTCACCTTGTTCTCTGCACAAGATACACATTTCATGTGATATTTACAAGGTTTGATGTTCAAACCTTCAACCAACTCTGGCATCTTGGCTAGCGCTTGCCAAGAGAGGTGACAAAATCTTCAATGTGCATCGTGAATGCATCCTGCATGAAGAACTTTGTTAGTTTGTGCAACACAACAAGAATCAACATTAGACACAACAGCATCGTCATCATAAGTTATACAGAATAAGCCATCCATAAACTTTGCATGCAAAATGTTCTCTTTGCCTTTCCTGATGACACAGACATTCCTCTTAAAGGAAATCTCAAAACCACGCCCAGTCAGCTGTGGGACACTGAGCAAATTGTCCGCAGCTCCTGGAACATAAAGTACATTACTGATGGTTGTATGCAAACTTGCAAGTTTAAGAGTCCCTTCTCCTGCAATTTGCAACGTCCTTCCATCAGCCAGGTGGATCTCACCATCTTGAGGTGTGAAGGAGATAAACAGGTGCTTATCCTTCGATAAATGGCGGCTTGCACCTGAGTCCACAATAAACCTGGCTTTTGGAGCAGTCTTTGCAGCAAGCAAAACCTTGTTTTTCACCGGCGTGGGCTTTTGCAGCTTGCCCCCCTGCTCCTGGCCATCAGACTTGCCTTTAGCCTTTGGTGAGGCAGTGCCAACAAACAACGCTTTGTTTTTCCCTGACGTGGGCTTTCCACCCCCCTTCTGCTTCTGGCCATCTGCAGGCATCTTGCTCTGTTTACCTCTGGCCTTCCGGCCTCTGCAAAGGCGATGACCTTGGTTCCCACGAGAAACAGAGCTCTCAGCTGCCGACTCCTTGGCTCCCCCTGGAGGCTGGAATGCTGCCTGGGATGACATCACAGTCTGCTCCCCCTGCAGCTTGCAACCGGTGCCCTCAGCATCCCTGCATTCACTCGCATTCTGGGAAACAGCCAGGACCTCCGATGCATTCACACTCTGGGCATTCAGCCTCAGTATACCAGACTCCATACTGACGCAGCAAACTCTCACACCATTTTGCCCAGGTCTGATAATTTTTCCCATTTAACTTTGGGCACTCAGCAGCTTGAGACGCTTGGAAAAAACCCCATTCCAGCCTTTTGCTTTAGCCGTGAGCCTTCAAAGACGTCTTATTTCGGCAGCTCATTAATCACGATGCCTCTGGCACAGCTGACAGGCCAATTAAGCCCTGCCATTACATCAAAGGCTTTTTGCCGCGGCTCAACAGAAAAGCCTCCTCTTTCGCTTTTCCACATACCTCAGCAGTCTGTCGCAGTCGCAGTCTTACTCTCCTGTAAGTGCCGTGAATCTGGGCCCGAAACCTGTTGTTGGGATACTGCCAGGGAGATAAAGTCCATCTGAGCCCCCAAGCCGGCTGCCGGACGAGCCATCGACCTCCCGTAGTTACAGTATCAGCAATTAGCGACACGAAGCCTAAGAAACAGCTTGCCACATTCTTGGGCTGGTGCACACTCTGTCAGCAGAATTCACACAGCAAAAGTTGCACTCAGGAGGGTATCATTTAGAATGTTTATTCAGCGTTGGTCAGAACAAAGAACAAACATGACCGCCTGCTAGCGTGTTCTGGCGCAGAGAGAGAAAACGAAAGCAATAGCAAACATAAACATCCTGAGAACAGGAAATGCGCAGACTCTGTGACTCACAAGCCTGCTCCCTTTTAAGGTGGAACGGAAATATCCTAACAGAGATACTGGTCCTGAAGGGTGGAGTCATTCCAGGACAAGTCCTGTGCCAACAGCCGAAATTCTGTGGCGTAGGCGGCCACTGTGGACTTGTCCTGTTTCAACTGCCGAATCGCCTGATTGGCTTGACTCCTCTTCTGAGGGTTGCCGAACGTGGTTTCCAGATGGTTGCAAAACCCTGTATAGTCTGTCAGCAAGGGAGAGTCTTGCCGGAGCAGCAGCAATGCCCACTTGGCCGCCCGGTCCTTCAACAAGCTGATCAGGAAGTGCACCTTGGTGTGGTCATCGGGGAAATTCTGGGCTCACCCCTGAATATACAACTTAGCCTGGGCAAGAAACATGGGAAAGCTGGCCAGGGACCCATCGAATTTCTCTGGTAGGGCCACTGGGTACTTGCCAGAAGCTGGGGCGTCAGCACCAGGAGCTGGTAAGGTGTTCAAACGCTGCTGAAGCACTGTAACTGCATTGCTTAGCTGCTGAACGGAGTGGGTCAAGACCTGGTTTTCCTGAGCCAATGCCACCAGCGCAGCCACCTGGTCAGCCATGGCTTCTGGTTCCTCCTGAACGCACCCCAACAAAGGGGGAGTGCGGATGTGGCAGGAGCAAACTGTGCTGGTCCCGTGGGTTACCCAAGAGGCTATGTCCATGTCCAGTCCTTGGTCAAAGGTGCAACGTGGAGGCAGTCTGTAGTAGCTGAAGTTGGGTGCAGGGCAGGGAGCTGGGTGAAGTCAGGAAGAGGCTTGCAAGCAGGGAGCCAGGGCGGGTCAGGAGCTCAGGCAGGAACTAACAACCAACAATGCTGCTTCTGCAACTTGGGACTGGGGCTGGCCGGCTTTTATCTGCCCTGAGGCATAGGGCGGCCCCGATCCTCTGGTGACTCGCCTCTCTAACCCTGAGTCTCTGCAGCCCAGGAGAGCCTGGAGGGTTACCGGACCCAGAGGCAACCTCAGCTTTCTCTGACGGGGCTGAGAGTGGAGCACCTGCAGGCAATGGGTCCTCCATCACCTCAGGAGACAGAGCAGACTCAGCTGGTGCCTGCACCTGAGGATCCAGCACGGGTGAGGACCCTTCAGGCTCATGCCCCAGCCCTGGCTCAGCTGGTTGTGGAGGAGGGGAATCGTGTGCAGGCTGGGATCCTTCAGGTTCAGCAGACAAGTCCGAATCCCAGGCCATCACACCTTGTCAACAATGTGGAACTTGTAGTAGGCTCCAATTTGGACTTAGCAGACATTTGGTCTTTATGAATGAACTGATTTATTGGGACTTCCGTCTATATTATTGCACTTTATGTGTTGTTTATGTGGAAGATAAACCTTTGATATTGTGATAAGAATATATAGAAGCTTATTGTTCATGTGAATGCACAGCCGGTTACGTCTTGTGTGTTTGTCTATTCCAGGAACAGCATTCCTGACCCAGATTTTCACAAGAAGTCCCTAAGATGATTCCCCTTTCAAACAGGATACGTGAACCTAGGCCAGTAGGGTCCTCCTCTCCAGCAGACGGACAACCCCTTCCCCAAACCCCCACTTCCCCATGAGGGTCTCCCACACCACCCATCACTCACCAGGATGGCTTTGGCCGTCTCCTGCTTGGAGCACTTCGGGGTGCAGAGCCCCCTGAGCTGAGCTGCCTGGCAGTTCTGAATCACCTCCAGCAGGTACAGCTGATTTTCCTCCAGCAGCTGAAAGGCAAAAGTCAGGCTGTCAGTTCCTCACAAAGGGAGGGCTTCTCCACATCCGAAAGTGCAGAGTGGGGGGCAAGAGGGCAGGTCTGAGTCCCTGATATGGTTCTCTCCAATACTCACCTCTGGGGGAGGGATGTGCAACCGCAGCACATCTGCAAAGAGAAGGACATGGGGACAGGTGAGTCCGTCCCTGAGCACCTGGCAAGGCTATTCCAAGAGTTTTCTCCTGGATTCCAAGTCCTACTGCAGGGGAGGAGGAACATCCCAAGCCTTGGCGGTCAATCCTGGCCTCCTTCAACCAGAATGTGACTCCCCAGGCCAGGGATAGGCAACTAAGGGTTGGGGGCTGGATGCGGCCCAATCGTCTTCTCAATCCAGCCCACAGATGATTTGGGAATCAGTGTGTTTTTAGATGAGTAGAATGTGTCCTTTTATTTAAAATGCATCTCTGGGTTATTTGTGGGGTATAGGAATTTGTTCATCCCCCCCCCCCAAAAAATTTAGTCTGGCCCCCCACATGGTCTGAGGGATGGTGGACCGCCTCACAGCTGAAAAAGGTTGCTGAGCCCTGCCCCAGGCTTACAAGATGGTCAATATCCGGTTCCACTCCATCCTTTTAAAATTTAAATCTCAAAACAGATCCCAACTTTCAGAGCATGTAAATCACATGAGTGGAAAGACCCCTGCTCCACTCACAGAAATAGGACTATACTTCCTTCTCCCACCTTTAAAGTAAACGTCTATGTAATGAAACCGAATTGATCCAAGTCTGCCTTCCTCCGCCAACCTCAACTTTGCTCTTCAAGCCAAAAGACAACCCTGCCCGTCCCCGAGTGAAACCCCCTGGCCTTTCATTGGTAGAGCCTCCACCATGCTAGTGGCGTTTACCTCAGCACAACACAGGAACTGACTGACTGGGCGCGAGATGCTTTCAGCCTCGGACACTTGGTGGGTTCTGAAATGGCCGTGCAGGCCAGATTCACGACCCTGGAGGGCTGGATTCGGCCCGCAGGACATAGTTTGAGGACCCCTGGTGTACACTGACTGGCAGCAGCTCCCCAGAGTTTCAGGCAGGGATTTTGTCCGGCCCTTGCAGGAGATGTCAGGGGTTGACCCCGGGACATTCTGCATGCCAAGCAGATGCTCTAGGGCTCCCCATATTTCACTAGCCTTTCAATGTTATGTTATTAGCAACCATGGAGATTCCACCTCCCTCTTTCGAAAGGAGAACATTGACCTGATCAATAGTATTATTATTATTATTATTATTATTATTATTAATATGTATACCCCACCCATCTGGCTGGGTTTCCCAGCCACTCTGGGCAGCTTCCAACAAAATATTAAAATACAATTGTCCATCAAATATTAAAAGCTTCCCTAAACATAACAACAACAACCATGCATTTTCAGTCCTTTTAATTAGCAATTAAGCATTTCTGGAAAGGGAAATGGCATACTTTTGTTGCGTGCATAAGCATGCATAAGAAGGTATTACTCATTTATGATGAGAATAGGATTTATTTCTTTTGAACTTTGCTTGGTTCCTCCTTGGTAGCCAGCGCCATTATTTCAGCAGGGCTAGAACTCAGGACCCGCTGCCTTGAGGGACATCTAAGAGCAGTTGGGCAGGGGAAAGGTCTCCCTTGGGAGGTGGGGGACTCTCCTTCCTGGGAGGTTTCTCAGCAGAGATCGGAGGGCCATCTGCCATGGATGCTTGAGCTGAGATTCCTGCATTGCTGGGGGTTGGACTAGATGACCCTGGGATCCCCTCCTCTCTCTCCACTCCTGAATTCCAGGAGGAGCTTCCTTGCCTCCTGCAAAGCCCTTTTCCCTGCAGGCTCTTCCTCTGGTTTCTGGCCAAGGGAGGGAGATGCTCAGAGTCCAGCCAGGAGCCTCACCCCCAAAAGGATATCTGGGCATGGGCGGAGCCAGGGGGGCAGCTGCCCCCCTAAATGCATAAGAAATAATAGAAATCTGAGAGAGGGCTGAGCGAGGGAGGACTCGGCTTGGCAAGGGTTAAAGGGAACTGAGCTGCCTTCCTAGAGAGGACAGGAAGCAAGGGGGGCAGGTCCTCCAGAGCCAAGGCCCCTCCCTCCCCAGTCCTTTCCTGCTTTGGTGTCTCTCCTGCAAGGGCTGCCTCGCTCTCCCCTCCTGGGATCTGGTGAGTCTCCTCTCTCTCCCCCCAGAGGGTGCAGTGGGGAGACGGGGGGGGGGGTCCCAGGGCTGCAGCAGGGGAGGGGGCCTGGGGGGCCAGATCTGCTCCTGCAGGGGGGGGACCCCAAGTCAGGGAGGAGGAGAGGGTCCTGCCAGGGAGGGGCCAGGTCTGCCACGCTCTCCTTCCTGCAGATCA
This sequence comes from Podarcis gaigeae, assembly GCF_964106915.1. Taxonomy (NCBI): domain Eukaryota; kingdom Metazoa; phylum Chordata; class Lepidosauria; order Squamata; family Lacertidae; genus Podarcis; species Podarcis gaigeae. The sequence continues at coordinate 106,427,701 of NC_139677.1, forward strand.
GAGGATCCCAAACTCATTTGGCCCTCCGCCCCCCCCTTCAGAAAAAAACTCCCTTCTTTAAACAAAGGAGTCCCTGGGAATTTAACTGTGTGACGTCGCTCAGCCTCATTGCACAACGGATGAAAAAGGTGCAAATGGTTTTCCAAAGCTGGACGAGGAGGTGGACTAGCCCCCCCAAAAAAAGGTGGGAGAGAAAGGCCAGGAATAAGGAGAGGGATCCCAGCCCAGAGTCTGGCTGCTGCATTGGGGACCAGTTTCCCAGTGTCTCCCAGGGCAGCTCCCCACGGAGGCCACTGCAGCAATCCCCTCGCACCCAGAGCAGGGCATCCCAGGACCACATCCTCTCTCTCCCTAAGGGATTGTTGCTGGAAAACCAGCCGAGCCAGAAATGGGCGCTGCTACTCACTGAGCCTCCAGGGACCTTGGCATCAGTGGCTGTGTGTGTGTTCAGCCATCTAAGAGAATAATAATAATAATAATAATAATAATAGATTACCCGCCTAAATTGCAAGGGATATGTCTTTGGCCCCACCCACTTGGCCCTCAGGGGGTTGGCCTGATACATACCTGGCCCTCAGAGCAAAGAAAAAGGGACCCCACCCAGGAGTCTGTCTTGAGAGTGGCAGAGAGTCCAGGTGCTAGAAAAGGTGAGGACCCCCACTAGAGCCAAGGATCCATTTATCACAAGATACAAATGACTCCCTTGTCATTCGGTTCTGACTTCATGCATTGACTGGAAGGCAGGAGAAACCAGGTTGATTAATCTCACAGAAATCCCTTCCGTTGCCTCCACAATTTGCATTGCTAGAAGGCTAGAGACATATTTCTTCTCCTCTTACTCCTCTTTCCCCCCAAAAAGATAGCCAATGGTCTGGGATGTGGTGCAGTCCAGCCCTAGTTCCCAGCAAGACTCATCCATGCTTGCTCAGGGAACCTTTTTCTTCTCCTGATATTAGACAACCTTTGTAACAGAACAATGTATTTGCTTTGTAGGATTTGCTAGCACTTCATTAGCACAGACAGAACTTGACAGAAGACCAAAGGGTTCCATCCGATCTCTCAGAGGCTTCCTGAGAGCACAGATGGATGAGCGAGACCCAGCTGGCCCTGGAGCAGGAAGAGGCCATGCCATCCAAACTGGAAGCAGTGGGGGATTCTGGGAAAACTCTGGGCAGAAGATCCTAGGTGAGGAGGACACCCTCCGCCCAGAGGTGCAGAGCCAGCAGTTGAGGCAGTTCTGCTGCCAGGAGGCCAAAGGACCCCGAGAGGTTTGCAGCCGACTCTACCACTTTTGCCACCAGTGGCTGAAGCCAGAAAGGCACACGAAAGCTGAGATGCTGGACCTGGTGATCTTGGAGCAGTTCCTGGCTGTCCTTCCCCCGGAGATGGAGAGCTGGGTGAGGGACTGTGGAGCGGAGACCAGTTCCCAGGCGGTGGCCCTGGCCGAAGGTTTCCTCCTGAGTCAGGCAGAGGAGAGAGAGCAGGTGAGAGAGACTTTGCTCTGGATACTCCCAAGGGGCTCCAAACAGGATGGAGAACATCCCATAATGCTCTACTGTTGGCCCATCTGTTTTCTGGGAAAGCATCCATGGAATGAGATCTCACACCCTTCAAGTCTTTGTCATTCTCTTTCTAGTATTTCTCCCCATTCTCTGTTTTGAATCCTTGTTTCTTTTTCAGGGAAAGGATCATTTTGCAGAAATGGACCTGGATTCCTGTGAGGCAGAGAGGCCTCCGTTGGACACCAGAGTGAGGTCACTGGGTAAGGAGGAAGGTGGTTTTTCTCCATTTGGTCTCATTCTGTTGGTTTTCCAACTCATCTGAGGGTTCTTTTCACCTTGTTTTGGGGAGAGACAGTTGGGAACAAGGGTCCAGAGGAGGGGAGATGTATTTCTGCACAAACAAACATATGAAATGGGCACAAACGTCCAAATGCTCTCAGTAGGTAAGTCTTTCTCAAAGGCCCATCTGTAGTTAGAGATGCCCTGTTTCACCTGTGAGGGAAGCAGACACTCCTGGCGTCCTGCTTAACCTTTTTTTCTCTTGCAGGTGGCAGAAGGATGCCGGCAAGACCTCCTGATCCGTCTTTTCATGGGGGCAGAAGGGAAGCAGCGGCTGTGGAACCAGATCAGGTCAGGGGAAGCTGCCTTGTGGGGACAGAGGCCAAGGGATGGAGCAATGTCATGGACTGGTTGGGCACAGAGGAATGGTGGGAGGAAGCAGCCGGGGAACCAGGAAGGGAAGACGGCTCAGAGCTGAAGGAGTGGAGGTGGAGGAAGGATGAGCAGTGAAAGGGAGAAGCCTGGGAAGAGGAGGTGTCCGAGGCTGAAGGGGAAGCAGGGCTTAGTGAGCTGGGAGACTCTGTGGCAGAATGCAGTCCAGAATCAGAGGCGGAAGAGGAAGGAGGTGAGTGGGCAGAGGGAGGGCGAGAGACAGAGTTGAGTCAGGAGAAGGAGGAGCCACCGGTGGCTCCCTCTCCTTCTGCCAGAAGCCACCCTCCCTGCTTGTCTCTCAGAGCCAGGAGACCAAAATAGGCTTATTTTAATTGTAGATTGATCACTGAATGCTAAAATTGTTTTCTAAGGAGTGGACAAATGAGAACAAATAGTGGCCTGGATTCACCTAACCAGCCCCATCGGATGAAAAATGGGGCCTGCCCCCCATTCCTCCCCCTCTCCATGCTCCCAGGAACCCCTTGAATTTGGCTTTACAGCATTGGGAGGGAACTCCCTAGAACAGCACATGAGGAGAGGAGAAAGTGGATCCTTCCATCTGGCAAACTGGAATCCCTGCATGGGCAGAATGATTTGAAAACCACATGTGGAAGGACTTCCGGGTTAGCGTCATCGGCAGTGGCAGAGCTCCTCTGACTGAGAGGAACCCGCTCCGTGAAATTCAGGTCTTGCCGCCGTGGCGAAGGCGGAGACCCTTCAAAAATCCCAGGCGGAGGAAGCCTGGGAACGTGGGATTCGGCTGACACCAGGAACGCCTCCCCTACTCGTAGAGAACCCCCTTTTTGGGGGATCCAAAGCGACGTGGGGCGAGTGGCGCAGTGTTTGGATTCGACCGCTATTTTTACGGAGTGAAGCCGCACAGCCGTTGCCGGAGAGCGCTGACTTTTTCTTTTTCTTTTCTTTTTATATATAATATTTATTGAGTTTTCCAATATGAACATACAAATACAAAACAATTACAATAAAAACAAACACAAACAAAAAACAACAAGTATAATTCCAAAACTTATTTTCTCAACCTAATTTCCCCGACTTCCTCATACCTCACCATTTTGTATTCTAGTTTCATTATCCCGTCAGCAACTCCATTCCCCTATTTCCCAAAAGTTTTTTAATAGTTCCATTCCTTTTCTTAGTCTAATGTCTCTGAAAACCACCATATTTTTAAGTCCATGTCAATCTAACATTCCTTAATCTTATAGTATTTGTTAAGATAGTCCTTGAATTTCTTCCAATCTTCTTCCACTGTCTCTTTCTCCTGGTCTCGGATTCTGCCCGTCATCTCTGCAAGTCCCATATAGTCTGTCATCTTCATCTGCCATTCTTCCAGGGTTGGTAAGTCTGATGTCTTCCAATACTTTGCAATAAGGAGCGCTGACTTTTTCTTGTGGACAGTTGGATTTCAAACAACAACCCGTGAGTAGAACGGGAAATTGGGCTTTTAAAATAATTTAATTTGGCATTGAACGGGGAAGGTCTAAACAGGAAGTCCACCTCCCCTTTCTGTAAATAGACTGAAGCAAAGAACTTGTTAACTAAGGTCTTGGAAAGTTCTACGTAAAGGATTAAAACTCCACTGATTGAAACTATTCTAATACCGCCTTTGGAAGCAGGGGAAGCCTGCAGGAGAAGGTGAAAATTTAAGAATTGAAGTGCCATATCCCTAAATCTGGGAGTGGTCTGTGAGGAGCCCATCGACGGTGAATAGACAAATTTGACAGCTAGCTGTCAAGATACAAAAGAAAGACTTTGTTTCCATTGTCCGTTTCTGCGTTTAAAAAGAAGGAAAGGTAATTGGAATTGTTACTAATTTACTTTTGAGACTTTTGGGACTGTGCTGGAAGGATTGATAAATGGAGACTGTTTCCCTCTAGAGGGAGTTTTGGGACATTGTTACAAGAATGCAGCTGGGAAATTGGTTTTAAAGATAAAGGCTCTGAGAAACCAGCTTTGACCTTGAACATTTCAAGGATGTCGGTAGAGAAAGAAGTAGCGTCTGTACTGAATAGGACATTTTATCTATTGGGAAAGCTGCATGAACAGATAGATGCCATGGCTACCAGTGTTGATATTTTGGGAACAAAAGTGGGCATCAGCAAAGAAGTCGACAAGAATCCGGCACAGGAATCTTTTTCAATTGAACAAATTGAAAAACCAGAGAAGGAGAAAGTTGTTGTTAAAGTGATGCAAGGGGGAGCCTTAACCCTACAGAGGCAAATGGAGGATTATAAGTTGAGGCCTTATATGATTGTAATTAGGAGAAGCCAGTTTCAGGAGATGGGAGCCTGGCTTGATCTGGAAAATGAAAGGTGGAGAGATCACTTTATGTGGGGATCAAATGACTTTTGGGATATGAATCTGAGCCAGGAGGAGATTGGAGTCTTTGGGGCCTTTGGACTTGGAAGAAGTGTGAAACAAGATTTGGAATACTTTATGGGCCCTATCCTTAACTATGGAAATCTGGCAGACCTGCTAAGAAGGAATATGACCATCGTTGGGTTGGAGCCCCCCCCCCCCCCGAGAACTGCTTTTTAATACCAAAGATTATCAAGAAGATCGGCAGATGGGACATGAAGAGGAGTTAAGAGCCCCGGATTTAAGATCTCCAGGTTGATGGACTGTTGGAGGTTGATGGAACTGTTGGTAGGGGCTGAGACCGGGCAGGGGAGATGGTGAAAGAAAATTGGGAATTTAAAGTGCATATATCGAGACTTTAAAAAAAAAAAAATTTAATGAGAGGTGGGAAAATCGTGGAATGAAATTTTTATGACCCTAGGGGAAACGTCTTAAGAAAATAAGTTCAAATATATCAGTTTTAATGAGAAATAAGATTAAATAAGGTAAAAGTGGATGGCTAATTGGTGAAAGAGAGAATGGAAAATTACCATATATTAAGATAAATTATTAGGATAAAAACAAAGATGAAGGATTTGCTGAAATACCTATTTGAACTAGAATACAAAGAGGGGAGGTGTGAGGAGGTCAAGGAAATAAGTTAAAGAAAGAAAATTATGTAAAGGTTTGACTTGGGTTTTTTTCTCTTTGATTGTATTTATATCTAATTATTTTTCTTTTTTCTCTCCTTTTTATCTGTTTTTGTTTTTTGTTTTTTTTCTTGGATGTGACTTTTTTTTTGTGTGCATAATTTTTATTGGTTTACAAAATCAAAATACAAACAAACATAACAATTCTCTACATATTCTATATGAAGATGACTTCCTTCAGTCTTACCACGAATCGTCCATACTACTAATAAACATTATTTCTGCGTTTCTTTGTTTGTAATGCCATAAGTCCTTTCCATTTGTACATTTCCTTTTGGACATTACCCTTTACCTCTTACAGAGCATCTTTGAAACCCACCAGAGTTATCTGATCATCAATTAGATTTTCCAGATATTTTGTGAAACTTTCCCAGTCTTTGACAAACCTCTGATCCTTTATGTATCTGATTTTTCCTGTCAACCTGTCCATCTCCGCATATTCTAATAATTTCGATCTCCAATCCTCCAATGACAGTATACCCTCTAATTTCCAATTTTTGGCTATTAAGACCCTTGCTGCGTTGTTGCATATTGGAATAGCTTATGATCTTTCTTCTTGATCTCCCTTCCCACCAGACCCAGCAGGAACGCCTCCGGTCTTTTAACAAAGGTATATTTTAACATTTTCTTCATTTCATTATATATACTCTCCCAAAACCCTTTAACCTTTTGGCATTCCCACCACATATGGTAGAAAGTTCCCTCCTTTTCCCTGCACTTCCAACATTTATTGCTAGATCCGTACATTCTTGCTAGTTTTGCAGGGGTCAGATACCAGTGATAGAACATTTTCATTAGGTTCTCTTTTAATAACACACAGGCCGTGAATTTAAGGTGTTGGTTCCAGAGTTTTTCCCACTCTTCAAAATAGATATTGCGACCCAGATCTCTAGCCCAATGTATCATTACTGCCTTAACTTCCTCGTCAACTAGGTTCCAATCCAATAATTGTTTATACATTTTGGACAGAGTTTTTGTATTATTTTCCAAAATCTCGGTTTGAAATCTAGAACTCTTGTCAGCATAACCTTTATCTTTAACATCTTTCCTAAACATTCCGTTTATCTGATGGTAATGCAGCCAGTCATACACTTGGGACTTAACCTGGTCGTACGGCCTCATTTTCCACTTTCCTTCCTCCTTCATTAATAGTTGTTCGTAAGTTACCCATTTGGCTCTCCTATCGCTCTTTTTAACCGCCATAGCTTCTAGTGGTGACAGCCATTGTGGCGTTTTAGGTTCCAAAACATCTCTGTACCTTTCCCACACTTCCATTAGAGGGCCCCTGAAGATGTGATTTCCAAATTCTTTGTGCACTTTCTTCCTCTCATGCCACAAGTATGCGTGCCACCCGAATCGATTATCGTGGCCTTCTAAGTCTAGCACTTCCGCCTCTTCTAGTTTTATCCATGTTTTGACCCAGCACAGGCATGATGCCTCAGAATATAATTTCAAGTCTGGCAGGGCGAAGCCTCCTCTTTCTTTAATATCCGTTAATAGTTTAAATTTTATTCTCGGCTTCCTTCCCTGCCAGATAAATTTGGAAATCTCCCTGTGCCAGGTTTTGAATATTTTTGTGCCTTTGATCACCGGGATGTTTTGAAAATAAAATAGTATTCTTGGAAGTACCGACATTTTAATTGTGGCTATTCTACCCCAGAATGACAGTTTAAGTCTGCCCCACGTTTCTATATCTTTTTTGACTCTTTTCCACGTTGTTTCATAGTTGTTTTTAAATAAATCTATGTTCTTAGACGTTACCCATATGCCCAGATATTTCACTTTTTTGGTTACTTCTATTTCTGTTTCTCTTTGTAGTTCCTCGATTTTATCTGCCGACATATTTTTAGTTATTATTTTTGTTTTCCTTTTATTTAATTTAAAGCCCGTTACTTCCCCATATTGATCAAATTCTGCCAATACCTCTTTTATTGAGTCGAGTGGATCTTCCATTGTTACAACCAGGTCGTCTGCGAAAGCCTTAGTCTTATATTCGTGTTGACCGACCCTGATTCCTTTGATTTCTTTATTATCTCTAATGGAATTAAGTAGAACCTCTAGTATCATTATAAATAATAATGGGGACAGCGGGCATCCTTGTCTTGTTCCTTTGGTTACTATTATTTCGGTCGACTCCACATTATTTATTATTAATCTTGCTCTTTGTTCGGTATAAATTGCTTTTATCCCATTGTAAAATTCAGTACCTACTTCCATATATTCCAGTTGTTTCAGCAGGAATTCCCAGTTTACATTGTCGAACGCTTTTTCAGCGTCCACAAATAACAATAAACCTTCTTTGTCGCATCTTTCTGTTAAGTATTCTATAATATTGATAACATTCCTTATGTTATCTTTCATTTGCCTTCTTGGCAGAAAGCCGGCTTGGTCTTTATGAATACTTTCTACCAATACAGTTTTTAGTCTCCTTGCCAGGACTCCTGTAAAAATCTTATAATCTATGTTTAACAGGGAGATCGGTCTATAATTTTTAATTTGTTCTAGGTCTGAATCTTGTTTGGGGATTAGTGTAATCAATGCCTCCTTCCACGTCTCTGGTATTTCTCTTTCCTTAAGAATGTTGTTCATCACTTCTTGTAGTGGATTCACCAATACCGATTCCAACTCTTTATAGTATCTACTGGTTAACCCATCTGGGCCTGGGGCTTTCCCATTTTTTAGGTCTGTTATTATTGCTTTAATTTCTTCTGTCTCGATTGGGGCGTTTAACTCTTCTTTTGCAGCTGTAGTAATTTTGTTAATATTTTTGGATTTTAGATATCTCTCTATTTTTCTCGTCATATTTTTTCCTGTATTTTTAAAGAGTCCTCCATAGAAGTCCGTAAAGGCTCTCCTTATTTCTTTTGGCTTGTTTATCTCTGCTCCTTCCACCACTATCTTATTTATTATACTCTGTTCTTTCCTTTTTTTCAATTGCCACGCTAAAAGCTTCCCTGGTTTGTTGGCATATTCAAAATTCCTCTGTCTCAATCTTTTAACCTTCCATTCTATCTCTCTATTTATCAGCATTGCGTATTGGGCTTGTAGTACCTTGATATTTTCTTTTATTTTCTTATTTTTTGGGTTTTGACTTAATTTCTGTTCATTCTCCATTATTTGTTGTGCGATTTCTTTTTTTCCTTTTTCCCTCTTTTTATTTTTAATTACGCTCTGTTGGATAAAGAAACCCCGCATCACCGCCTTGCCTGCATCCCAGACCACCCTTGGCTTTGTACCTTTGCCTAAGTTATCCTCAAAATATTCTTTTAGTCTATTTTGGGCCTTTTCTACTATCTCTTGGTCATCCAACAGATAGTCCTTTAACTTCCATCTATTTAATCTGCTTTCTTGCCCTTTCAATTCCATTTTTACTGGGTTGTGGTCTGAGATTGTTCTGGCCTGGATCTCTACCTTTTTCGATCTTAAAACTAATTCTTTCGAAATCCAAATCTGATCCAGTCTTGATAGTGACTCGTTGGGTTCTGAATGGAAGGTGTATTGTTTTTCCAGGGGGTATTTATATCTCCAAATATCCACTAAGTTGCAGTTTTGGACCAGGGAAAAGAAAGTTCTGGGTAACTTCCCTTCTTTACCTTTGGTATTCCTTTGTCTGTCTGACTCTAACGACACCACACCGTTCATGTCTCCCAACAATATAATTTTCTGGTCTGCGTAGTCAGATAACTTTTCTTCAAGTCTCCCGTAAAACTCTGATTTATTGTCATTGGGGGCATATATTCCCACTATTATTATCTTTTCTCCCTGCCAGTTAATTTGGACTGCTGATATCCTTCCTTCTTCGTCTTTGAATAATTGTTTCGCTTCAATTTGTTTATTAATGTAAATAACTACCCCCCTCTTTTTACTCTGATCTGAGGATATAAATTCATTTCCTAATCTATGATTGATCAAAATTCTTTTGTGCTTCCTCGCTATATGCGTCTCTTGGAGACAAATAACATCTAGGCCTTCCTTCTTCAGAATATACTCAATTTTATTCCTCTTTCCCTTATCGTTCATCCCATTAACATTCCAACTGTAAACCTTTAACACCATTTTGATTTAATTGAGAGAGAGGAAGAGGAGTGGCTGTTGTTTCTTTTTTAGATTTCTTCTTCCGTCACTCCCTCCTCTCCCTCCTCCCCTCCCGAATTCCTCCCTCCTCCCTCCAAGTCCCCCCCGGTTCCCCCCTCCCCTCCCCCACCCCCTCTCCTTTGCGGTTTCAGTTCTTTATATTTCCTCAAAAACTTGTCTGTTTCTTCTGGATTTGACAATTTTTGTCTCTTGCTTCTATATGTAAAGGAGATGCCTTCGGGAAACTCCCACTTAAACTCAATGTTATTCCTTTTTAGTATCTGTACCAATTCTCTATAGGTATCCCTACGTTTTAGGAGCCTAACTGGGATGTCTTTAAAAATCACAATGGTATTCCCTTCAATGTTTAACCTTTTCTCTCTGTTTTTTTGGAGAACCCTATTTCTTATTTCTCTATCCTTAAACACAACTAGGCAGTCTCCTACGATTCTTTTATTCTTTGGTGTCTTAGTTTTTAGTCTGAAAGCCGATTGCACTGCCTTTTCAACCTCTTCTGTTGGTGCTTCCAGCCAGGGAGCTAATTCTATTATTAGTTTCTCTTTTATATTTTCTCCCGGGGCTTCGGGTATCCCTCTCATCCTAAGATTAGGCTCCCTCTGTCTTAGTTCATTCATGGCAATCCAGTCTTTCATATCCTCTTGGCTTTTGTTCAAATCCAGAATCTCAGCTCTGATCTTTTCCTCCTCGCGCCTTACATCTCTCACTTCTGCTTTTGTCTTTTTCAAACCTTCCTCCACTGTCTGTGTCCTCCTGAATACCTCTTTCAGTTGACTCTTCAATTCACTAACTGTTTCGTCTAGCTTCTTATCTACTTCCCCTATTCTGTGTTCCACTTGCTCTAGTTTACGCTCTACATTTGTCTCACTCTGTTTTATCTCCGCAAACATTCTCAAAATCTCTGCTCTGAAGTCCCCCTCTTGCTTTGATCCTTTCCTTTCCACTGGTGTTCCTCCTTCAGGTCTTTTCCCAGTGTTTGACATTCTTAATGCTAGAGGAGATCTGATACTTAATACTTAGTACAGCAGATAATATGATTACAACACTTTTAAACTGAGATTAGTTTGCCCTGATTAGTTCTACCCCACAGTTTTTTATCCGTCCTTAAATTATTCACGTAAAACCACTTATTCTTTTTCACTGTGTTACACCCTTAGGGATATTCAGATAAACCCACGGGTTTGAGGTTCATATATCTGAAAGTTCATACGTCGGCAGTGGAGATGTACCTTAGATATACCTTAGATTAGCACTGAAAAATTAAAAAGTTATTGAGTATTGTTTGGGTAGGGGGATCAAAAGTTTCCCCGTCAAGAATCCACACCCCTTCTACCTGTGAGAGACCAAGGGTAAGGAAGGGGAGAAAAGGGGAGAAAAAAAAGGAGAGAGAAGAGGAGAGAGGAAAGAAGAGGGGGGGAGGAAGGGAGGAGAAGGAGAAATCAGGGGGTAAAGGTGTTGGATTAAGAATGGGGGAGAGAGAAGAAGAGAGGGCTAAATCAAATTGTAAAGTTCTACATATAATAGTCACTCCGTCCACTAGATGGCGCTCTCTGTCGTTGTATAGCTTAGTTCTGAAGGGGAAGCTCACTGCGTAGAGAGTCTTACAGCACAAACCCCAAACACCCAAAGGATTCGACAACACAAAATAGCGGTGGAGTATCTGAGTAGCGCTGGCTGTCGCTGTTTAGTTCAAGGAAACAAACTCTTTGCACGTGCAAGCCAAGGGTCCAGCTGCGTAAATGGAGGCTGTATCCCAATCCTTAAGCAATCCGCTGAGATCAAGGAGAGTGCTGATAAGCCCAATCTAGCGCTGGGATATCAACAGGTAAACAGTAGCACAGTCACCAAGTTTCCAATCAAATTCGCCTGAGCTGCTGGAGAGGTAAATTTTTATTATTCTTTTTGTTCTTTGTTGTTCTTTTTAAACTGATCGCTAGCCCCTTCTGTTTCCGTTAATGGCGTCTCTCCTCTTCCGCTTTCCGCTGGGCATAGCGCTAAAAAATTGATGTTTCCCAGCGCTCCTTTTAAGTTGTTTAGACTGTTCAATTTCAGTAACTTCTTCTTCTGTTCCCTGTTTAGACACCTCTTTTTCAGAGGGGGTCCGATATTTAGTGTAAAAGTCTTTTTAGGGAAACAAAATAGTCTCTAGTGGTGGTTCGATATGTTTACCCTTGCTCTGCTGTTTCTCTGCGTGTTTATCAATTCCTGATAAGGGCTGAACCCCTGTGACTTCGCTTTTTACCCGTGACGCTTTAATTCCACAATTGTTAAACCTTTAAGCTTAGTTCTTTCTCCGGGTTTCTTGTGTTTGGAAACGGGGCGCTAATCCCCGGCGAGGGCTGGGCTGTCCTTTGTTGGAGGGGGGGGAGGAAATGGCTGCCTCGGACCTGCTGCCTAGCGCCGCTGTTCTCTTCACCTTTTACAAGGCTACCTGACAGCGGAGCAAGCCGCGTCTGGTCTCCGCTGGCTCCCTGTATCTCCGGACACCCTCCGGGCGTGTATCTGGGGTGCTCTCGCCCTTCGGCACCCCCTTTTCCCCCTCCTTACCGGACTGGGTTCGCGTTCACAGCCGAAACCCTTCCACACCGGAAACGCGCACCGCCGGACTTGGAAGAAGTGTGAAACAAGATTTGGAATACTTTATGGGCCCTATCCTTAACTATGGAAATCTGGCAGACCTGCTAAGAAGGAATATGACCATCGTTGGGTTGGAGCCCCCCCCCCCCCGAGAACTGCTTTTTAATACCAAAGATTATCAAGAAGATCGGCAGATGGGACACGAAGAGGAGTTAAGAGCCCCGGATTTAAGATCTCCAGGTTGATGGACTGTTGGAGGTTGATGGAACTGTTGGTAGGGGCTGAGACCGGGCAGGGGAGATGGTGAAAGAAAATTGGGAATTTAAAGTGTATATATCGAGACTTTAAAAAAAAAAAAAAATTAATGAGAGGTGGGAAAATCGTGGAATGAAATTTTTATGACCCTAGGGGAAACGTCTTAAGAGAATAAGTTCAAATATATCAGTTTTAATGAGAAATAAGATTAAATAAGGTAAAAGTGGATGGCTAATTGGTGAAAGAGAGAATGGAAAATTACCATATATTAAGATAAATTATTAGGATAAAAACAAAGATGAAGGATTTGCTGAAATACCTATTTGAACTAGAATACAAAGAGGGGAGGTGTGAGGAGGTCAAGGAAATAAGTTAAAGAAAGAAAATTATGTAAAGGTTTGACTTGGGTTTTTTTCTCTTTGATTGTATTTATATCTAATTATTTTTCTTTTTTCTCTCCTTTTTATCTGTTTTTGTTTTTTGTTTTTTTTCTTGGATGTGACTTATTTTTATGTATTGATTTATTTTTTCTTTGTTTCTTTTTCTAATCTTTAAAACTTGAATAAATATTATTTTAAAAAAATGAAAACCACATGTGAAGTACTACTTATTTGCACAGAGACGAATACCCATAATTAAAATGCAGAATAAAATAAGCACCCATAATTAACATGTACAGCAAAGCAATCCTATTGAAACAACACCGCAGTTTACAGGAAGGAAACAACAGAGCATTGTGTAGCAGATCATATTTCTGCTGTCTCAGAGGAGGACATTTCCCTTTTTCTTTTAGGGTCCAGTGTGCTTTGAAGATGTTGCAATTTGTTTCAAGGATGAGGAGTGGGAGTTGCTGGATCCTGAACAGAGAGCTCTGCATAAGGACGTCATGGAGGAGAATCGTGGGATCGTGGCCTCTCTTGGTAAGGCTCCCTGTGAGATCGTCGTATCTGCCTGGAAATTCAAAAAATGCATCTATGGACCAACCTCATATATTTTCACAGAGTTCAATAGTGGCCCTATAACACCTGGGAACTTAACACCCCCACAATAAACAGTAACTTATAGTTTTTTCTTTGAAAAATCTTCCTCAAATTATTCCTTTTTCTACCACGATTGGGCTGGTCTCAACTGCCCAGGCCATCTTAAATGTCAGCTTCAGAATTGTTAGGAAAGATAAGTAGCTTCAGGTTTTCTGTTTTTGTTTTTGCTCCTGTCAGTCTTGGGTTGACCAAAGAGATGACTGACATTGGAGATGGAGGGGATGCCATGACTGGGCCAAACAACATCTGCCTTACAACGCCTTCCCATGAAGTGAACCAAGTTTTTAGTTCTGCATCTGTAATAATGGGAAACCAAGACTGAATTATTGCCTCTGTTAATTGGGCTTTATTGCTGGGTTGCTTCTGACTAACAAGTTTCTTTAGTTGGCTCCAAAGATTTCCGATTGGGTTAAAGTTCCCAGGCTATTCCCAGGCCATTCCAGCAGTGAAATATCATTATCTTGAAAGCACTTTTTGCACACAGGAGCAACACGACATAGAGTTGAATCCTGTTGAAATAATACATAAAAATAAAAATATATAAATATATAAATGCTTCAGTATCTGGGAAAAGATCTGTTGGGATTCGCAGGATGATGAGTAAGTCTGCAGGCTTCAACAGGCTGATGCAATACTGTCAGGGAACTGACATCAGAGCAAGAGGCGGAGGCAGGGCTCCAGAGCGATGCCGGAGAGGGGACCAGCAGGGGGGAAGGAATTCAGCATAACACCAGTAGAGAAGAGAGGGAGATGGAGGAATTGGAGACAGGTCTCCAAGACCCTTCACCAGAGACTAGCGGAGAGAGCGCTGACACGCCCCTGCCTTCCCCTTACTTGCGCAGACAAGTTCCACACAGGGAACATAGGAGGAGACTCGGGGTCAAACAGCTCTTATGCTGGAAGAGGTTCAAGAAACACCCACTGACGGATTCTGCAAGTGACTGACCGGTCACGGAGTGTGAGCTGTCAGCCAAAGCATGGTTGGCCAGGCAATATAACTAAAACTGAAGGCAACTTACGCACAAGTAACCCCCTTACAACCATTACAAATACTCTGTGAACAGTAAGTGTGGTGGTTGTGCTGTGGTGTGGTGATGCTGTGGTGGAGAGTATTTGTTTGCCTTAAGGAGCAGGTACTCTGTATGGACTGTTTTTGTAAATACCTGTATATAGCTCACATTAAAAAGACTGCACTGGAAAAACCTGGGACTCTGAGCGTTTCTGCTAAAAGCGCCGCGAGGAATTTGCGACAGGGTTATGGGCCCAGCACGCTTCCGCTGCGCAAGAGTACAGGTGGCAGTTATCTAGCCGTGGGTGCTGGAGGTGAGCTGCAGGGATGGAGCAGTCCAGAACTGGCGTGTTGCTGGAGAAGCTGACGGCCACGAACTACAGCATCTGGCCAGTCCGCATGCAACACTTCCTCAAGCGTGAGGGCCTGTGGAAGGTGGTGGAAACTCCACCGCAGCCCCCTGAGGAGCATGAGGACGATGATGAAAAGCTGGCACTAGTAGAGGCCCAGGTAGAAAAGGATGAGAAAGCTTTGGCTACGATCATTCTTGGAGTGGACGACAGCCAGCTAGTCTACATAGCTGATAAGGTGACGGCAAGTGAGGCGTGGAATGCACTCAAGGCTGTCCATGTGCGAGAGACAGCTGGCTCACTGATAACATTGACCAGGAGACTGTACCGGTGTCGGAAGAAACCGGGGGACTCCCTGGTGAACCACCTAAAATTCCTAACAGGCTGTTTCCAGGAGCTAGCCTTAAGAGGGAGGCCTGTGGGGGAAGAGGACAAAGTCTTTATAGTCCTGAGTTCCCTTGACAACAGCTATGATATGCTGGTCAATTCCTTCGAGTCTGTAGAGACTTATAAGCTGACTCTGGAATACGTTACTGGACGGTTGTATGCAGAGGAGGACAGGCGTGCAGAGCGAAAGATGACCTCAGTCCAGCTGTTGGAGCATCCCAGAGGGAACAACAGCTGGGAAGAGCAGAGGTGTCGTGAGCCGTAGAAACAGCCAGGAGGAGCTGCTGCAGACCAGCCAGTGGTCAACAAAGTAAAAAGGTGTTTTTGCTGCAAGTCCAGTGGACATCTGCTTCGGGACTGCCCGAGAAAACAACAAAAACAGCAGAAGCACAGGAGGCAGCAGAGAGAGTCTACCGCTTGGGTGTCTGCAGATGGTCAAGAAAAGGAAGAGCTGTGGGTTCTGGACAGTGGAGCTTCTCAAACCTTTTGTAAAAGAAAAGGATTGCTAACTGATGCTAGGGCTTCAAACAAAAAACATGTAAGTCTTGCTACGGGCCAGAAAGCTAATGTAGTTTGTGAGGGGGAGGTTGTGTTCCCACAGCTGGGACACACATTCAGGAATGTGTTGTGTGTGCCTAGTTTGCAAAACAATCTCCTGAGTATTCCAGACTTGGCAAAAGCAGGCTTTGAAGTAAACTTTGTGGGAGACCAGTGTCAGATAAAGCAAAATGGGGCAGTGTTGGCAAATGCTAACCTTAGAACTAATATGTATGTACTGCAGTGTGAGTCTAAGGTTGCGAATGTGCAAAATGTCCCAACCCATGATATGTGTATTCATCTCCTGCACAGGCGTCTGGCTCATGCTAGCTTTAAGGTGCTGAACAAAACATTGGAGTTGTGTGGGGGGATGAAAAACATTAAAAGTTGTGATAATTACTTAGACTGCAATATCTGCAAGGAGGTTAAAAGCAGGGCTTGCCCAGTAACAAGAGCAAGCCAAAGACCAAAAAACTACTGGAGTTGATTCATGCTGATGTAACTGGTCCTTTTCCACCAAGTGTCTCCCATAACAAGTACTGTTTGATCCTAGTGGATTACTATTCTAGATTTGGCTGGGTCTGTCCATTAAAGCAAAAGTCTGACGTTGCCCAAACTTTGAAGTTCTGGGTAAGAAGGGTAGAAAGGCAACTTGGCGAAAAGGTGTGCTTCAGACAGACAGGGGAGGAGAGTTTATGACACACTCCCTAAGAAACTGGTTGCGTTCCCAAGGGATTAAACATAGGCTTACCAATGTGACAATGCCTCAGGAGAACGGAGTAGCAGAGCGTAGGGGAGGTGTCTTGCAGACACAAATGAAAGCATTGTTAGCAGATGCAAATCTTCCAATTAAGTACTGGGCTGAGAGTATTAAGACCGCGAATTATATTGGGAATCGCTTGTGGTCAAGGGTACTAGATGACATACCCTATAAAATTCTCTATAACAAAAGTCCCAGTTTGCAACATTTGAGAATCTTTGGGACAAAGGCGTGGGTTGACATACCTGTAAAGAACTGAAGAAAAGGTGGGAAAAGGGCACAGCAGTTGCTATTTCTTGGGTATGAAAGTGGTACAAAAGCCTACAGGTTTGAAGATGATAAAAATCTTTTGAAACAAAATAAAAAAAATTCCTTCCAGTAGCACCTTAAAGACCAACTAAGTTAGTTCTAGGTATGAGCTTTCGTGTGCATGCACACTTCTTCAGATACACACGGCTACCTATCTATAACTAAAAATCTTTTGAGTTATAGTCGATCAGCCAGCTTTAATGAGCAAAGAAATTGGCCCAAGATACATGCAAACCTGCTGCCAGAAAAAGTTTTACTGCCGAGCGTACCTGATAAGGCAGTTGAAACAAAGCTAAGAATTGGCAGCTCTCCCAGAGAAACTGAAAGGGAGGAAGTGAAGGTTGAGCATTTTTCTCCAGCTGCTAGCATGGAGCAGGGGAGAGAAGAAAGTGCAACTGGGACAGGAGGAGGTAAATCTCCAGAATCAATCCACGCCAAAAGCTGTCCTGAAGGTAGCCCTGGGGGTGAGATTAATGAACCGAGGAGGTCTGCAAGAAGTAATAAAGGTCAACCTCCAGACCGTTATGGGTGTCAGCATCGCCCCTGAGCCAGTGTACCAACTGGACTCATGCACTACAACCCCGACTGGGCTAGGCGAGCTGGGTAGCACTGCCAGCGACCACCTTTCTCACAGGGACAGGTCACCGTGCTGTGGACTCACAGCTTAGAGCTGAGAGCACCGGGTTCACTTGTACAATAATACAGTCGTTGCGCAGCAGAGTTTTGCAGAGTATAAACCACTCGGAGAGCAGCTCTGTAGAATATCTTCCTTTTATTCTATAGCTACAACTATGATACAAAACTATATACAGAGCTAAAATATCTAAGCATAAATCAATGCTACACTGAGAGTCTGCAGCTGCTCTTAGCAGCAATCTTATCTCTAGACACAATCTCTAACACACACTCTCTCTCCGATACACTGACTGACTGACTGACACACTAATTCACTCACTGACTAATTAAGTAGAGAGCAGTACATTGCTCCTCCTCTCTGTAGAATCAGCAGGCTCCTCAGGAGATTATTGGATATGGGAGGGGTGAAATCTCCTCAATGGGTTCCAGCCACCATAAACCAGGTTTGTGTAACTGAGCCAGAAAACTTTGAAGAAGTGCAAGAGTTACCTACTCTAGAGAAAGAGGCGTGGTTAAAGGCAATGCAGGCAGAGAGTAACTCTCTGCTAAACAACAATGTGTTTGTACCTACAGAATTGCCTGAAGGTAAAAAACCCATAAGCTGTAAGTGGGTTTTTAAAGTGAAAAAGCTGGCTGATGGTAGTTGTCAGAGGAAAGCCAGCTTGGTTGCAAGGGGCTTTACACAAAGGAAAATGATACATTATGATGAAGTGTTTGCCCCAACAGCAAAGGCTGAAACAGTAAAATCAGTTTTAGCAATGGCAAGTCTGAGAGGGTTAAAAGTTAATCATTTTGATGTTGCCTCAGCATATTTAAATGCTCCTATTGACACCGAGGTGTATTTACAGCAAATACCAGGTTATGAGCTGGAAAAAGGCAGCATGGTGTTAAAGCTGCAAAGGGCACTATACGGTTTGCACCAAAGTGCACGTCTATGGCATCAATGCATAGACACAACTTTGAAAAAGATGGGATTCAAACAAAGCCTGGCTGATTCCTGTTTATATTCAGCAATGGTGCAAGGAAGTGTTTTTATTTACTTTTGTATGTTGATATCTGTCTAATAACAACTGCACAAAAGCAAGTGTCTTGGTTTATAAACAGCCTAGGTAACAAATACAAACTGAAGTATTTGGGAGAGATTCAGAATTACTTAGGAGTAGAGGTTCAGAGAAATGAAAAGGGCATCTACTCTCTGAGTCAGAAGGAAAAAATCGAAAAGTTACTAAAGACATATGGAATGGAGAGGGCAAATGAGGTTGACACTCCCATAACTACCCAGTACACAAATGAACCAGAAGGACAAAAATGTGAGAATGCAGCAGCGTTTCATTCTCTGTTGGGTTCTCTGTTATATTTAAGTTGTTGGACAAGACCCGACATAACATTGGCAGTGCACATGTTAAGCCAAAGAAGTGCAGACCCGGCTCAGAGAGATTGGGTAGCACTTAAAAGAATCCTAAGGTATCTGAAAGGCACAAAAGATTACAAACTGGTGCTGGATACAGGATATGATCAGCAAGTGTATGCATACACTGATGCCAGCTGGGGGGGACAGAGAAAATGGAAAGTCTACCACTGGCTATGCCATATATATTGGAAATGCCCTGGTTCAGTGGAAATCCCAGAAACAAACATTTGTTGCCACAAGTACTTGTGAAGCAGAGTTACTCAGCCATAAGCGAATGTGTGTCACATATAGAGTGGTTTGCTTCTCTAACAAAAGAACTTGGAATACCTTCTGAAATGCCAATCACTGTGCTAAGTGACAACATGGCTGCACAACAGCTTGCTAACCAACAGAACTTTAAGAGCAAGAGTAAACATATTGCTATAAGATACAGAAATGTGAAAAATGCTTTGGAAAGAAATGTGTTAAAGGTACAGCACTGTAACACAAAATATAATGTGGCGGATTTGTATACAAAATGTTTGGATGCTCCTAAATTTCGAGACTTAAGAGAATTATTAGGTCTCAAGCCTTTGACTTAAGGAGGAGTGTTGGGATTCGCAGGATGATGAGTAAGTCTGCAGGCTTCAACAGGCTGATGCAATACTCTGAAGTGCTGGGTCAGAGTGACTCAGCAGGAATGTGATTGGCTATCACCTGTTTTAAAAGGAAAGCCTGTTCAACAGTAAGTGTGGTGGTTGTGCTGTGGTGTGGTGATGCTGTGGTGGAGAGTATTTGTTTGCCTTAAGGAGCGGGTACTCTGTATGGACTGTTTTTGTAAATACCTGTATATAGCTCACATTAAAAAGACTGCACTGGAAAAACTTGGGACTCTGAGCGTTTCTGCTAAAAGCGCCGCGAGGAATTCGCGACAAGATCACCTGCGGAACACTTCAGTTTGGGCTCAAGTATTTTGTTTATGCATTTTGGAGCATTTATATTCCCATTAATGATGCAAATTCTGCCCACACCTTTTGGTGCCATACAACCTCAGATCATCACACTGTCTGGGTGTTTCACGGTCAGTGTAATGCAAGTAGGATGTAAATCTTATCTGAGTCTTCTCCTCGGGTATTTCATACCATCACTACCAAGCAAGGAGATTTGGGTCTCATTGCTCCAAATAACACTGTTCTGCTGTCCAGTTAACATGGGTTTAATCTTTTCAACCTTTGCTTGAGAGATAACAATGGCTTTTTCTTAGAATTCTAACATTTAGACCAGTCCTTGCGCTCAACTTCACATTACATTGTACCATGTCATCTTGTATCCACCCAGATGATATTCTTCTGTCATGTAGGCACAGTCTCTTCATTCTTCGATCGTCACTTGCCTTTGTGCACCTTTTCCCGCCTTTACCACTCTGATTTTGTAGTGACTGAGTCTCTTTATACCTCTTCAAAAATATAGAAAGGCCAGCTTTGGTGTAGTTTTTCCCAATCTTTCATCTAATTTCTTCATAACTGTAGCCTTGTTCACTTAATAGTACAATTTTACATCACTTTCTGGGTGATTAGTCAACTCTTTCTGCCATTTCTTTAATTTGATTATGTTTTTCAACCTCACTAAATGACCAACTTGATAGCAATCACATAAGACACTGATAAAAGTCAACCTAAGCAAGTTGTGCTTCCTTTTTCTGGTTATTTGGCTATAAGGTTTGATAAAATATAGGTAATTGAACAAACTTTGTTGGATTGCATTCTTGATTACATTCTTGATCAAATTATCTTTCCATTGATATATAAATTTATAATATTACTCCAAAAGAAGAACTACACTTTTTCCCAAATGTCTTCCACAATTTTAACCACTACTTTATATCAAACAAAGCAACATTCAACAACTTTTCAGAATCTCATAATAAATATGTTGGTTAATGACAAACAACACAGGTAATGAACACACACCCAAGTCCCTTCTGTTCTCTATTTGTTCCTAAGGCTCTAATCCCTTTTTGTCTCCATTGCAGATTGTGATGAATCGGAAATTGAGAACAAAGGTGACCACGACAAAATCCCCAGGGAGGAGAAGCCATGTAAAAATTTGGAGTGTGGAGAAAGCTGCAGTCAAAACTCCCGTTCCACTTCCCATCAACAAAATATCATTGGAAAGAAAGTCTATCAGTGCATAGAATGTGGAAAGAGCTTCAGTCACAGCCACAGTCTCACTTCCCATCAAAGAATTCATACAGGGGAGAAACCCTATCAGTGTGTGGAATGTGGAAAGAGCTTCACTCATAGCTCCTCTCTCACTTCCCATCACAGAATTCATACAGAGGAGAAACCCTATCAGTGTGTGGAATGTGGAAAGAGCTTCAGGAAGAGCACCAATCTCACTTCCCATCAAAGAATTCATACAGGGGAGAAACCCTATCAGTGTGTGGAATGCGGAAAAAGCTTCAGGCACAGAGCCAGTCTCACTTTCCATCAAGAAATTCATACAGGGGAGAAACCCTATCAGTGTGTGGAATGTGGAAAGAGCTTCACTCATAGCTCCTCTCTCACTTCCCATCAAAGAATTCATACGGGGGAGAAACCCTATCAGTGTGTGGAATGTGGAAAAAGCTTCAGTTACAGCCACCATCTCACTTCCCATCAAAGAATTCATACAGGGGAGAAACCCTATCAGTGTGTGGAATGTGGAAAGAGCTTCACTCATAGCTCCTCTCTCACTTCCCATCACAGAATTCATACAGAGGAGAAACCCTATCAGTGTGTGGAATGTGGAAAGAGCTTCAGGAAGAGCACCAATCTCACTTCCCATCAAAGAATTCATACAGGGGAGAAACCCTATCAGTGTGTGGAATGCGGAAAAAGCTTCAGGCACAGAGCCAGTCTCACTTTCCATCAAGAAATTCATACAGGGGAGAAACCCTATCAGTGTGTGGAATGTGGAAAGAGCTTCACTCATAGCTCCTCTCTCACTTCCCATCAAAGAATTCATACGGGGGAGAAACCCTATCAGTGTGTGGAATGTGGAAAAAGCTTCAGTTACAGCCACCATCTCACTTCCCATCAGAGAATTCATACAGGGGAGAAACCCTATCAGTGCGTGGAATGTGGAAAGAGCTTCAGTCAGAGCACCCATCTCACTTCCCATCAAAGAATTCAAAGAGGGGAGAAACCCTATCAGTGTGTGGAATGTGGAAAGAGCTTCAGTCACAGCCACAGTTTCACTTCCCATCAAAGAATTCATACAGGGGAGAAACCCTATCAGTGTGTGGAATGTGGAAAGAGCTTCAGTACCAGCTCCAATCTCACTGCCCATCAAAGAATTCATACAGGGGAGAAACCCTATCAGTGTGTGGAATGTGGAAAAAGCTTCACTGTTACCTCTAAACTCACTTCCCATCAAAGAATCCATACAAAGATTGGAAAAACCATTATACAGCTTTAGGAGCCTGGCAAATCCACACCGTTTTAACCAGGCCTTTTTCTTAATGACATCTAATGCTATTTTAACATGTGATGTTTTGTGTTTTTATGTTGTGTTTTTATGTTCTAAGCCTCCTGAGACCTGTGGGTGTAGGGAATACAGCCACTCTTAAATTCCTAGGGGTCTTTGCGCCCCCCCATAAAATATTTGAGGAGGCCACCCCCCAGTAATAATAATAATAATAATAATAATAATAATAATAATAATAATAATAATAATTTATTATTTGTACCCCGCCCATCTGGCTGGGTTTCCCCAGCCACTCTGGGCGTCTTCCAACAGAGATGAAAAATACACTAAAATGTCACATATTAAAAACTTCCCTGAACAGGGCTGCCTTCAGATGTCTTCTGAATGTCAGGTAGTTGTTTATCGCTTTGACATCTGGTGGGAGGGCATTCCACAGGGCGGGCGCCACTACCGAGAAGGCCCTCTGCCTGGTTCCCTGTAACTTGGCCTCTCGCAGTGAGGGAACCGCCAGAAGGCCCTCGGAACTGGACCTCAGTGTCCGGGCAGAACGATGGGGAGGAGACGCTCCTTCAGATATACTGGACCGAGGCCATTTAGGGCTTTAAAGGTCAGCACCAACACTTTGAATTGTGCTCGGAAACGTACTGGGAGCCAATGTAGGTCTTTCAAGACCGGTGTTATATGGTCTCGGCGGCCGCTCCCAGTCACCAGTCTAGCTGCCGCATTCTGGATTAGTTGTAGTTTCCGGGTCACCTTCAAAGGTAGCCCCACGTAGAGCGCATTGCAGTAGTCCAAGCGGGAGATAACCAGAGCATGTACCACTCTGGCGAGACAGTCTGCAGGCAGATAGGGTCTCAGCCTACGTACCAGATGGAGCTGGTAAACAGCTGCCCTGGATACAGATTTGACCTGTGCCTCCATGGACAGCTGTGAGTCCAAAATGACTCCCAGGCTGCGCACCTGGTCCTTCAGGGGCACAGTTACCCCATTCAGGACCAGGGAATCCTCCACACCTGCCCGCCTCCTGTCCCCCAAAAACAGTACTTCTGTCTTGTCAGGATTCAACCTCAATCTGTTAGCCGCCATCCATCCTCCAACTGCCTCCAGACACTCACACAGGACCTTCACCGCCTTCACTGGTTCTGATTTAAAAGAGAGGTAGAGCTGGGTATCATCTGCATACTGATGAACACCCAGCCCAAACCTCCTGATGATCTCTCCCAGTGGCTGCATGTAAATGTTGAAAAGCATGGGGGAGAGGACAGAACCCTGGGGCACCCCACAAGTGAGAGCCCAGGGGTCTGAACACTCATCCCCCACCACCACTTTCTGAACACGGCCCAGGAGGAAGGAGCGGAACCACTGTATGACAGTGCCCCCAGCTCCCAGCCCCTCAAGACGGTCCAGAAGGATGTCATGGTTGATGGTATGAAACGCCGCTGAGAGATCCAGCAGAACTAGGAAACAGCTCTCACCTTTGTCCCTAGCCCGCCGGAGATCATCAACCAGTGCGACCAAGGCAGTTTCAGTCCCATGATGAGGCCTGAATCCCGACTGGAAGGGATCCAAATGGTCCGCTTCTTCCAGGCGTGCCTGGAGTTGTTCAGCAACCACTCGCTCAATCACCTTGCCCAAGAATGGAAGGTTTGAGACTGGGCGATAATTGGCCATCGTGGCCGCATCTAAAGATGGGTTTTTAAGAAGCGGTTTAATAACCGCCTCTTTCAGCGGGTCTGGGAAGGCTCCCTCACGGAGGGAAGCATTCACCACCCCACGAAGCCCATCGCCCAGTCCTTCCCGGCTAGCTTTTATAAGCCAGGATGGGCAAGGATCCAGGAGACAGGTGGTTGGCTTCACTCGTCCAAGCAGCCTGTCCACATCCTTGGAGGTAACAGATTGGAATTGATCCCACACAACTTGACCAGACAGGATTCTAGCACTCTCCCGCCCCAGCCCTGCTCCCACGGTGGAGTCTACTTCCCGAATCTGAGCGATTTTATCTGCAAAAAAATTTGCAAAATCATTGCAGGAGAACATGTGGCCCGTACTGGGCCCCGATGTTACAGGTGGTTCCGCTAAATTGTGAACCACCTGAAAGAGTCTCCTGCTGCTGTTTTCTGCAGATGCAATAGAGGCGGTGAAGAAAGTCTTCTTCGCCGTCGCTATCGCCACTTGGTAGGCTCGACGTTGAGCTCTAACCTGTGTCCGGTCAGATTCGGAATGAGTTATCCGCCACCGGCGCTCTAGCCGTCTCAACGATTGTTTCATTGCCCTCAGATCCGTGGAAAACCACGGGGCTCTCCGGGCTCCATGCAATCGGAGAGGGCGCTTCGGAGCCAAACAGTCAATAGCCCTGGTTAACTCCACATTCCAGCGGGCCACCAGGGAATCGGCTGAAAGGCCATCAACATGGGATAAAGCATCCCCTACCACTCTCTGGAAACCATTTGGATCCATTAAGTGGCGGGGGCGGACCATCCGAATCGGTCCCACCTCCCTGCAGAGGGGATGGGTCGCAGAGAAGTCCAGTTGCACCAGGAAGTGACCATGGCACTTCTTTCGTTTCACTTTTACTTAGTGTCAGATCACCAACATCTGTAGAGGTAAACACCAGGTCCAAGGCATGTCCGCGGCTATGGGTTGGGCCAGACTTATTCAGGGACAGCCCCATGGAGGCCATGCTTTCCACGAAGTCCCGAGCGGCCCCTTGTAAGGTCGTGTCGGCATGGATGTTAAAATCCCCTAGGACAACCAAGCTAGGTGTCTCCAGGAGAACATCCGCCACGACCTGAAGCAGCTCGGGCAGGGAATCCTTGGTGCAGCGGGAAGGTCGGTACACCAAAAGGAATCCTGTACTGCCCCTATTGCCCAACTTCCAGAACATGCACTCAGAAAACTGGGTCTTCCCAATAGGACGCCTGGTGCAAACAAATGACTTCCTAAAAATCACTGCAACCCCCCCTCCCCGTCCACATGACCTGGGTTGCTGTGCGTAAGAGAAACCTGGTGGACAAGCAGCGGCAAGGACAGGCCCATCTGCTTCATCCAACCAAGTCTCTGTTACACATGCCAGGTCAAGTCCCCCATCCATGATCAAGTCATGGATGGCAGTGGTCTTATGAATCATTGACCTGGCATTGCACAGCAACACTTTCAGGTCATGTGGGTATCCCTTGCTGATTCCAGTATTCATGCGGTCAGGACCAGACCTGGAGGCAGGGATAGTCCTCAGACAACGACTAAACCTGCCTCCTCTGTAATGACATGGTCTGGTCTTAGCGTAACTCCTCCTCCTACCCGTGATCACTGAGATCGGTTGTCCCAGTGCATTCCCCCCTGTGAAACATATCCCAGCCATTTTGTGGGCTGGGGCCCATTACCCGGCAGCCCTGACCCCTCCCCTTAAGAACAAAATAACCCCTTTTTTAAAAAAAACCCAATACAAATAAAACAGTACAAACAAAAAACAATAAAAATTACAAAAATTACAAAAACATAAAATCAAACAAATTCCCAGGCCCAATAAACATCCACCCCACCCCACCCCACCCCACATACAAAAAATTCAAAATAAAAAAAAGCAGTCCTTATGAGGCTTCAGGCCCCACCCCAGGCCAGATGGTGAGTGGCAGGAAGGAGCAGGGCCCTCAGACACTCACATACAGGAGAGTCCTCTCACACGCAGGAGTGTCCCCAGGTTTTCTTTGTGTGTTTTTTTTCCAAATGCAACCTTTTTTTCTTTCGCAACTTGCCATACAATTTCGCTTTCAATTTTCCCTTTTAAGAAATTTTAAAAACCGCACAAAGGTCATGAGAAAAACAAAATACAAGAAAATACAAACATGGACAGGTCCCATCTTTGCGGGCCAAACGCAAAAGTTGCTTTAAATGAGGCTTTCCCAAAGTTGGGTCCCAAGCAGCTCCCGGGACTACAGTTTCCATCATCCCTCCCCATTGGTCCTGCTAGCGAGGGATGAATCATAGAATAGAATCACAGAATCATAGAGTTGGAAGAGACCACAAGGGCCATGGAGTCCAACCCCCTGCCAAGCAGGAAACACCATCAGAGCACGCCTGACATATGGTTGTGTTACGGAAGGGGGGGGGCATGTCTTCTTCACCTTCTTTTTCGCTACAATATATCAATTTATTTCCAATTGTCAATGTCAAAAGGGACTAAAATCTATAAAATTCATAGAAAATCAGCGTGCCAGTTTGCTCAATTACTCTAGGACTCCATCACACCTCCCCTGTCCAGCATAATCCCTCAAGCAAGGTGTCAAGACCCTAATCCTTTCAAATTGCTCTGATCAGCCTTTCCTCCAGACAATGTCAGGTGGCAGACTATGCATATTTGGGACCATTGTTTTCTCATCCCCAGGAAGTGTTTATCTGTGCATATCTCCAGCTCTGCATATTCCCCCCTCCCTCCTCCATATGTTAATCTGTGTAACCCCCCCACCTTCCTGAAGTGCTGATCTGTGTAACCCAACCTCCCTTTAATATATTCATGATGTAATCTGTGTAACCAAACCTCTCTTTAATGTATTCATGACGTGTTTTGCACTGTATTCTGGGACATGGAGGGAGTTTCAAAAACTCATGTCACCCCTTTCTCACTCTTCAATCTCGCCTTGAACCTGTTGCGCAATAAACTTGGATCTTCTGCAGTTTGCTCCTGTCTACGGCTGAGCTCATTTTTCCTCCGCAGGGACCCACGGACTTAGTCCGATGAGCTGGGTGGCAGAGCAGCCTCGCACCCAGATTTTGCCGTAACAGTTGTCAAGCCTATGCTTAAAGACCTCCAAAGAAGGAGACTCCACCACACTCCTTGGCAGCAAATTCCACTGTCGAACAGCTCTTACTGTCAGGAAGTTCTTCCTAATGTTTAGGTGGAATCTTCTTTCTTGTAGTTTGGATCCATTATTCCGTGTCCGCTTCTCTGGAGCAGCAGAAAACAACCTTTCTCCCTCCTCTATGTGACATCCTTTTATATATTTGAACATGGCTATCATATCACCCCTTAACCTCCTCTTCTCCAGGCTAAACATGCCCAGCTCCCTTAGCCGTTCCTCATAAGGCATCGTTTCCAGGCCTTTGACCATTTTGGTTGCCCTCCTCTGGACACGTTCCAGCTTGTCAGTGTCCTTCTTGAACTGTGGTGCCCAGAACTGGACACAGTACTCCAGGTGAGGTCTGACCAGAGCAGAATACAGTGGCACTATTACTTCCCTTGATCTA
Organism: Podarcis gaigeae; assembly: GCF_964106915.1. Taxonomy (NCBI): domain Eukaryota; kingdom Metazoa; phylum Chordata; class Lepidosauria; order Squamata; family Lacertidae; genus Podarcis; species Podarcis gaigeae. The sequence continues at coordinate 106,455,030 of NC_139677.1, forward strand.
GATGCTATACTCCTATTGATGCAGCCCAGAATTGCATTGGCTTTTTTAGCTGCTGTGTCACACTGTTGGCTCATGTCAAGTTTGTGGTCAACCAAGACTCCTAGATCCTTTTCACATGTACTGCTCTCAAGCCAGGTGTCACCCATCTTGTATTTGTGCCTCTCATTTTTTTTGCCCAAGTGCAATACATTTCTCCCTGTTAAAATTCATCTTGTTTGTTTTGGCCCAGTTCTCTAATCTGTCAAGGTCGTTTTGAAGTGTGATCCTGTCCTCTGGGGTGTTAGCCACCCCTCCCAGTTTGGTGTCATCTGCAAATTTGTTTTTTTTTTAAATATAATTTTTATTGGTTTTCCAACACAGATTAAAGACAAAACAACACACACATAAACAAACAAGAACATACAAACATAAAATTTAAAAAAAATTCTCCTAAACCTTATTTCCTCGACCTCCTCCACCTCCCCCTTCTGTATTATAATTACTTACCTATCTATTCAGTAAGTTCTTAAATTTAATTTAACAAACACCCAATTCTAACTTAATCTTAAACCTTTTTCCTAAGGTCGGCCCAAATTTCTCTTCCACGATTTTCCACATTCCATAAAAATTACAAAAAAGAGAGATAAACATATAGACAAAATCTAACAGATTATATCACCTTTCGGATTCCCAAATCTCTTCCTCCCTTTCCCGGTTTTGATCCCCAAACCAGTATCCATAAATACGTCCATTTCTCAACCTGGATCCCAAACACCAGAGGCTTTTAAACCTCTCTCAGTTTCTCTCTGCCAGTCTTTTTGATAGTCCTTTATATGGTAGTCCTTTATTTTCAACATCGACTCTCGAAGAAGCTCTGTCCCAATAATGTCCAGTTTTCTTCCGAGCAGGCCTCTATCTTTAGAAATGGGGCTCAGATTTTGTATCTTAAGTCTTTCGAGTCTGTATGTCCCAAAAGCTCCCATTTCCATCTCAATCAAGTTTATACTTCCAGGCCTCTGGCTCAGTTTTAACTTCCGCAACCTTGTGGCTTCCTCCTTAATTTCCAGCATGTCCTGATATATCTCTTGGGGTTTTTCAAACTTCGTTTCCTCAGCTGCAGCCGTTTCTGTTTCAACTCCAAGGGTTATTTGTTCAAAGTCGAAAACTTCTGTCAAGTCTTTTCCTGTTCCCACAGAGTTGTTTACAGTATCATTCAGCTCTGTTACTTTTGTTGATAAGATGTTGCACTGCTCCTGGAATTTTCCCAGGAGATCAAATGTTCTGTCCAGTTCTGCTAGTAAATTTCCACTGACAGCCATTTCTTACAGTATTCCAAAACTCCCCTCTAGGGGGATTCTATTTAGTTGATGCCCTTAAAATTTAGTTGATGCCCTTAAAACTTCGACGCTGCGTGTGCGAAAGAGAGGCATCATGAGCAACCCAACTGGAGACGGAGCAGCGGGAGGAGCTGGAGCGGGACCAACTCTGGAGGAGAGAAACAGAGCATTGGAACACCAGCTGGCGCTGCTAACGGCGCGTCTCGAGGAGAGGAGAGCTCAGGATGCACAGGGGAAGCCCACCCCCATCGCAAGGAAGGTACCGGGGTTGGTACAGAAATTTGGGGGTGACCCAAGAAGCTACCAAGCCTTTAAGACAGAAATGCAGTACGCACTGAACCTGCAGCTTGATGACTTTGCCGATGAAGAATTGAGAGTGGCTTTTGTGATTGGGCACCTCGAGGGGAGAGCTAGAGAATGGGTGAGGCCCCTGATGGCATCGAATAAAAGACTTGAGAAAATTCTTTATCGCGATGGACTTGATGTTTTCCAGTCAGATTGAACAGGGCGTGGTACGCAGACAGTTAATGGCATGCAAACAGGGGAATCAGCCCGTCCGAGAGTATTGGACACAGTTTACCATGCTCATACATAAATTGGGGTGGGACCTGTCTTCGGACCCAATTCAAATGCTGTTTGAAGAAGGGCTAGCCCCGGCGGTGAAAGATGAACTTTCCCGCGCGCCCCGTCCGGAGTCTATGGATCAGCTGACCAAATTGGCTCTTGCGATTGGAGCACACCAAGAGGCAAGGGCTCTGGAGAAGCGGGAAGGGAGAGGAGAGTGTTGGAGTGATTTCTGCATTCCTGAGATGCCGGAGCAACCTTCCCCACCAGTGGAACCGATGGAGATTGGGACTGCGTGCGCGCGCGGAATTTCAAACGTCAACGAAGGGCGGCAGAAGGAGGGGAAGAGCGCCAAAAAATGCTTCCTTTGTCAACAGCCAGGACATTTTGCCAGAGTGTGCCCACAAAGGAAGGGATGGCAAGGAATGGTGGGAGCTGTTGGGAGTGAGGAGGAGGGGGTTAAGGAGCAGGTAAAAGCCAATGCCTGGCTGCCAGCGACAGGGCACAGCAGCCAGACCAAGGATCAGTGAACGTGCCCAAGCCTGAACCCCCAAGAGCGGCTCTAGTCGTAGAGGTGCTGCTAGAGCTACCCAATGGACATCCACTCGCGATAAAAGCCCTGTTAGACTCAGGCAGCTCCTGCAATTTCATGAGTAAGGAGTTTGCATCAGAGCACCAGATACGGACGCTGCCCTTAAGGAATTCCTTGCAGGTGACCACAATTGATGGGAGGGAACTTCTGGGAGGGGAAGTGAGCCAACAAACGGTCCCCATGACAATGAGGGTGGCAAGGCACATGGAGGTCATTGCATTTCACGTAGCCACCCTGGCGGGGCCGCCCATCATATTAGGAATGAGCTGGCTGGCGTTACATGACCCGCTAGTGGGATGGCACCAGTGGACAGTCTCTTTTGGGTCAGCTCATTGCCTAGAACACTGCAAGGGCAGAGAAACTCAGGAGTTGGCTAGGGCAAGTCTGGCAGGGATGGTGGTGGGAGAAAAGGGAGAAATACCACCACAATACGCAGACCTGAGTGATGTTTTCAGCGAGAAGGAAGCAGATAGACTGCCCCCGCATAGACCCTTTGACTGTCAAATTAACCTACTCCCAGGAGCCCAGCTACCAGTGGGCAAACTGTACGCTATGTCGGACAGGGAGATGCAGGTGTTAAGGGAGTTCATAGACAAGAACCTGAAACGAGGGTTCATCAGGGAGTCAAGAGCGGTGGGGGGCAGCCCAGTGTTTTTTGTGGACAAAAAGGACTCGAAAAAACCCAGGCTGGTCGTGGACTTCCGGGCCGTCAATTCGGTGTCAGAACCAGTGGCCTTTCCCATGCCCAGGATTGACGTCATTCTGACCAGAGTGAGGAAGGGAAAGATTTTTACCAAGCTGGACCTGAGGGGGGCGTATAACCTGATACGGATGAGGAAGGGGGATGAATGGAAGACCACCATGTTCACCTCCTTGGGGGCCTTTGAGTATCTCGTTATGCCCTTCGGATTACAGGCGGGCTCAGCCTGCTTCCAATCCTTCATGCATCACGTCCTGGGACCTCTGCTCTATAAGAACTGTGTGGCCTCCTTAGACGATGTGTTAGTCTACTCAGAGGACGAGGAGCAGCATGTCCGAGATGTCCGGGAGGTCCTAAGCAGGCTGCAAGCAAACCAGCTGTGGGTAAAACTGGAGAAGTGCCAGTTCCATACCAGAGAGGTGGAGTTCCTGGGGTACTGTTTGTCAGACAAGGGATTGGCCATGGATCCCAGTAAAGTCCAAGCGGTACTGGAATGGAAGACACCCAGAACCAGGAAGGACGTGCAGAGATTCCTGGGGTTTGGAAACTTCTATCGGAAGTTCATCAAAAACTTTGCCCACTTAACGGCGCCCATCACCGATTGTCTCAGTAGTAAAAAGAAATTCGCCTGGACGGAAGAGGCGCAGCAAGCATTTGAACAGCTAAAGAAAGTGTTTGCGTCGGAGGAATAGCTCTTGCACGTAGATCTACAGAAGCCGATGAGGGTAGAGACGGACGCATCTGATCGAGCGGTAGATCTTGTTTCTTCTAATTCTTCGCTAGCAATATTCTCGCAGCTGTTGTGGTATACAGAAAAAAAGTAAGATACTTTTTGGGGATTTCACCCCCCACTATACCAATTAAAAAGGCTTCAGGTTTTTTAATAAATGTGTTTTTCAACACTTTTTTCAATTCATTATAAATCCTTTGCCAGAAGTCTTTTACCTTGGGGCACATCCACCACATGTGGTAAAAGGCTCCTTCTTTTTCTTTACATTTCCAGCATTTAACTTCACAGGTGTTAAATGGAATATGATTATCTTGAAGCCACCTTTTGCACACAGCAGCAACATGACATGGAGCTGAATCCTGTGGAAATAAAAAATAAAAATAAATAAGTAAATATTTATATAAATATATCTAAATGCTTCAGTATCTGGGGAAAGTTTGGGCTCAAGTATTTCATTTACGCATTTTGGGGCATTTACATTCCCATTCATGATGCAAATCCTGCCCACACCTTTTGCTGCCATCCAACCCCAGATCATAACACTAACTGGGTGTTTCACAGTAGGTGTAATACATGTACAGTGGTACCTCTGGTTAAGATGATGATGATGATGATGATGATAGTTTATTTATACCTAGCCCATCTGGCTGGGTATCCCCAGCCACTCTGGTTTGCTTCCAACAAAAATATTAAAATACAATAATCCATCAAATATCAAAAGCTTCCCTAAACAGGGCTGCCTTCAGATGTCTTCTAAAAGTCTGGTAGTTGTTTATTTCCTTGACATCTTGTGGAAGGGCATTCAACGGGGTGGGTTGCACCACCGAGAAGGCCCTCTGCCTGGTTCCCTGTAACTTGGCTTCTTGCCGTGAGGGAACTGCCATAAGGCCTTCATAGTTGGACCACAGTATCCAGGTTGAATGGTGGGGGTGGAGATGCTCATTCAGGGATACTGGGCCCAGTATGTTTAGGGCTTTAAAGGTCAGCACCAACACTTTGAATTGTGCCCGGAAATGTACTGGGAGCCAATGTAGGTCTTTCAAACCGGTGTTATGTTGTCAAGTATAGCACTTCCCTCACACAAGACACGGAACGCTGGCAGTTTTAGTAGTTGAGGTTTATTTAGAAAGACAGTGGTACCTCGGGTTAAGAACTTAATCCGTTCCGGAGGTCCATTTTTAACCCGAATCCATTTTTATCCTGAGACACGCTTTCGCTCACATCCCGGGGTAAAGTTCGCTACCAGGAGACCTACTTCCAGGTTAGCGGAGCTCGTTACCCGAAGCGTTCGTAAGGAGGACGGTACATAACCCAAGGTTCCACTGTAGGATATAAATCTTCTCTGATTCTTCTCCCCGCGTTTTCCATGCCATCACTACCAAGCAAGGAGATTTGGGTCTCATCACTCCAAATAACACTGTCCCATTGTTCCGCTGTCCAGTTACCATGGGTTGTAGCCCAGTTTAATCTTTTCAACCTTTGCTTCAGAGATAACCATGGCTTTTTCCTTAGAACTCTAGCATTTAGACCAGTCCTTGCACTCAACTTCACATTACATTGCGTCATCTCATCTTGTATACACCCAGATGATTTTCTTCTGTCACGTAGGCACAGTCTCTTCATTCTTCGATCGTCACTTGCTGTTGTGCACCTTTTCCTGCCTTTACCAGTCTGATTTTGGAGTGACTGAGTCCCCTTATACCTCTTCAAAAATATAGGAATGCCAGCTTTGGTTATGTTTCCCAAAATCTTTCTTCTAATTTCTTCATGATATAGCCTTGTTCACTTAACAGAAGTAGTAGTAGTAGTAGTAGAAGAAGAAGAAGAAGAAGAAGAAGAGTTTGGATTTGATATCCCACTTTATTACTACCCTTAGGAGACTCAAAGCTTTTAACATTCTCCTTTCCCTTTCCCCCCACAACAAACACTCTGTGAGGTGAGTGGGGCTGAGAGACTTCAGAGAAGTGTGACTAGCCCAAGGTCACCCAGCAGCTGCATGTGGAGGAGCGCAGACACAAATCCAGTTCACCAGATTAGGAGTCTACCGCTCTTAACCACTGACTGACCGAACCCAAAGGGTGCTCATCAATGATTCCTCTTCATCCTGGAGAAGAGTGACTAGTGGGGTGCCACAGGGTTCTGTCTTGGGCCCGGTCTTATTCAACATCTTTATCAATGACTTGGATGATGGACTCAAGAGCATCCTGATCAAATTTGCAGATGACACCAAACTGGGAGGGGTGGCTAACACCCCAGAGGACAGGATCACACTTCAAAACGACCTTGACAGATTAGAGAACTGGGCCAAAACAAACAAGATGAATTTTAACAGGGAGAAATGTAAAGTATTGCATTTGGGCAAAAAAAATGAGAGGCACAAATACAAGATGGGTGACACCTGGCTTGAGAGCAGTACATGTGAAAAGGAGTCTTGGTTGACCACAAACTTGACATGAGCCAACACGGCAGCTAAAAAAGCCAATGCAATTCTGGGCTGCATCAATAGGAGTATAGCATCTAGATCAAGGGAAGTAATAGTGCCACTGTATTCTGCTCTGGTCAGACCTCACCTGGAGTACTGTGTCCAGTTCTGGGCACCACAGTTCAAGAAGGACACTGACAAACTGGAACGTGTCCAGAGGAGGGCAACCAAAATGGTCAAGGGCCTGGAAACGATGCCTTATGAGGAATGGCTAAGGGAGCTGGGCATGTTTAGCCTGGAGAAGAGGAGGTTAAGGGGTGATATGATAGCCATGTTCAAATATATAAAAGGATGTCACATAAGGGGGGGGGGGAGAGAAAGGTTGTTTTCTGCTGCTCCAGAGAAGCGGACATGGAGCAATGGATCCAAACTACAAGAGAGAAGATTCCACCTAAGCATTAGGAAGAACTTCCTGACAGTAAGAGCTGTTCGACAGTGGAATTTGCTGCCATGGAGTGTGGTGGAGTCTCCTTCTTTGGAGGTCTTTAAGCAGAGGCTTGACAACCATATGTCAGGAGTGCTCTGATGGTGTTTCCTGCTTGGCAGGGGGTTGGACTCGATGGCCCTTGTGGTCTCTTCCAACTCTATGATTCTATGATTCTACACCACATTGGCTATTTTACATCACATTCTGGGTAAACAGTCAACTCTTTGTGTCATTTCTTTAATCTTATTATATTTTACAAACTCACTAAATGAAAAAACACAAAAAAACCAATCAACGATAGCAACCACATAACACGCTGAGAAAAGTTAACCTAAGCAAGTTGTACTTCCTTTTTCTAGTTATTTGTCTATAGGTTTTGATAGAATACAGATAATTGAACAAACTTTGTTGCATTACATTCTGGATTAAATTATCTTTCCATTGATATATGATTTTATGATATTACTCGGAAAGAAGTGGTGCTATGAGCCATCAAATCTCTGAAATACACTTTTTTCCAAAAGGCTTCCACAATTTTGGCCACTCTGGTATAGCAAACCAAGCAACATTCAACAACCCATCAGAGTCTAATAATGAATATGTTGGTTAATGACAAACAACAAAGGTAATAAACAAACATTCAACTCCCTTCAGTGCTTTTCCATTTGTTCCTGAGGCTTTAACCCGTTTTTGTCTCCATTGCAGATTGTGATGAATTGTAAATCGAGAATAAGGGTGACCACAACAAAATCCTCAGAAAGGAGAAGCCATGTAAAAATTTGGAGTGTGGAGGAAGCTGCAGTCAGAGCTCCCATTCCACTTCCCAACAAAGAAATCTCATTGGAAAGACTTCCGGAGGCGGCGCGAACGGCAATGGCGGCCCCCTTCTCTTTGTGAAGGGGAAGCTCCGCAGAAACGGGTCGTCCGCTACGGCGCAGCGGAGACCCTTGCTGGAAAAACCACAGGCAGTGATAGCCTGTGGCCGTGGGACTCGGCGGGCACCATTAGCGCCCCCTGAAACTGCAAAGGGACTCCGTAAGGGGCTCCGGAGTGTGACGGGGTTGGCGCGGTGCTGTGAGTCGATCGCTCTTTCTGTGGGGTGAAGCTGCGAAGCTGCTGTCGGTGAGCGCTGACCTTTTTCCTGGGACTATTCGGCTAAAAAACAACTACCCGTGAGTAGGTGAAGTATAATGAACCGGGGATTAAATACAGTTTAATTTGGCACTGAAGCGGGATGCACAACTAGGAAGTCCGTCTCCCGGTTCTGTTTAAAGATTTAAAGCAACGACGTTTAATTTACTTATGCTTTGGAAACTGACTTTAAAAGAACTAAATCTGAACATCAAATAGAAGATTCCACCTCAACTATATTGAGGTGGAAGAAGGAAAACTTGACTTTTACCTCTTCATTTGTGGATTTACAAAAATACTTTGAACTCCCGGCGATCGGGCTGCCAAACTATCAGAACTGTCAGGCTGCTTGAACTGTCATATTGCAACTCACACTTTTTGGAGACATTGTAACTTTTATATGATTAACTCTGCAAAAGTTAAAGGACTTATAAGGTTTTCTGCTACTGTTGTAAACTTTTAAGGGACACTTTGTAAATTTGGGAAAGACTTTACAAATTGTGACTTTTTAAGATAAACAGAGTGTCCCACTAGTGGAGTATTGAAGCTGTACAACTACTGGGGGATTTTTCCATCTTTGGACTTGGGGATTTTCCATGGGAAAAGCAGACCGTGGGACTGACCTTGGCTTATAGACAGAAGTGGGATGAGTGGGAAGACAAGATCAGCTAAAGCCAAAACACAGCAGCCTAGTATAATTTCACAGCTATGCAGATCATCTGTTCCCACTGTTCCTGTGGCACAAGAGGAAGATTTAGATCAAACCACGCCTGAAGGAATGGCCACAGGAGGGGACTTTACCTCAGTGTTAAATAAAATTTTTGAAAAATTGGATGGTGTAAGTAAGCAAGTGACTGAACAATCAACTAAAATTGACCAAAATACAGTCAGTATTAATAATTTGACTCAGCAAGTCAGTTTAAAAGCTCAATCCATTGGGAAATTATTGGAAGACACTACATTAAATCGTAAAACTGCTGAGGAGGCCAAACAGAAAGTAGAGGCTGTGCAAGAAGAAATTAAACCTATGCATAAACAGATTGGTGAACATCAGGCACTTCTGTCTATGATAGAATTAAAAAATAAGGAAAATAACCTCAGAATTAGGTCAGTACCAGAACTTGAAAAGGAGGACTTAATTGAGTATTTGACACAGGAATTTGCAGAATTTTGGTCTCTGGAAGAAGATAAAGACTTTAAGATTGTAAGTGCATTCAGACTTGGAAAGGGAGGGAGGAAGATCAAGTCGAGAGACTCTCTGATCTCCCTCAGAACAAAGGAAGAAAGAGATAAGATACTGAGTGCGCATTTTCAGAAGACCTTAGAGATCAAAGATTCAAGAGTGGAAATTTACAAGGACATCCCAAAACACTTACTTGAACTTAGATCTAACTACGGAGATTTAGTGATATTATTGAGAAGCAACAGAATTGTCTTTAGATGGGAGTTCTCCCAGGGGCTATCTTTTACCTTTAAAGGGAAAAAAGTTAAAATTAAATCTGCTGAAGACAAGGAAAAATTTTTGAGCGACTACGGAGAAGACCTTCAGAAAGGAACTGAGGAAGAATTAAGAGCCTTAAGACCTGGACCATTAAGTTTTGCACTTACACCGTCAAAGGAGGAAGAACTTCTGGGAGCAGTAGGAGGAAAATAGAACTACTTCAACATGTCCCTGCAACTATTAAGTTGGAACATTCATGGTTTGAACTCCCCTGAGAAGAGGAGGAAAATTTTTCATTTATTAAAAAAGGAGCAATTGGACTTAATTTGTCTACAGGAAACACATGTGATTAGGCTCCACAGGAAAGTTTAAATTAACAAAAGACTAGGCCAAGAATTTATTTCATCGGATAAAGTAAAGAAGAGAGGAGTTGTTATCTATGCAAAAGAAAGCCTATCACCAAAATTTCTTTTTAAAGATGAGCAAGAAAGAATTTTGGCAATTGAAATCCAAACCCAAGGAGAAAATTTTTTGATTTTAGGAATTTACGCACCAAATGAGGGGAAAGCGGAATTTTACAAGAAGTTGCATGAGACAATGTTGGACTATATGGACTACAATAACATCATTATGATGGGAGATATGAACGGAGTGGTATCTACGAACATGGATAAAGCACAAAAACAGATTGTAACAAAAGAGGGCAGACTACCAAAAACTTTTTTTGAACTGACTGACAATATGGATTTGATTGATATTTGGAGACCTAAAAATCCCCTAGGTAGAGAAGGGACGTTTTTTTCTGAAGCCAAAATGACATGGACCAGAATTGACCAAATATGGATAACTAGAGGACTGGCATCTAAGACAAAAAAGGTGGAAATGTGCCCAAAAACTTGCTCTGACCATAATGCTGTAAAGATGGAAATGAAACTAACACCTATTGGTTCCTTCAGATGGAAGATGAATGACACCTTATTAAGAGATCATGAGATTGTCAAGAAGGCCCCAAAGACCTTGAGAGACTATTTTGAAGTAAATTTGAAAACCACGGTTGAAAAAAGAGTAATCTGGGATGCAAGCAAAGCGGTCATGAGAGGGTTCCTGATACAACAGAATGCAATAAAAAAGAGATCTCAAAATGAGAAAAAAGATAAAATTTTGGAGAAAATAGAAGGAGAGAAGAAACTAAGATCGAAACCAAAGTCACAAGAGATTCTGAGAGAAATTAAGTTATATCAAGTATAATGTATGAAACTGATAAATCAGGAAGTTGAGTGGAAAATTAAACAAATGAGACAAAAGACTTTTGAGTCAGCTAATAAATGTGGAAAATTATTAGCGTGGCAGTTGAAAAAAAGACAGAAGTTAAATACAATTACAAATCTTGAGGGAAAAATCTTGAAGGGAAAAATTTTCAGAATCCGGTGGAGATTAGAAAGTGCTTCCAGAGATACTTTAAACAACTTTATACTCAAGGGCCACAGAAAGAGACTGATATAGACCAATTTTTAAGAACTAATGGATTACAAAAAATATATCAAGAAAATAAGATAATGTTGAACTATAAAATTACAGAACAAGAGATTGAAGGTGCCATTCAGAATATGCAACTGGGCAAGTCTCCAGGGCCGGACAGGCTAACCTCCAAGTACTATAGGACTTTGAAAGACTATTTAATTCAACCACTAAAGGAGGTCTGTAATGAAATTATGGAGCGGAAGAAGGCGCCGGAGTCGTGGAAAGAAGCTTTCATCACACTAATACCGAAAACAGAATCTGAAAAGACACCACTTAAGAACTATCATCCCATCTCCCTTTTAAATGTGGATTACAAAATTTTCACAGATATTTTAGCCAATAGATTAAAAAGAGTGTTAACTGAAGTGATACATAAGGATCAGGCAGGCTTTCTACCAGGCAGACATTTGTCTGACAATACAAGGAACAAAATTGATATTTTGGAGTTGCTGCAAACGAATATTAATACAAAAGCAGTATTAATTTTTATTGATGCGGAGAAGGCCTTTGATAATATTTCTTGGAATTTTATGAAGAAAAATCTTAAGGGAATGGGAGTGGGACAGGGGTTTGAAAATGGTATAGATGCAATCTATTCAGAACAAAAAGCAAAATTGATAGTTAACAATGTGGTGACAGAAGAATTTAAGATAGAAAAAGGAACATGTCAGGGCTGCCCTATCTCTCCATTACTATTTATTTCAGTCCTGGAGGTGCTGTTGAACATGATTAGAAGGGATCGGTTGATTAAAAGAATTCAGGTCGGAGCTAAACAATATAAATTGAAAGCCTTCGCAGATGACCTGGTTTTGACATTACAGGAGCCAAAATCTAGTACGGAAAGGGTTTTAGAATTGATTCAAGAATTTGGTCATGTGGCAGGATTTAAACTAAACAAGCTTAAAACTAAGGTTTTAGAGAAAAATTTAACATCAATGGAAAAAGAAGGGTTTCAGAATGAGACAGGTTTAATTGTGGCTAAGAAAGTGAAATACCTAGGGATTAATATGACTGCAAAAAACTTGAACTTATTTAAAGATAACTATGAGAAATGTTGGTCAGAAGTTAAAAAAAGATTTAGAAATTTGGTCAAAATTGAAGCTTTCCTTGTTGGGTCAAATTGCAGCTATAAAGATGAATGTATTGCCAAAAATGTTATTTTTGTTTCAAACTTTGCAGATTGTGGACAAGATGGATTGTTTCAAGAGGTGGCAGAGAGATATCTCTAAATTTGTCTGGCAGGGCAAAAAGCCCAGAATAAAATTTAAAATATTAACTGATGTGAAGGAAAGAGGGGGGTTTGCCCTGCCAGACTTTAAACTTTACTATGAATCAGCGGCTTTCTGCTGGTTGAGAGACTGGCTGCTTCTTGAGAACACTGACATTTTGGATTTGGAAGGTTTTAACAATGCTTTTGGATGGCATGCATATTTGTGGTACGACAAGGTTAAAGCGCACAAAGCTTTCAAACACCATATTGTCAGGAAAGCATTATTTAATGTCTGGATAAGGTACAAAGATTTATTGGAAAATAAGACCCCAAGGTGGTTGTCACCCATGGAGGCAAAGGCTCTGAAAAGACTCAATATGGAGGCCAAATGGCCAAAATATTGGGAGATATTAGAACAAGAAGGAGATAAATTGAAACTGCAGAGTTTTGAGAAATTAAAAGATAAAGTGCGAGATTGGCTTCATTATTATCAAATAAGAGAGGCCTATAATTTGGACAAAAAATTGGGCTTCCAGGTGGAAAAATCGAAATTGGAAACAGAATTGTTAGAACCTAAAACTAAGATTCTTTCAAGAATGTATAACTTGCTGTTAAAATGGAATACACAGGATGAAACAGTTAAATCAGCTATGATTAAATGGGCACAGGACATTGGTCATAACATTATGTTTGCTGACTGGGAAAAGTTGTGGACCACCGGTATGAAGTTTACGGCATGTAATGCCTTAAGAGAGAATATTATGAAAATGATTTATAGGTGGTACATGACCCCAGTCAAGCTTGCTAAAATCTATCACCTGCCTGATAATAAATGTTGGAAATGTAAAGAAAATGAGGGTACATTCTTTCACCTTTGGTGGACGTGCCCAAAGATTAAGGCTTTCTGGGAGATGTTATAAAATGAACTGAAAAAGGTATTTAAATATACCTTCCTTAAGAAACCAGAGGCCTTTCTCCCGGGCATCGTCGGCCAATTGGTGCCAAAGAAAGATAGAACGTTTTTTATGTACGGAACAACAGCAGCAAGAATATCTATCGCAAAGCATTGGAAGACACAAGATTTGCCCACCTTGGAAGAATGGCAGATGCAAGTAATAGACTATATGGAGATGGCAGAAATGACTGGCAGAATCCGAGACCTGGGAGAAGAAGCGGTGGAAGAGGACTGGAAGAAGTTTAAAGACTATTTGCAGAAACACTGCAAAGTTTATGAATTTTAAAATGTTGTTGGATATAAAAATAATATGGCATTAGGGATACAGGTTTAAAAATATGTAAAAATGTAATAGAAAATGGGTGAAAGACTAAAGTTATATTATGTCAAAAGTAAATAATATGTCAAAGGTGTTTAAATATAAGGAGGAAAGTTTGGAGACATAATAGAATGATTTTAATAATTCGAAATGAGTTCTGAAAGAAGGTAAGGATTTGCTGTATACGATTGGGTAAAGAGGAGCACAAAAAAGGGAGGCGTGAGGAAATCAAGAAAGGAAGTCTTTGTAAGCATAAATTTAAAAGTTTGAATTTTTATTTTTATTTTTTCTATTTGTATTTGTGACTGTTTTGGTTTCTCTTCATTTTTGTGGTTGTTATGTTTCTTTTTTTCTGTAAAAGCAAACAAATATATTTTTTTAAAAAAAGAAATCTCATTGGAAATAAACCCTATCAGTGTGTGGAATGTGGAAAGAGTTTCAGTACAAGCTCTTCTCTCAATATCCATCAAAGAATTCATACAAGGGAGAAACCCTATCAGTGCTTGGAATGTGGAAAAAGCTTCAGTAAGAGCTGCCATCTCACTTCCCATCAAAGAATTCATACAGGGGAGAAACCCTATCAGTGTGTGAAATGTGGAAAGAGCTTCAGTACGAGGTGCAATCTCACTTCCCATCGAAGAATTCATTCAGAGGTCAGAAAAACTATTATACAGCTTTAGGAGTCTGTCAAATAGGCACCTTTTTAAGCAGACCTTTGGCTGATTGACATCTAATGCCCTTTTAAAATTTGGTGGGGAGGGGGGTTACAGATGTGTATTTTGTATTTTTTTGTTTTTTAAAATGCTTTTTATTAAATTTTCCACAACATAAACAAATAAATACTCTTCATTTCAACAATTGTATGTCTACTTATTTACCACGCGTACTGTCATGCCCAGACTTCCCTCCCTCCTTTCATCCGGCTTTCATATTTAATTTTCTCTCTCTCAGTATCTTAATTACCATCTATCACAAGATTTATTTTAACCCTGCTTCAGTCTTTAAGCTTCTGCAGTTATTACCTATATACTCAACAAATTTATTCCATTCCTTTTTGAACTTTGTTTCTTCTTGGTTCCAAATCCTATGAGTCTATTTCGCCAATTCTACATATTCGACCTTTTTCGTCTGCCACTCCATTAAGGTTGGTATTTCCTGGGTTTTCCATTTTTGGGCTACTAAGATTCTGGTGGCAGTCGTAGCATACATGAATAGTTTGTGGTCTGCTTTTTTTTAATTAATTACCTATCATCCCCAGCAAAAAAGACTGCTTTTTTTGGGAAAGTATATTTAAATATTTTTTTCAATTCGTTATATATCATATCCCAATTTTTTTTCCACATGTCCACCACATGTGAAAAAACTGTCTTTTGTTTTGCATTTCCAACATGCTTTGTTACTCATTCTGTACATTTTTGCTAGTTTGACAGGGGTGATATACCAGCGGTACATCATTTTCATTTTGTTTTCTTTTAAGGTCGTACATGCTGTGAATTTCAGACTTTCATTCCATAGTTTTGTGACGTGGGTTTCCTGTAAACAAATTACATCTATATTCTCTTTTCCCCCAGAACAGTTTCCAGTTTATTTCTTTTACATTTATTGTTCAGCCCATTCACATTCCAAGTTAACAATTTCAAAGTCATTTTCTAATACAGTCAACTTTTAAATTTTATTTAAATTTGGGTGGATTTGTTGTCTGATTCCTCTTCTACTTCTTCTTCCTCCTCTTCTTCTACTTCTTCTTCCTTTCCTTCTTTTTCTTCCTCTTCCGTTTCTTTCTTTTCTCTCCTTCTTCCTTCTTCCTTCTTCGAATCATAGAATCATAGAGTTGGAAGAGACCACAAGGGCCATCGAGTCCAACCCCCTGCCAAGCAGGAAACACCTGGCTCAAGCTCCTTTCCTGCAGGTCTGGGACCAACTCGGTTTCCTTCCAACATTCCTAATTCCTCATATCTCCTTGAGAATTTCCTCACCTCTTGGAAGTCTGTTAATCTAAATCTTTTATCTTTGTAATAAAAAGAAATCCCTTTGGGAAATTCCCACCTATGTTGAATCCCATTTCTCTTCAACAAGCTCACCAATTGTTTATATTCGTCTCTTTTTCGTAAAAATCTGGTAGGAATTTCTTTAAAAAATAATAATTGGCTTCCCACCAATTATCAACTTATTATTATAACTCGTTCTCAAGATTGCATTTCTCATATCTAAGGAGTTGAAAATCATCAGATAGTATCCGGATAGTTTCTTTGTTTTAGCCCTTAAAGATCTTACTTTTATTCTAAATACATTTTCTACTGTGTATTCAATTTCTTCCTCTTTCATATCCATCTTGCCAATTCTTTGATCATTTTTATTTTTATATTTATATTTTCATTCATCTCTTCAACTACCCCTCTAAATTTCAAATTCATCTGCCTCTGATGCATCTCCAGCATTGCCATATTGTCCCACACCTGCTCTTGAATTTTACTTAAGTCTGCAGCTTCATCTTTAATTTGTTCTGTGTCTTTCCTATTTTCCTTAACTTCCTTTTGAATTCTTTTCACTGACTCTTCCATTGTCTTTGATCTAACTGTTAAATCTTTGATTTTGTTTGAGAGTTCCCTACCACTCCCTCTATTTTTTTGTCCAATGTTTCTTGTACCTCTGCTAATTTTTTCTCCATGTGTTGTTCATTTTGTTTGAATTCCTCTTTTATTTTTAACCACAAAATATCCAAATCTATGATTTCTTCTTGTTTAGACATTCTCCTATCCCCTGGAGTCCCCCCAATCCCCCCCATTTCCCCCTGACATTTTGACTTATTTGTTGTAATAATATACATTGTCCACCAGGGAGTGCTCTGGAGGCACAGCAAATATATAGCACAATTATCCTTACTTGTAATTTATCTATATGCCTCTAGGTTCTCTCCCCTCCCCACACAATAACTTTCACTTTCCCCCTTTTTTGTATCCAATTCAATCCAATTCAAAATACACCAATTCTCTCTCTTTTTTTAAATAATATTTATTACTTTTAAGAGAAAAGAAGACAGAAAAGAAAAAAACAAAAGGAAAAAAGACAATACAATACAATATATAGACAATACAAAACACAACCTAAACCCATTAAACTAAACCCATTAAACTAAACTAAACCAAACCCACTCCCTAACCCTAACCCTAAATAAAATAAAACAAAGCAAAAACAATTTTTTAAAAAATTACATCCCCCCCTTTCAATACTTTTTCTTTCATTCCCTTGTTTCCTCGACCTCCTCTCACCTCCCTTTTTGTATTCCACTTCTACTAGTTATTTCAGCAAATCCTTTCCATCTTTCTCTATTCTCTATCATATTATAAATAACATATTTTTTAACCTTATTTTAACATTAAAACTAAAATACTTATATATGCTTAACTCCTTATAACATTTCTGCTAAATCCATAAAATATCAATCCACCATTTTTCTATCACTCATTAATTTTGCGATATTTCTATATATAAACTTTAAATTTTCCAATCTTCTTCCATCAACTCTTCTCCCTGGTTTCGGATTCGGCCAGTCCTTTCCGTCAATTCCATATAGTCCATCAACCTGGAGATCTTATGTCCGAGGCTCTTGACTCTTTTCCAGGTCCCTTCTGCAGATCTTCTTCATATTCTTTAATGCTAGAGAGCAAATCTCGAAAAAACTCCATCCTAACAATACTTTTATTCCTTCTGGACAGTTCAGCCAAATTTCCATAGTTGAAGCTAGGGTCTATAAAGTGTTTCAGGACGTATTTCAGGATTCCTCCAAATCCAAAGGCCCCCAAAACTTCAATCTCCTCCAAATCCAAGTCCATGTCCCAAAAGTCAATTAATCCCTGGATAGAGGGATCTTTCCAACTTTCCTTCTTCAGTCCAAACCGGGATCCAATCCTCAAAATCTGGCTTTTTCTAGATTCAATCATAAAAGGCCTCAATTTATAGTCCTCAATTTGCTTCTGTAAAATTAAGGATCCCGCTTGTGTTATTTTAGGTTCAAATACAACAACTTTCTCCTTTTCCTCCACCATTTGTTCCGCCAAAGTAGGTTTCTGTGCCAGGTACTGTATTATTTCTGTGTTGGTGCTCGCTTTTTCTCTCAAGTTAGTCACTTTCTGTTCCAAATTATCATTTTTAAAAGTCATGTCATCCATCTTTTTATGAAGCTCTTCCAGCGAATAGTTTATATTACATAATGCAGTAACAATAACTTCTCCTATCCACATTTTGAATGGTCCAAGGTCAATCTCTGGTTCTCAGAATCCTTATCTTGCAGCTGGAGACCTCCCAGTTACACTTCTATAACAGTTTCAAAAGCTCCCTCTAGAGGGAAACAGTCTCCACTTGTATCAGTTCTTTCAAGCACAACTCAAGCAATAAACATAGTTTCGATTTTCAGTTACTTTTTCCTCCATTTTAAATGCAGAAGAGGACAATGGAAACAGTATCTTACTCTTATTTTAGCTAGCTGTCAAATCCGTTCTGTCAATAAACTTTCCCCAAATGTCATCTGGCAGCCCATTCCCAGGTTCAGAGCTGTGGTAATTTGATTTTCCCCTCACTCCTGCAGGCTTACTAAGTTCAAAATTTCCCCCCTCTTCACCTGCTTCCAAGGGGTTTTTTGTATTTTTAACTGATGGAGATTTAAGCCTTTGTCAAGAGCTTTCAAAGACTTTAACTTGTAACGTCTTTGCTTCAGTCTATTTACAAAAGCGGAAGGCGGACTTCCTGTTTATGACCTTCCCGCTTCGGCGCCAAATCAAGGTGTTTAAAGATCCAATTTTCCGTTCTACTCACGGGTAGTTGTTCAAAATCCAATTGTCCACAGGAAAAAAGTCAGCGCTCTCCAGCAACAACAATGCGTCTTCACTCCGTGAAAGAAGCAGTCGATTCAAAGCACCGCGCCACTCACCCCACGTCGCTCCGGATCCCCAAAACAGGGTTTCCCCACGAGTAGGGGAGGCGCAAAAGGTGCCAGCCGAATCCCAGGTTCACAAGCTTCTCCCGCTTGTGATTTCAATGGGTCTCCGCCTTCGCTGTGGCGGTCAGACCCTGTTTTTCATGGAGTAAGTTCCTCCTGATCGGAGCAGCTCTGCCATTGCTGGAGGTGCCAACCCAAAATACACCAATTCTCATGAAATAAAAGTTATCAAACGTCCACAACAATTAAAATTTAAGTCCAACTAATTACTCCTTCCGGGGTCATCCTCTTCTGTTCTTCTGCTGCTTATAAACTTAGTCTTTCAATAAAATCCCAACAGCTCTCTCTTCTAGCAGAAAGGTCAAGAAAGTCTCTTTGTTTCTAGCCACTTGCTGGCTTAATCCACACAAAAAAGGGGGGGAGAGAAGAAGAAGAAGAAAAAGATATTTTTATAAGGAAAAAGGAGACTTCTTTACCCAATGCTCAGTTTCTAGCCACTTGCTGGCTTAATCCATCAAAGTATTTAATTATAGGGGTTGTTTCCTCTTCATGAAAAAGCAAAGTTCCCTTTTCTCCCCCCCCCCAACTCAGTCTTTTAAAGGCCAGCAAAGTTCTAATAAAACCTAACCAGCACAACCTTGAGCCTTCAAATGCATTTCTAAGGAGAAGTTGAGATTAGTCAAAGTTCAGCAAATCTTTGGGTTTTTTTCTGATTTCAATCTTTCCGCTGCAGTAATGGAGCCTCTGGCACCATTTAAAGCTCTCTCCACTTCACTTTTCACTCCAAGTTCATTCACAAAAGATTACTATTCCTTGGGCTGGAGTTCAGCACAATATTTTCTCCCTCTGAGCTTCAGAAATCTTCCCAAGTTCTAGATACAAGGTCCTTTTTTATAACTCCTCTCTTGTTAAGTTGTTTCAAAATGCCAGTTGCCTCAGTACATTGTTTCTGAGGACTTTCACTTTTGTACTTACTTAGCAGGAACTTTCACTTCCGTCTTCTTCCTTGTAACTTTGTTCTCTGCACCATTTTCTCACCGCTGAAGGGACGGACTCCCTTTACACATCCCTCAGCAATCCAAATCTTCTCTTTTAATTTCCAATATTTTCATGGATAAATTTATCCTGTGAGCTTTATGTTCGTTCTTTTCTCTGGAAGCTTACCGCTTTCCTCTGAAGCTCAAGACAGTGCAGCACCAAGCTGGCAGTGCCTTCCCTTTCGTGTCTGCTGCTCTATCCTGTCCTCGGATTTTTGGCTAAACCTGGGTAACAGGAGAACCTGCCTGGACGCCGCTGGGTACCCTGTCCCTCAAGGAAACCCCCTTGAGGTTTTGAGGTCTGCAGAGTCCTTGTGGAATCTCTAAAAAGCCCCCGTGCTGCTTGGAATCCCCCGAGGGGATATTCTGCGCTTCTTCTGATGGAGAGATGCAAAATGGAGCCAAGCAGAGTTGTAGTTGTTGGAGGGCTGGACTAGGAGGACCTGGGAGAGCAGGGTTCTAATCCCCCTTTCAGCCATGAAGCTCCCTGGTGGACCTTGGGCCAGCCTAGCCTACTTCACAGGGCTGCTGGTTCTGTTAGATTGCAAACCACCTGAAAGAGTCTCCTGCTTCTGTTTTCTGCAGACGCAATAGAGGTGGTGAAGCAGGTCCTCTTCACTGTCGCTATCGCCACTTGGTAGGCTCGACATTGAGCTCTAACCCGTGTCCGGTCAGATTCGGAATGAGTTTTCCGCCACCAGCTCTCTAGCCGTCTCAGTGATTGTTTCATTGCCCTCAGCTCTGGGGAAAACCACGGGGCTGTCCGCGCTCCATGCAATCGGAGATGGCGCTTTGGAGCCAAACGGTCAATAACCCTGGTTAACCTCACATTCCAGCGGGACACCAGGGAATCAGTTGAAAGGTCATTAACATGGGATAAAACTGTGAGGAGAATCAGAACTTACAGGGTTAAACAGTTCTGAGTGACGTCTCACATTCTGAGGCGTGCTATATGCACATACGGGAGTGTTTCTCTGTGTGTATGTTCTCTTTCGCTTTTGACGGAGAAGCGGAAGCATGCCAGCCAATTCGCCGGGCTGATTTACGATGTTATTCTACTCATTAAAGACTATTGGAGATAAGAGAAAAGCCTGCATCCAGTTTGATTTATTTTCCACACACAGCAACAGTTTTTCCCCGCTGCGTGAACTCTGCTAGGACTAAGCTAAGAAAGCTGAAGTTGTTTTGATCGGCACGGACAGCCAGTGGCGCAGCAAGGAAACGTGCTGGACGCCATTTTGACCCAACAGGTTATGGGAAGTCAGCCAAGCTTTGGAGGCTGTTGCCAAGTCGTGCCTGTGTGTGTGTGTGAGAAGCTAGCTGAGCTGGAGCCAGTTGGAGCTTTTGCCTAACGTTTTGAGGCAGAGGAGCTCGCTGGGAGGATCTGATCTGCAGAACCGGGTGCCGGAGGAGCTGCTGTTACATGAGTAGGCTGAGCCCCGGGGGAGAAGATGGCAGATGGCCAGGAGTCATATTCCGTCCTGTTTGAAAAGCTCACAACCCAGTCCTGGGATATCTGGGTTAGAAGAGTAAGGGGATGGTTTTTGGCCACAGGGCTCTGGAGTATAGCCCAGAAGGAGCCGGCACCACCCATGCCAGTTGCTGCTGAGGATGACGCAGCAGGCTTTGAGGCTGCTTTGCTGGAGGATAGAGAGCAGAGAATGCAAAGGGAGCTCTGCATGTTGAAAGCAAGCATGGATGCTTTGCTGTTGCCCCACTTGGAGGGCGTTGAGTCGGCTCAGGCTGCCTGGGAGGTGCTGAGGAGTCTGTGTAAAAGCTCAGCAGGAGACCAGGGCCGGGAGAAAGCCAAGAGCCCAGAGGGGGCGGCTGGTCATGTCCCTGAAGTCACAGCCTCAAGGAGAGCTGTAGAAAAAGTTGGGGGGGGCAGAGAAGACCAAAAGCAAGTTTGTAAAGTTTTCCACTGTGTGTGACGAGGAAGAGGGGGCAGAGCTGGCACAGAGAGCCCATCCGGTTGCAGAGGGGGGCCAGGCCAGCTGGAGGCCCAGTTCAGGTTTTTTCCACTCGTCGCTGCTTAATCTGTAAGCCTGTTTACCATTTGCGTCGATCTTGTCCGTGGAGAGCCAGAGAGGCTGAGCAGGATGTCTCCAAGGTCGCTTCCCATGGCAGTCAGCCAGGTTTCCATGGCAGCCAGTCCAGGAGAGGGGGCCAGCGTGGGAATGCGCAGGGAGGACGTGACACAGGAAATGTGGAGGACGGTTCTTATCTAGCCTCCATGGCAACGCTAAGGGACAACTCCAGTGAGGGCAGAGTGCTGCGTTGGGTTATAGACTCAGGAGCGAGTCACCATCTGATTCCAGCGCCACCTAGTGGTGAAATGTGGAACTGCAGGGCTGTTTCAACTGGGAAGACAGTCGTTTTTGCTGATGGGTCACAGAGGCTTTTAACTACTGTTGGAAATGTGTTTGTTTCTTTTTTGCAGGCGGAGCTGGAGGTCTACGTTGTGCCTGGAATGAAACATTGTCTTTTATCTGTATCTTCTCTTTTACAGGAAGGGTACAAGGTTTGCTTTGAAAATAATGTCTGTTCTATTTCCAGGGGTGGGAGACAACTGGTCAGTGTTGCATGTCAGAACAACCTCTTTGTTCTGGAGACACCTCTGGAGGGTGAGGGGGAAGCTGAGACAGCACAGGCGAAGTGTGCAAATGTTCCCACTCATGATTCATGTGCTCATTTGTGGCACAGGAGAATGTCACATGGCTGTTGGAAAGATATCCAGAAGTTGCCCGAATGCACTGTAGGTTGCAAGATGAAAGCATGTGACAAATTCCTAGGTTGTAGGGCATGCAGAAGGGCAATGGTAAAAGGGTGCAGTTATCCCAGATCGGAGAGGGTAACCACAAAGCCTTTTGAGCTTGTGCACACAGACCTTTGTGGTCCCATGCCAGAGAGTCTGGGCGGGGCCAGATTTGCACTGACGCTGACAGATGATTTTACCCAGAACGCGTGGGTCTTCTCGCTGAAACGCAAAAGCGAGGCAGCGCAACTGATCAAAGATTGGGTTGCGGCGGTGGAACTACAGTTTTCCACTAAGGTGCAGAGCTTCCAGAGTGACCGAGGCGCAGAGTTCACTGGGTCTGCTCTGCAGAGTTTCTTCCGCCAGAAGGGAATACGTCACAGGTTGACGGTTGCTTGTTCTCCTCAGGAGAGTGGTGTGGCGCAGCACAGGAGCAAGGCACTAGCTGAAGCAGCTGACGCTTTACTGTTTGACTCTGGTTTGCCTCAGAGCTTTTGGGCCGAAGCCTGGAAGGCGGCCAATTTCACGATGAACAGGTCCTACAATTCAGTGGTAGGTGACACCCCGTATTTCTTGCTCCACGGAATGAAGCCGAAGGTGCATTTCTTCCGTGTCCTTGGTTCTGAAGCGTGGGTGCTTGTGCCAAAGGTTCAACGAAAGAAAGGTGACCCGAGGTCCCGGAAAATGATCTTTTGTGGGTACGAGCCTGAGACAAAGGGGTGGAGGTTTGCATATCCAGATGGTGATCAGTCCAGGATTCTAGTCAGCAGAAATGCTGAGTTCTGTGAGCAGAATGGTTGGTCAAGGATCCATGCGAATCCTGACGTTCTCTCAGAATGTCTGCTTGATTCTGATGAGGAGGGAGAGGCAGAAGCTGAACCTGTTGATGAGGACCAGGTCGCTGACCAGGGTCAAGAACAGGATTGGGCATTTCCACAGGTTGTTAAAAGAGAGCCCAAGAGTGAGCCTTCGTCTCCCGTTAGCAAAGTTCAGAAGGCCCGAAGACGCAGTAAGTCAGAGGGGGAGTCTTCTGGTACCAGTGACACACTTGCTGGCCCCAGTGGGTCAGAAGGAGCACTTGAGACAGTGCTCAGGCGTTCCGCACGCACGACAAAGGGGGTACCACCTGAGAGGTTTCAGGTCATCAGCGCGTGGGTTGGTTTCGAACAGTGTGAACCTGAGAGTTTTGAGGAGGTTCAACAGTTGCCTGAGACAAAAGCCAGGAAGGGGCAAGAGGCAATGGGAAAGGAGTTGAACTCAATGAGGTCTTTAGATGTGTGCTCGACCACGAAGCTGCCAGAGGGCAAGCAGGCTGAGAGCTGTGCACACACAGATAGACAGATGCAAGGCTTTGCCAAAGAGCTTGGCAAGAAGTTCCGGAGGTCTGACTGTGCAGAGGTCAGAACGCCCATGGAGTCCACCTCTGTGAAGGGTTGTGTTTGGGGAGAGCTATACTCACAGTTTCCCTCAGGATGCAAGATGAGAGGGGGTGTGAGGAGAATCAGAACTTACAGGGTTAAACAGTTCTGAGTGACGTCTCACATTCTGAGGCGTGCTATATGCACATACGGGAGTGTTTCTCTGTGTGTATGTTCTCTTTCGCTTTTGACGGAGAAGCGGAAGCATGCCAGCCAATTCGCCGGGCTGATTTACGATGTTATTCTACTCATTAAAGACTATTGGAGATAAGAGAAAAGCCTGCATCCAGTTTAATTTATTTTCCACACACAGCAACAGTTTCCCCCCGCTGCGTGAACTCTGCTAGGACTAAGCTAAGAAAGCTGAAGTTGTTTTGATCGGCACGGACAGCCAGTGGCGCAGCAAGGAAACGTGCCGGACGCCATTTTGACCCAACGAAAACATCCCCTACCACTCTCTGGAAACGATTTGGAGCCATTAAGTGGTGGGGTGGGCCAACCAAGTTGGTCCCACCTCCCTCCAGAGGGGAAGGGTTGCGGAGAAGTCCAGTTGTACCAGGAATGATCTGACCATAGCACTTCTTTTGTCACACTTTTTCTTAGTGTCAGATTACCCACATCCACAGAGGTGAACACTAGGTCTAAGGTATGTCTGCAACTATGAGTTGGGCCAAACTTAGGGACAGCCCCATGGAGCCCATGCTTTCCACGAAGTCCCGAGTGGCCCCTTGTAAGGTCGTGATGACATGGATGTTAACCCCCCAGACAACTAAAATTGCTGTCTCCATGAGAACATCCACCACAACCTGAAGCAGCTCGGGCAGGGAATCCTTGGTGCAGCGGGGGGTTTGGTATCCCCAAAGGAATCCTGTACTGCCCCTATTGCCCAATATGCAGAGCATGCACTCAGAAAACTAGGTCTTCCCAGTCGGACGCCTGGTGCAAGCTAGTGACTTCCTAAAAATCACTGCAACCCTCCCTCCCCGCCCACATGACCTGGGTTGCTGTGCGTAAGAGAAACCTGGTGGACAAGCTGTGGCAAGGACAGGCCCATCTGCTTCATCCAACCAAGTCTCTGTTACACATGCCAGGTCAAGTCCTCCATCCATGATCAAGTCATGGATGACAGCCATCTTGTGAGCCATTGACCTGGCATTGCACAGCAGCCCCTTCAGGTCATGAGGGTCTCCCTTGCTGATTCCAGTATCCTTCCGGTCAAGACCAGAACCGGAGGCAGGGATAGTCCTCAAAGAACGAATAAACCTGCCTCCTCGGTAATGACATGGTCTGGTCTTAGCATAACTCCTCCACTCGTGTTAGCAGCTCCTCTCCCACTTTCCTGCTTCAAAGCAACCATGGAGGAGAGAAGGAAGGGGACCATGGATCCTCTGCTAGCGACGGCAGCGGATTTTCTCCTCCCGGGCTCCCTTTGAAGCAGCAAAGTGGGAGAGGAGCAGCTTACAGCTCCTCTCCCACTTTGCTGCTTCAAAGTGGAGGGAATTTGTTGCGAGCCTTCCCTCCTCCGTGGCTTGCTTTGAAGCAGGGTGCAGGGGTGCAGGGGGGAAAGAAGGCAGGAAATAGATGCCGGGCAGGAAGACACAACCACACTTTGACCACTGGAAAGTCCACTTCAGCCTCCCCAGATTTCCACTGAGACGGCCAGGCTAATCTCGATGGCCATAAGAGCTGGAAACTTGCATGGACTGTTTATTTAAAGACGAAAACATGCACACACGTGAAAGAAATCCCCCCAGGTTCCTGGACACAACCCATGCTTGATATTCACACAGGTTACATGGATGGCATTGGCAGCTGGAGGAGCAGCACGGTTAAAGAGCAAGTCCTGGTTTCAAGCTGAAGATCAGCTCTTTCGTGGTGGCCTCAAACAACCCTTTGGCTGCAACGGGAATCCCTCCCTCCCTTAATTCAGGATGCTACAGTCTACAGATGCTGTGGCTGCCTGCCCTTTCCCCTGAGCTGTAAAAAGCACCTTCAAGAGGGTGATGGGAGGTGACACAGTCGTCTTCCAGATGTGCAAAGAACCACCCTCGCCACACTAAACGGGACAGCAAGCCTCACACTCAGATCTGAAGCATAAATGGGAACCTAGGAAGCTGCCTTATAAGGAGTCGGACCCACCACTCCATCTAGCTTAGTAACGGCAACACTGACTGGCAGCAGTTTGCCAGAGTATCAGGCCTGGAGAAGCTGGGGATTGAGCGTGTGGTGTTCTGCATGCAAAGCTGCTGAGGTTACAGCTGGTCCCTTTAAAAACAAACTAAGATTGTAGTCCTCATGGTTCTGAAGAAAGGGCTAATTTAAACAGGAACAGAGTACCACGTCAGGACCCTCCCGGAGCCCACTGAGCTCAGTTTTGTCTTCACTGATGGGCAGAGGCTCGCCAGGGTTTCAGGAGACCCACCCTCAGCCCTGTCCGGAGAAGCTTTCAAGGACTGAACTTGGGATCTTCTCCATGCTCTCCCCATTGAGCTATGATGGCTCCCTCCCCTGCTCCTCTGCAGGAGGCCTATCTCGGCTTGTCATTATAATGTATATATGTCAAGGGCTTTGAGATGCATATAAAGTCAGGCTCAGCATTATTAACTGGACGTAGATAAGCCATGGTTCCCCTTCCTTCCCTCCTCTGAGGCTCCCTTTAAAGCAGCAACGCGGATAGGAGCCACCCACTTTGCTGCCTTAAATAGTTTAGTACAACATTTTATTCAGAATTTTTTTTTTTCATGTTTTCCTCCTCTAAAAACTAGGTGTGCCCTATGGAGTGAAAAATACGGTAATCCCCAGCACCAGCTAAACGTTTATCCCACCCCCAACAAAGGAAAAAAACCAACACCCAGCATTTAAAGCACCACAGATTAAAAACTATTTTAAAAGATTTGCCCCAGCCCCTGAGCTTCTTCCAGTGAGTCTGGGCTCCCCAGGATCCACAGCAGGGCAAGGTCCCTCCGGCCCCCCAGGGGTCTCTGCTGATGAGCAGGGGGAGTCTGGTCCTCGCCCCCCCCCCAGTCCAGGAGGGAAAAGGCCTTGCAGGGAGCAGGTCTTCCTTCCAGCACTCAGGGCAGCAGCAGCCCTGGAGATTTGGAAGGATTTGAGGTGATGCATCCTCGGTCTGCGTCTCCTGTGTTCTGTGTTTCAAATGTCTCTGAGATCTCTTGAGGAAGGGAGGGAGATGCTCAGAGTCCAGCCAAGAGGCTCACCCCCAAAAGGGTATCTGGCCAGTGGCGGAGCCAGGGGGCAGCTGCCCCCCCCCCATATCCATTAAAAATAATAAGAATCTGAGGTTCTGCCAAGCGAGAGAGGGCTGAGCAGGATGGACTCGGGATTGCAAGGGTTAAAGGGAACCGAGCTGCCTTCCCAGAGAGGACAGGAAGCAAGGGGGGGCAGGTCCTCCAGAGCCAAGCCCCCTCCCTCCCCAGTCCTTCCCTGCTTTGGTGTCTGTCCTGCAAGTGCTGCCTCGCTGTCCCCTCCTGGGATCTGGTGAGTCTCCTCTCTCTCCCCCCCCCAGAGGGTGCAGTGGGGAGACGGGGGTCCAAGGGCTGCAACAAGGGAGGGGGCCTGGGGGGCCGGATCTGCTCCTGCAAGGGGGGGGGGGACACCCCAAGTCAGGGACGGGAGGGTCCTGCCAGGGAGGGGCCAGGTCTGCCACGCTCTCCTTCCTGGAGATCAGAGGATCCCAAACTCACTTGGCCCTCTACCCCTCCCTCCCCCCCCCTTCAGAAAAGATCTCCCTTCTTTAAACAAAGGGGTCCCTGGGACTTTAACTCTGTGTGACGTCGCTCAGCCTCATTGCACAACGGACGAAAAATGTGCAAATGGTTTTCCAAAGCTGGACGAGGAGGTGGACTAGGCCCCCCCCCCAAAAAAAGGTGGTAGAGAAAGGCCAGGAATAAAGAGAGGGATCCCAGCCCATAGTCTGGCTGCTGCATTGGGGACCAGTTTCCCAGTCATCTCCAAGGGCAGCTCCCCACGGAGGCCACTGCAGCAATCCCCTCGCACCCAGAGCAGGGCATCCCAGGACCACATCCTCTCTCTCCCAAAGGGATTGTTGCTGGCAAAGCAGCCGGAAATGGGCGCTGCTACTCCATGAGCCTCCAGGGACCTTGGCATCAATGCCTGTGTGTGTGTTGAGCTATCTAAGAGAATAATCATAATAAATTGGCCGCCTAAATTTCAAGAGAGATGTCTTTGGACCCTGTCCACTTGGCTCTCAGGGGGTTGGCCAGATACATACCTGGCCCTCAGAGCGAAGAAAAAGGGACCCCACCCCAGAATTCTGTCTTGAGAGTGGCAGAGATACCAAGTGCAAGAAAAGGAGACAGAAGCAGGGGAGAAATGTGCCCAGAAGTGGGGGTGGGGGGAGAGCAACTCCTGAGGACCCCCGGGTGAGGACCCCCACCAGAGCCAAGAATCCATTTCCCACAAGATACAAATGACTCCCTTGTCAGTCAATTCTGACTTCATGTATTGACTGGAAGGCAGGAGAAACCAGGCTGATTCATCTCCCAGAAATCCCTTCCGTTGCCTCCACATTTTGCATTGCAATCTTCCTTCTAGGAGAGCTAGAGGCTGCTTTCTCCTTCTTCTTTTTCTCCTCCTCTTTATAAAGAAGATCTCTCATGGTTTGGGCTGTAACAGAACAATGTATTTGCTTTGTAGGATTTGCTAGAGCTTCTCCTTAAGACAGACAGAACTTGGCAGAAGACCAAAGGGTTCCTTCCGATCTCTCAGAGGCTTCCTGAGAGCACAGATGGATGAGCAAGACTCAGCTGGCCCTGGAGCAGGAAGGGGCCATGGCATCCAAACCGGGAGCAGTGGGGGATTGTGGGAAAACTCTGTGCAGAAGATCCTGGGTGAGGAGGACACCCTCCGCTCAGAGGTGCAGAGCCAGCAGGTGAGGCAGTTCTGCTTCGAGGAGGTTAAAGGACCCCGAGAGGTTTGCAGCCGACTCTACCACCATTGCCACCAGTGGCTGAAGCCAGAAAGGCACACGAAAGCTGAGATGCTGGATCTTGTGATCTTGGAGCAGTTCCTGGCTGTCCTTCCACCGGAGATGGAGAGCTGGGTGAGGGACTGTGGAGTGGAGACCAGTTCACAGGCGGTGGCCCTGGCTGAAGGTTTCCTCCTGAGTCAGGCAGAGGAGAGAAAGCAGGTGAGAGAGACTTTCCTCCGGATACTCCCAAGGGACTCCAAACAGGACGGAGAGCATCTCATATTCCTCTATTCATGGCCCATCCTTTTTCTGGGAAGACATCCATGGAATGAGATCTAACACCCTTTAAGTCTTTGTCATTCTCTTTCTAACATTTCTCACCATCCATTCTCTGTTTTGAATCCTTGTTTCTTTTTCAGGGAAAGGATCATTTTGCAGAAATGGACCTGGATTCCTGTGAGGCCGAGAGGCCTCCGTTGGACACCAGAGAGTGGCCACTGGGTAAGGAGGAAGGTGGATTTTCTCTCTTTTGGTCTATTCTGTTCGTTTTCCAACTCATCTGTGGGTTGTTTTCATCTTGGGTTTTTTTTTTTTGAGGGGGGCACAGTTGGGACCAAGGGTCCAAAGGAAGTGAGAAGTATTTTTGCACAACTAACATGAAATGGTCACAAACGTCCAAATGCACTCAGCAGGTAAGGCTTTCTGAAAGGCCCATCTGTAGTTAGAGATGCCCTGTTTCCTCTGTGAGAGAAGCAGGCACTCCTGGCATCCTGCTTACATTTTTTCTATTGCAGGAGACAGAATGATGCCGGCAAGACCTCCTGATCCGCCTTTTCATGGGGGAAGAAGGGAAGCAGCAGCTGTGGAACCAGACCAGGTCAGGGGAAGCTGCCTGGTGGGGCCAGAGGCCGAGGGATGGAGCAATGTCATGGACTGGTTGGGCACAGAGGAATGGTGGGAGGAAGCAGCCGGGGAACCAGGAAGGGTAGATGGCTCAGAGCCGAAGGAGTGGAGGTGGAGGAAGGATGAGCAGTGAAAGGGAGAAGAGGGAGAAGCCTGGGAAGAGGAGGTGTCAGAAACTGAAATGGTAACAGGGCTTAGTGAGCTGGGAGACTCTGTGGCAGAATGCAGTGCAGAATCAGAGGCAGAAGAGGAAGGAGGCGAGTGGGAGAGGAAGGTCGAGAGGCAGAGGTGAGTCAGGAGAAAGAGGAGCCACTGGGAGCTCCCTCTCCTTCTGCCAGAAGCCCCCCTCCTTGCTTGTCTCTCAGAGCCAGGAGACGTCTGACAATGGAGGAGCAAAGGCAGTCTGCACACTGGCGCACTGTTGAATTGCTTGCCAGAAACCCCAGAGAGGAGGGGACTTGGAAAGTTGTGGGGAGCCGGGGGCCTTCACTCTCAGCAACTGATTTCATTGAGGAAGATGCTCGGGGAATGAGCTGCTGTTCTCTTGAGGCCCGAAACTCAGCCAAGTCTGTGAATATCATTTTCTTGCTGATAAAGAGTTAACTCTGGCTGTGAAGTGTGGGATTTCCTAACCATATATCTCTGTGACTCCAGCCTTCTCAATATCACCAGTAGGATTCATCTGTAGTTGCAGTTTTCATAGAATCCTAGAGTTGAAAGGGACCCCAAGGGTCATCAGGTCCCACCCCCTGCATTGCAGGAGTCTCAGCTAGATAATCCAAGACAGATGGCCATCCAGACTAGGCTTATTTTATTTCTAGATTGATCACTGAATAGGCTTCTAAGCAGTGCACAAATGAGAACAAATAGTGGCCATGAGCCCCTGGAATTTCGCTCTAGGGCATTGGAAGGAACCTCCCCAGAACAGCACACAAGGAGAGGAGAAAGTGGATCCTTCCATCGGGGAAACTGGAATGTTTGTGTAGGGGGGACTCCCTGGTCCTGAATGGCGTAACTGCCCCTAAAAGACCAGGTGCGCAGCCTGGGAGTCATTTTGGACTCACAGCTGTCCATGGAGGCGCTGGTCAATTCTGTGTCCAGGGCAGCTGTTTACCAGCTCCATCTGGTCCATAGGATGATACCCTTCCTGCCTACGTTCTGTCTCGCCAGAGTGGTGCATGCTCTAGTTATGCAATGCACTTTACATGGGGCTACCTTTGAAGGTGACCTGGAAACTACAACTAATCCAGAATGCGGCAGCTGGACTAGTGGTGACTAGAAGAGGCCACCAAGACCATATAACACCGGTTGTGAAAAACCTGCATTGGCTCCCAGTCCGTTTGGTGCTGACCTTGAAAGCCCTAAATGACCTTGGCCCAGTAGACCTGAAGGAGCGTCTCCACCCCCATCATTCTGCCCAGACATGGAGATCCATCTCCGAGGGCCTTCTGGCGGTTCCCTCACTGCCCAAAGCCAAGTTACTGGGGACTAGGAAGAGGGCCTTGTCAGTAGTGGCACCCGCCCTGTGAAACCCCCTCCCATAAGATGTCAAGGAAATAAACAACTATCTGACTTTTAGAAGACATCTGAAGGCAGCCCTGTTTAGGGAAGTTTTTATTATTTGATGTTTTATTCTGCTTTTATTGCTTTGTTGAAAGCCACCAGAGTGGCTGGGGAAACCCAGCCAGATGGGTGCGGTATAAATAAATCATCATCATCAAAATGTGCAGCAAAGCTATCCTATTGAAACAACACAGCAATTTATAGGCAGTTTTCTGTAGCAGATCATATTTCTGCTGTCTCAGAGGACAACATTTCCCTTTTTCTTTTAGGGTCCAGTGTGCTTTGAAGATGTTGCTGTTCATTTCACGGACGAGGAGTGGGCGTTGCTGGATCCTGACCAGAGAGCTCTGCATAAGGACGTCATGGAGGAGAATCGTGGGATCGTGGCCTCTCTTGGTAAGCCTCTGTGTGGGAAAGTCATATCTGCCTGGAAATTCAAAAAATACCTCTATGTGACAAACCTCACATATTTTCACAGAGCTCAACAGCGCCCCCTACTGTTGGAAAAACGCCCAGGAAGGCCACCACCTTCCCAAGACACTGGGGTGTCTCTCCGGTGGTCTCTCTCTGGCTGTAAATCTTCCTCAGTCCAGAGAGACCAGTGATAAGCGACCCCTCCCTCCTGAGAGGAGTATGCTCGTCTTCTGGCATCTCATTGCAGAAGAAAAAGACAATCAGTAGCTATAAACTACTTTATTTACAGTCCATATATACAGAGAACCCACCAGCATGTCCACTCTCTCTCTCAGCAGCAGTACAGAACAACATCTCACACAGAAGTGAAAGTGACTTCTATCGCAGTACTCAACAGTACTGAGACTTCCTGTCTCACGCTCTCAGACACTCACATGATATAAACAACCATAGTGCTACTTGCTGACCAGCTGGTGAGATAAAGATCCTAACACCTACAACACCTGGGAACCTAACACCCCCACAATAAACAGTAAATTACAGTTCTTTTCTGAGAACCATCTTCCTCCTGTTCTGCCTCTTTATACCATGGTTGGGCTGGTCTGAACTGCCCAGGCCATTTTAAATGTCAGCTTCAGAGTTGTTAGGAAAGATAAGTAGCTTCTGTCAGGTTTTCTGTTTTTGATTTTGCTGCTATCAGTCTTGGGTTGACCAAAGAGATGACTGGAATTGGAGATGGAGGGGATGCCATGACTGGGCCAAACAAAATCCGTCCCAGAGAAGAGCCAGGATGATTGACTCTCAGGCAATACTAGCAGTAGTAATAATAATAATTATTAATAATTGTCAGGACTGCCGCTAGGTCCCAGCTCACAGAGGACCAACGCCCAGTGGATATTATATACAAAAGTCTTTATTGAAGTTTAGTTTCCATTTCCAAGCTCTGGGCGCGCAGGCCCACGTCTTAACGCTAGACCGGCTAAGTCCCCTCTGACTCACTGCTCCACCCACACCAGTTTAAGATTCTAGCCCGGCTCCACCTCTTGCGCTGCTCTTTCCTGCGTTGGGTCCTTCTGCCCTCTGGGGTTCCCTCCTTCCTGGACTCCTCTGACGCGGAGCCTCCTGAGTCTTGCCCCTCCCTCCGGCGGGCTTTAGGACCTGGCTCCCTTCCCGGGCTCCCCGCTGTGCCGCGCTCCTGTACATTTGAACTTGGCGCGCGCGCCCAGCCGGTGACTTTCCTTCTGACCGTTTCCCCGCTTCCTGATGTGGGTGTTGCCAAACCTGACTCCTCTCCTCCCTCTGGTGGTGAGGACACTGGTCCCGACTCCTGGGACTCCCCCTCCCCACTGCGCTCTGGTGGAGACGCTGGCCCTGATCTCCAGCTGCTGTTCAGAGACTCCCCGCTGGCCCCTCCCTCTTGAGGTTTCTCCCTTGGAATCTCCCTTGCTCTGGCCACCGGCGCTCCCTTCTGTGAGTCCTCCGATTCGCTAGAGAGGCTTGTGGAATAACTCTGGCCACTGTCACTGCCTGCGCCCCCCTCGTACTCCTCCTCCTCACTCTCCATTTGCTCCCCCTCCTGTGTCTCTCCTTCTGAACCCCTGACATCCATCCCCCCCTCGAAGCCCCCCCTTCCCCCCTCCCCCTCTTCCGGTGCGGGTTCCGGGTGCTCCATTGTTGTAGGGGTGAGTCCAGGATACAGCTCGTCCCCTGAGGCTTGCAACCATCGAGATAAGTCCGGGAAGTCCCCCATGGGCTCGTCGACGACGACCTCCTCCGCTTCCATCTCCTGCGCGGTGTGCTCGAAATCTGCGCTCGACCCCAAATCACCCAAGAGCCCTCCTCCCCCTGTTGTTTGATGGGGGTCCACCTCCCAGGACCCCTTCGGCATGTCTCTGCGCCAGCCCACCTCGGGTTGGTCCTCCCACCAATAAGATCCCCCCGTGCCAAAACCTGAAAGTGATCCCTCCGGAGAGCTGCCTCCCGGAGCCGAGTCCTCAGCTGACGAGAAACCCCGGAAAGTGCTGGCCGAGAGTGTGGGTGTGAACAAACAATCCTCGAAAAAGCCCGCCGGCATAGGCTTGTGCGGGAAAAGTGTGTGGAATTCTTCCTTGAGCAACTGCTCTTCCACTGCGTAATCCGGCACCCACCTGTTGGCGCTGGCCGGGGTGTCCTCCGTGGCGAGAAGATATTCAATCCCGTCCTCCCCCCACCTTGAGTCTAAAATCTCAGTGGCTTCATTAAGTGGCTCCCCTTTCGGCGACCCCCCTTTTTTGGGCGCTTCTCTGAGCGGGTCTGGCGCCTTCCCCGGTGCTTGAAACCTGTGGGGCTCTCTGTAGGGCGTGAGCACTGATCTATGAAAGACCGGGTGCATTCTGGAACCCTCCGGGAGTGTCAACCGGAAGGCCACTGGGTTGATCTGCGCCTCTACTTGGTAAGGCCCTAGCTGCTTGTGCCCTAGTTTCTTCTTGGCTAACGATCTGGCTGGAACTGCTTGTGCTGCCAACCAGACCCAGTCTCCCACCTGGATGTCCTCCCCAACCCTCCTGTGTCGATCTGCCTGCACTTTGTAAGCCTGTTTTGCCAACTCTAACTGCCTCCTGAGCTGCTCGTGGATCTCCTGCAACTCCGCTGCCACTTCCTCTGCTCCCTGTGGCTCCCCCTCCCGCACTGTGTCCAGACCCGGGAAGGTTCTGGGATGCCTCCCGTAGTTGGCAAAAAATGGGGTCACTCCCGTGGACCCGTGCTTCGTGTTGTTGTAGGCAAACTCGGCCAACGGTAGATAGTCCACCCAGGTCGATGGCTGCTGGTTCGCGTAGCATCTCAGGTACTGCTGCATGATGGCGTTGACCCTTTCCGCCTGCCCGTTAGTTTGCGGGTGTCTCGCCGACGCCAGGCTGACCTTGACGTTTAGGAATCCCATCAGCTTTTGCCAGAAGTTGGAGATGAACTGGCGCCCCCGGTCGGACAAAATAGACCGTGGTAGGCCGTGCACCTTGAACACGTGGTCTATGAACATCTTAGCGGTCTGCTCGGCCGTGGCCACCTTCGCGCACGGAATGAAGTGGGCCATCTTGGTGAACAGGTCCACTACCACGAGCACTGCCGTCTTGCCCCTTGAGCTGGGTAGATCTGTGACAAAGTCCAGGGCTACCCTCTCCCACGGTACGAACGGTGTCTGTAGCGGTTCCAACAGGCCCGCCGGCGGCTGGTGCACAGGCTTAGCCCTTTGGCAGGTGTCGCACCTATTGACATAGTCCGCGACATCCCCCCGCATCTTAGGCCACCAAAAGTCTCTGGCTACTAAGTCCACCGTCTTCTCCTTGCCGAAGTGCCCCGCGCTGGGCGCGTCGTGCAGCTGTTGCAGGACCTTCGCGCGGAGGCTGTCTCCTGGTACGTAGAGGACTCCCTTGCGTAGGAGCAGGCCGTCTCGCACTTGGAATTCGTCGCCCCTCGCCTTGCCACTGCACACCTCCTCCATCTTGGCTCGGGCGAACGAGTCCGTTTGCAGCGCGCGGCGCACCGCGTCCAGGTCCACCGTGGCTGACGCGCATGCCCACGCCTGTGGTGTGAAAATGTGCTTGGCCGCCGCCGGTGCCTCTGCCTCCAGATACTGCGGTTTTCTGGACAGCGCGTCCGCCAAGACGTTGCTGTTTCCTGGGATGTACTCAATTCTGAAGTCGAAATCTGCAAAGAACTCCGCCCAGCGGATGTGTCGCTGGTTCAGGAACCTCGCCGTGCGCCAGTACTCCAAGTTCTTATGGTCTGTGCGGACCTGCACCGTGTGCTTGGCTCCGACGAGGAAGTGCCGCCACGCCTTGAAGGCTGCATGTATGGCCAGCAACTCCCTGTCCCAAATGGTGTAGTTCTGCTCCGCTTTGCTGAGTTTTCTGGAGTAGAAAGCGCACGGCCTCCAGTCCCCCTGGTGGTCTTGCTGCAACAGAACGGCTCCCACGGCCCTGTCTGAGGCGTCCGTCTCCACTCTCATGGGCCTGCTGGGATTTACGTGCAGTAGGTTCTCTTCGGAAGCGAAGAGCTGCTTGAGCTTC
Organism: Podarcis gaigeae; assembly: GCF_964106915.1. NCBI lineage: Eukaryota > Metazoa > Chordata > Lepidosauria > Squamata > Lacertidae > Podarcis > Podarcis gaigeae. The sequence continues at coordinate 106,490,438 of NC_139677.1, forward strand.
TGAAAGGACTGCTCTGCCTGCTCCGTCCAGATGAACCTCTTCTTCTTGGAACTGAGGGTGTCGGTGATGGCCGCTGTCTGCATGGCGAAACCCTTGATGAACTTGCGATAAAAGTTGGCAAAACCGACAAACCTCTGTACTTCCTTCCTATTGCGTGGGCTCTTCCAATCCAGTACTGCACGTACCTTGGCACCGTCCATAGCCAGTCCCTTGTCGGACAGTTTGTAGCCCAAGAAATCCACCTCCGTCTTGTCGAACTGGCACTTCTCCAGCTTGGCGTACAGCCTGTGCTCCCGCAGCCTCTGCAGAACTTCCCTAACATCTCTCTCGTGAGCCTCCGGCGATTCCGAGAAGATTAGGATGTCATCCAGGAAGCAGACACACTTCTTGTAGAGGAGACCCGCCAAGACATGATGCATGAAGGCTTGAAAGCAGTGGGAACCATTTTTTAATCCAAAAGGCATAACTCTGTATTCATAAGTGCCCAGCGGCGTAAACATGGTTGTTTTCCACTCGTCGCCTTCCCGTACGCGAATGAGATTGTACGCTCCGCGCAGATCCAACTTGGTAAAGATGCGACCCTTCCTCACCGTCGCCAGCAGGTCATCGATCTTGGGCATAGGGAATGCTGAGGGCTTGGTCTTGAGGTTCAAGAAGCGGAAATCAACGACCAGCCTCTTTTGGGGCGTGTCCCGCTTCTTTACAAAGAACACGGGACTGCCTCCTGCCGCCTTGGACTCCCGGATGAATCCCCGCTTCAGGTTGTGATCTATGAACTCCCTGAGCTCTTGCAATTCATCCTCAGACATGGAGTACAGTTTCCCCGTCGGGAGCGTCGCCCCGGGCAGGAGGTCGATCTTGCAGTCGTAGGGTCTGTGGGGTGGCAGCTTATCCGCCTCTTTCTCGCAGAAGACCTCCAAAAACTCCTTGTATTTGTTAGGCACCGCTTGCAACATGCCCAAGTTCAGCTGTGGTCCATCCTCGTGCCCCTCATCTTCCAAGTCCGCCAGGATGCAGTGTTCTGCGCAGTAAGAGGAGCCGAAGGTCAGTTGCCGCTGGTACCAAGCTAATGCCGGGCTGTGCCTATCCAGCCAACTCATTCCCAACACTATGGGCGTGTCTGACAGGCGGGTGACGTTGAAGCTGATGACCTCACGGTGGTTTCCAATGCGCATCACCATTGGCGGCGTCTGCTGTAGCACTTGCCCTCCCAGTAGCTCCCTGCCGTCCACTGTGACGACTTTCAGAGGTACCGCCGCTGGCAGAAGGGCTATGCCATGTTGCTGGAGGAACTGCATGTCTATAAAATCTGCATTGCTCCCCGAGTCGACGGTGATGGGAATTTCCACCAGTAGCCCATTGGGGAGCTGAAGGGATGCGGTGAGCTGCACTACTGGTTTGGGTGGGAGGGGGTCGGTGGGCTGTAAGATCCCTGGGGATTGCTTCACTGACTTGTCTGGCTGGTCCCCAGAGACGCCATCTCCAGCCAGACAGTGGAGTTTTCCTGCTGCGACTCCCTCTGCTGAATTGCGTCTGTTACTGTCGCTGCGGCTGCAGTATGCTTGTGAAACCGCTGGGGACACTCTTTTGCCATATGCTGAGCACTGTCGCAGATGTAGCACTTCCTGGTTCCTCTAGGAGGCTTCATCTTGACTGCTCCCGGAGTTAGGGCTCCGACTGTGGAGTGAGCCTTAGCACCACCTATCTCCATCGGCTCCTCTCCCCCTCCCAGCGGAGGCATGGATCGAGCGCGCGCCGCCTCCTTGGGGAAGGGAGGCAGTCCTCTCGCTGGCGTGCGTCCCAAATGCCCTTCCTCCCTGCCCCAAGGGCGTCCTTCCAACCGAACCCCAATGGAGAGTGCCCGTTCCACCACTTCCTTGGTGGTTTGGGGTCTTCCCCCCCTTGCGATCTCATCTTTCACAGCTCCGCTCAACCCCTCCCAGAACAGGTCTCTGACGGCAGGCGATTCTTTCTCCCAGGCTAGTACATTCACCAATCCGAAAAAACGTGCATGATATTGCCTCACAGTGGCTTTACCTTGTCTTAGTCCGTGAATCTCCCTCCTAGCGATATCCACATCAATCTCAGATAAAAAACACGCATCCATCACTTTAATGAAGGCAGCCGCATTTTGGAGGGCTGGATCCTTGTCTCTCCATAGATTGCGCAGCCACGATTTTGCCTCCCCCCGCAAATGCGAAATAATAAATCCCACTTTCTCTCCCTCATTTTTAAAGTCTTTGTCAAGCAGCTGCAATGTATAAATCACATCTGCTCTGAAGTTAGGATACTCCTGCAGGTCCCCATTGAAGTGAGATACCAGGCTCCCTCCTCTGTTTCCCAGCCCAATCCCTTCTGGTCTGGTGGCTGGTAGCCTCTGTGTACTTAGCACTTCTAACCTGGTTCGCAGATCCTGGCAGGCAGCAGCTGCTTCCTGTTCTTTCTTTCTGGAAGCCGCAATTTCTGCAGTCAACTGCGTCACTGCGTTTTGCAAACTCGCTATCCTCTCTTCGGTAGTCATTTCCCTGTTTTTCGTGAGCTCGCGAAGCACCAATCTTCACCCCTCGCTGCTTTCCCGCACTCCACGAGGTTGCAAAATTGGTGAAAATAGAGAGGGGACTTACTGTCAGGACTGCCGCTAGGTCCCAGCTCACAGAGGACCAACGCCCAGTGGATATTATATACAAAAGTCTTTATTGAAGTTTAGTTTCCATTTCCAAGCTCTGGGCGCGCAGGCCCACGTCTTAACGCTAGACCGGCTAAGTCCCCTCTGACTCACTGCTCCACCCACACCAGTTTAAGATTCTAGCCCGGCTCCACCTCTTGCGCTGCTCTTTCCTGCGTTGGGTCCTTCTGCCCTCTGGGGTTCCCTCCTTCCTGGACTCCTCTGACGCGGAGCCTCCTGAGTCTTGCCCCTCCCTCCGGCGGGCTTTAGGACCTGGCTCCCTTCCCGGGCTCCCCGCTGTGCCGCGCTCCTGTACATTTGAACTTGGCGCGCGCGCCCAGCCGGTGACTTTCCTTCTGACCGTTTCCCCGCTTCCTGATGTGGGTGTTGCCAAACCTGACTCCTCTCCTCCCTCTGGTGGTGAGGACACTGGTCCCGACTCCTGGGACTCCCCCTCCCCACTGCGCTCTGGTGGAGACGCTGGCCCTGATCTCCAGCTGCTGTTCAGAGACTCCCCGCTGGCCCCTCCCTCTTGAGGTTTCTCCCTTGGAATCTCCCTTGCTCTGGCCACCGGCGCTCCCTTCTGTGAGTCCTCCGATTCGCTAGAGAGGCTTGTGGAATAACTCTGGCCACTGTCACTGCCTGCGCCCCCCTCGTACTCCTCCTCCTCACTCTCCATTTGCTCCCCCTCCTGTGTCTCTCCTTCTCAACCCCTGACAATAATTTTTATTTATACCCTGCCCATCTGGCTGGGTTGCCCCAGCCACTCTGGGTGGCTTCCAACACATACATACACATGAAACATTAATAATAACAATCTGATCCCATATAAAAAGCACATTAACTTTAAAATGAACAACCTACACTAGTGGCCAAAATTGTGGAAGCCTTTTGGGAAAAGTGTATATCTGAGGTTTGATGGTTCATAACACCACTTTTTTGGGGAATAATACCATAAAATTCTATATCAATGGAAAAATTATTTAATGAAGAAAGTAATGCAATAATAATAATAATAATAATAATAATAATAATAATAATATATTATTTATATCCCACCCTCCCCAGCAGAAGCTGGGCTCAGAGTGGCTAACAACAGTAAAATGATATAACATTCTAAAATCAGTTCATTATAAAATCAAATCAAATCAGAGTAATGGCAACCATTGGCTAGAGTTCTGTGGGGAGGGGGTCAGGCTGTGCCCTGGCCAAAGGCCTGGTGGAACAGCTCCATCTTGCAGGCCCTGCGGAAAGATGTCAAGTCCTGCAGGGCCCTAGTCTCTTGTGACAGAGCATTCCACCAGATTGGAGCCACAGCCGAAAAAGCCCTCGCTCTGGTTGAGGCCAGCCTAACCTCTCTGTGGCCCAGGACCTCCAATATGTTTTTTTTTTTAAGACCGTAAGGTCCTCCGTGGGACATACCAGGAGAGGCGGTCCCGTAGGTACGAGGGTCCTAGGCCATATAGGGCTTTAAAGGTCAAAACCAGCACCTTAAACCTGATCCTGTACTCCACTGGGAGTCAGTGCAGCTATTATAGCACTGGGCGAATGTGATCCCGCAGTGAGGACCCCGTAAGGAGTCTCGCCGCGGCATTCTGCACCCGCTGGAGTTTCTGGGTCAGCCTCAAGGGCAGCCCCACATAGAATGAGTTACAATAATCCAGTCTGGAGGTGACTGTCACGTGGATCACAGTGGCTAGGTCAGGGTGAGAAAGGTAAGGAGCCAACTGCTTAGCTTGGCGGAGATGAAAAAATGCCGCCTTTTTATAGCTGCAATCTGCGCCTCCATAGAAAGGGAGGTGTTGAAGATTACACCCAAACTCTTAACGGACGGTGCTGGCACTAATTGCACCCCCGCAAGAGATGGGAGTCCCCCCCCCCAATCCCATATTGTCTCGACCCAGCCAAAGGACCTGTGTCTTCGAAGGATTTAGCTTCAACCAGCTCCCACATAACCATCCAGCCACAGCTTCCAAACATCTGATCAGTGTGCCTGGGGCCAAGTCAGGATGGCCATCCATCAACAGATAGAGTTGGGTGTCATCGGCATACTGATGGCAGCCCAACCCAAAACTCTGGACAAGCTGGGTGAGGGGGGGGGGCACTTAAAGATGTTGAAAAGCATCCGGGAGAGTATCGCACCCTGTGGCACTCCACACACTAAGGAGTGGTGCGATGACAGTTTCCCCCCAAGCGCCACCCTCTGTCCCCGACCAGAGAGAAACGAGTGTAGCCATTGAAGGACTGTGCCCTGGATCCCCACGTCGGCAAGGCGGTGGTCCAGGAGTTCGTGATTGACCATGTCGAAGGCTGCTGACAAGTCTAAAAGAATCAGCAGCCCCGACCCGCCTCGATCCAGCTGCCTGCGGAGATCATCTGTTAGGGCGACCAGAGCCGTCTTGGTCCCATGACCAGCGTGGAAGCCTGACTGGAATGGATCCAGAGCCAATGTTTCATCCAGAAACCTACCAAGCTGTTCAGCAACCGCTCTCTCAATCACCTTACCCAGGAACGGAAGATTTTAAACCGGGCGGTAATTAGATACATCTAAATGATATAATGATGTTTTCTTTAAGAGCGGGTGCACCACTGCCTCCTTCAGTTCCCCTGGGAATATCCCGGTTCCAAGGGACAAATTGATGATATCCCCCAGGAGGGCCCGCACCTCGTCTGGACACGCTCTAATCAGCCAGGATGGGTACAGGTCAAGAGGACAGGTGGTGGGCTTTCCAGCTCGGAGGAGTCTGTCCACATCAGCTGGAGATATCCGGTCAAAGTGGTCCAATACTGGACCTGAGGACAGTCAAGGGGCCTCCAGTTCCGTTATTGTATCCAAATTGGCAAGGAGGTCACGGCGGAGCAACAGGATCTTCTCCTCAAAAAAGCTTGCAAATGCCTCACCACTGTGTGTCAAATTGTTATTTAAATTTGGCTGTCCCTCCAGGGACATTAAGGACCTAATTATACTAAATAATTTCGCTGGGTGAGAGCTAGTGGATGCAATGGAAGCCGAGAAGTAAGACTTCTTAGCGGCCTTCACTGCCATCTCGTAGGTTTTCATAAAAACCGTATAAGATGTTCTTGAGGCTCTGTCACGGTCACCCTGCCATACTCGCTCTAGCCGTCTGAGGTCCTGCTTCATTTTCCGGAGCTCCTCAATAAACCAGGGAGCCCGGTTTCTGCTGGGTCGCAGAGGGAGCTTCGGTGCGATCTCATCGATGGCTGCCAGGAGCTGGATATTCCAGCCCTCAACTAGCTCAGTCAATGAGTCGCCAGGGGGAGCATGGTCCCGCAAGGCTTGGCGGAATATATCAGGGTCCATCAGCCTCTGCGGGCGAGCCCAAATCAGCTCGCCACCTAAGCAGGGTGGGGGTGGAAAGTCAATCCTGGCTTTCAGAGCGTAGTGATCAGACCATGGCACCTTCATTGAAGGAGACATGATCACATCTATACCTACGCCAAAGATCAAATCCAGCGTGTGGCCTGCTTGATGTGTGGGGCCCAAAAGAAACTGGGAGAGCCCTAGTGTCGCCATGGAAGACACCAGGTCCAGAGCCTGTGAGGAAGGAGTGGCATCAGCATGGATGTTGAAGTCCCCCAATACCAATAGGTTAGGGAACTCCAAGGCCCAGCCGGCCACCGCCTCCAGCAGGCCTGACAGGGTGGCTGCTGGTGCGCTAGGTGGCCGGTACACCAGGCAGACAGCCAAGCTCACCTCAGAGCCCCACACTAGGCCAACCCATTCAATGCCGGGGATCAATGGCGATGGCAGAGCCCTGAAAGAACAATCTTCCCGGATTAACGTCTATGAAGGAGTATTTATTAGAACATCAATCATAAAGAAGAAATGGGAAACACATAGAAAAAAGGAGATGTGCAGAAATTCTCACCATGTCCACTAATACTTGGTTTGGTAACTTTAATTACGATCTTGCAACGTCCTCCCATGGAGTGAACCAGGCTTTTTAAAATTTCTGCAGCTATAATAATGTGAAACCAAGATTGAATAATTGCCTCTATTAATTGCTGGGTTGGTTCAAACTAACAAGTTTCTTTAGTTGGCTCCAAAGATTGGGTTAAGATCTGGGCTATTCCCAGGCCGTTCCAGGAGTGGAATATGATTATCTTGAAACCACTGTTTGCACACAGCAGCAACATGACATGGAGCTGAATCCTGTGGAAATAAAAATAAATCAGTAAATATTTATATAAATATATGTAAATGCTTCAGTATCTGGGGAAAGATCACATGTGGAATGGTTCAGTTTGGGCTCAAGTATTTCATTTATGAATTTTGGGGCATTTACATTCCCATTCATGATGCAAATCCTGCCCACACCTTTTGCTGCCATCCAACCCCAGATCATAACACTAACTGGGTGTTTCACAGTAGGTGTAATACATGTACAGTGGTACCTCTGGTTAAGATGATGATGATGATGATGATAATTGATTTATACCCAGCCCATCTGGCTGGGTTTCTCCAGCCACTCTGGGCTACTTCCAACAAAAATATCAAAATACAATATTCCATCAAATATTAAAAGCTTTCCTAAAGAGGGCTGCCTTCAGATGTCTTCTATTTTTTTTTTTTTCAAAATTTTTATTAGGTTTTTTTAATAAAAGAGATACAAAAATGAAAAACAGCATTGTTTGTGTCTTTACAAAATTTCATAACATCTTTGGACTTCCTCGCGTCATCCGCTCGCACTTACATTGTTCATAAAATTTTTCAAGCAAATTACCATCTTATTTGTAATCTTATAACCAATCATTACAATATAGTCTAATAATACTCATCTAATTTAGTGATGGCCAATTGTTTATAATCAAGCATCCTTCTTAGCATTCCATCAAATTACAATAATTTTGTAAATAAATCTTAAATTTCTTCCAGTCTTCTTCAATCCTTTCTTCTCCCAGGTCTCGAATTCTGCCAGTCATTTCCGCCAGCTGCATATAGTCCATCAGCTGCATCTGCCATTCTTCCAGCGTGGGTAGATCTTGAGTTTTCCAGTTCTTTGCGATGAGTATCCTTGCTGCCGTTGTTGCATACATAAAGAAAGTTCTGTCCTTCTTTGACACCTTCTGGCCGACAATACCCAGAAGGAAGGCCTCTGGTTTCTTAGTGAAAGTATACTTAAATACCTTTTTCAGTTCATTATATATCATTTCCCAGAAGGCCTTCACTTTAGGGCAAGTCCACCAGAGGTGAAAGAATGTTCCTTCATTTTCTTTACATTTCCAACATTTATTGTCAGACGAGTGGTATATTTTGGCAAGCTTAACTGGGGTCATGTACCATCTGTATATCATTTTCATTATATTTTCTTTCAAAGCATTACATGCAGTAAAGTTTAGCCCAGTGGTCCACAACCTTTCCCATTCCTCAAACATAATGTTATGCCCAATGTCCTGTGCCCACTTTATCATAGCCGATTTAACCATTTCGTCTTGTGTGTTCCATTTCAACAGCAAGTTATACATTCTTGAAAGTACCTTAGTCTTAGGTTCTAACAGTTCAGTTTCCAACTTCGATTTCTCCACCTGGAACCCTAGCTTTTTGTCATTTTTAAAAACTTCTTTAATCTGAGCGTAATGTAACCAGTCTCGCACTTTATCCTTCATTTTTTCCATACTCTGCAATTTCCAGTTATTTCCATCTTTTTCTAATATTTCCCAATATTTTGGCCAATTGGCTTCCATATTGGGTCTTTTTCGGGCCTTAGCTTCCAGAGGTGAAAGCCACCTTGGGGTTTTATTTTCCAATAAGTCTTTATATTTTGTCCAGACATTAAACACTGCTTTTCTGACAATATGGTTCTTAAAGGCCTTATTGATCTTAACTTTGTCATACCATAAGTATGCATGCCAACCAAAATTATTATTAAACCCTTCCAGATCCAACACATCAGTGTCTTCGAGAAGTAGCCAGTCTTTTAGCCAGCAGAAAGCTGCGGCTTCATAATACAACCTTAAGTCTGGCAGGGCAAAGCCCCCTCTTTCCTTTGCGTCAGTCAGTATCTTAAACTTAATTCTGGGCTTTTTGCCCTGCCAGACAAATTTAGAAATATCTCTCTGCCACTTCCGGAAGCATTCCGTCTTGTCTATAATCTGTAGTGTTTGAAACAAAAACAACATTTTTGGCAATACATTCATCTTAATAGCAGCAATTCGGCCTAACAAAGAAAGCTTCAATTTTGTCCAACTGTCCAAGTCTCTCTTAATTTCAGACCAGCATTTTTCATAATTTTCCTTAAATAGACTCAGATTTTTTGCTGTTATGTTCACCCCTAGGTACTTTACCTTTTTCACCAATGATAATTCTGTTTCTCTCTGAAACTGTTCTGATTCAATATCTGTCAAATTTTTCCCCAACACCTTAGTTTTCTGTTTGTTTAACTTAAATCCCGCCACCCGACCAAAATTGTCAATCAATTGTAAAACTCTTTTCGTACTAGATTCCGGCTCCTGCAGTGTCAAAACTAGGTCATCTGCAAAAGCTTTAAGTTTATATTGTTTCGCTCCGACCTGGATCCCTTGCACCAACCGGTCCCCTCTGATCAAGTTTAAGAGCACCTCCAGGACTGAGATAAATAACAAAGGGGAAATCGGGCAGCCTTGTCGTGTTCCTTTTTCAATTTTGAACTCTTCTGTTACCACATTATTAACAATCAATTTTGCTTTTTGTTCTGAATATATTGCGTCAATCCCATTTTCAAAACCCCTCCCCACTCCCATTTCTTTTAAATTTCCCTTCATAAATTTCCAAGAGATGTTGTCAAAGGCCTTCTCCGCATCTATAAAAATTAGCACTGCTTTAGTGTTTATGTCAGTTTGCAAAAGTTCCAGGACATCAATAATGTTCCTTGTGTTAGCAAACATGTGTCTGCCTGGGAGAAAGGCTGCCTGGTCTTTATGAATTACTTGACTTAAAACTCTTTTAAGTCTGTTTGCCAAAACATCAGCAAATATTTTGTAATCCACATTTAAAAGGGAGATGGGGCGGTAGTTCTTGAGCTGTGTCTTTTCAGTTTCTGATTTTGGTATCAATGTGATGAACGCTTCTTTCCACGATTCTGGCGCCTTCTTTCCCTCCATAATTTCATTGCTGACCTCCAGCAGTAGTTGGATCAAATAATCACTTAATGTCATATAGTACTTGGAGGTCAAGCCGTCTGGCCCTGGAGATTTGCCCAATTTCAAGTTCTGAATGGCATGTTCAATCTCTTGTCGTGTTATTTTGCTGTTCAGGAGTAGTCTATTTTCTTGTGACAATTTTTTCAATCCGTTTTTCCTCAAAAATTGTTCAATCTCAACTTCATTCTGCGGCCCTTGAGTATATAATTTTTTAAAATATTTTTGAAAACACTTTCTAATCTCCACGGGGTTCTGTATACTTCTTCCTTCAATTTCCAAATTTGTTACTATGTTCAATTTTTGTCTCTTCTTCAACTGCCAGGCCAGCAGTTTCCCACATTTATTTGCCGATTCAAACGTTTTTTGTTTCATTGATTTAATCTTCCATTCTATTTCCTGGTTTATCAGTTTTGAATATTGTGCCTGATGAAGTTTAATTTCTCTCAAAATCGGCTGTGACTTCGGATTGGCTCTTAGCTTCTTCTCTAGTTCTTTAATTTTCTCCAGAATCTTGTCTTTCTTTTCATTTTGTGTCCTTTTCCTTATGGCATTCTGTTGTATCAAGAACCCTCTCATCACAGCTTTGCTTGCGTCCCAAATTGTTCTTTTTTCCACCGCGGTGTTCAGGTTTATTTCAAAATAGTCCTTTATAACTTTTTGGGCCTTCTTAATGATCTCCTGATTTTTAAACAAATTGTCATTCATCTTCCATCTAAAGGAGCCGGTTGGTAATAATGTCATGTCCATTTTCAAAGCATTATGGTCGGAGCAGGTTTTTGGGCAGATTTCCACTTTCCTGACCTTAGGTGCCAGACCTCTAGTAATCCAAATTTGGTCGATTCTTGTCCAAGTCAGTTGAGCCTCAGAGAAAAATGTTCCTTCTTTTCCTAGGGGGTTCTTGATTCTCCATATGTCAATCCAGCCCATATTTTCTGTCATTTCAAAAAAGGTCTTTGGTAGTCTGCCATCTTTGGTAACTTTTTGACTTTGCGACTTATCCATGTTAGTTGATACAATCCCATTCATATCTCCCATCATTATGATGTTGTCATAGTCCAGATATTCCAGCATGCTTTCATGCAACTTCTTATAAAATTCCGATTTCCCATCATTTGGTGCATAGATTCCTAATATCAAAATTTTTTCTCCTTGATACTGTATTTCAATTGCCAAAATTCTGCCATGTTCATCTTTAAATAAGAATTTAGGTGAAAGGCTCTCTTTTGCATATATCACCACTCCTCTCTTCTTCACTATGTCTGAAGATATAAATTCTTGGCCAAGTCTCTTATTTATCAGCACTTTTCTGTGGAGCCTAGTCACGTGGGTTTCTTGCAGGCAAATAATGTCCAATTGTTCCTTTTTTAATATGTGAAAAATTTTCCTCCTTTTCTCCGGAATGTTGCAGCCATTTATATTCCAACTCAGAAGTTGCAGAGACATCCTGGATAAATCTGGTTATTTTTCTGGGGGTGGTACCTTTTTCGCTGAATCTTCAGGATCCAAGGGTGCAGGTACCTCTGGTGTTTCGGGCTCCGATGGTAATCCAAGTTTTTTATGAAGGTCCTCTCCGTATTGGTTCAGAAATTTGTCTCTGTCTTCCAATGTTCTAATTTTGATCTTCCTCCCTCTGAAAGTAAAAGATAGTCCTTGTGGAAAATCCCACCTAAAGATGATGGCGTTGCTCCTCAAAAGTCTTGCTAATTCCAAATATTCCGATCTCAAATCCAAAAGCTGTTTGGGAACGTCCTTGTATAACTCAATCCTCTTATCTAAAATGTCCAGTGACTTTCCGTAGTGTAGGCCCAAAATCTTGTCCCTCTCCTCCTTTGATCTCAGTGATATCAAACAGTCTCTGGGCTTGTCTTTTTTTGTCAGTCTTCCAAGTCTGAAAGCTGATGTAATCTTAAAGTCCGTCTCTTCTAGGTTCCAGTGCTTGGAAAATATTTTGGTCAGAAACTCAGCCAGGTTGTCCTCTTCCACTTCGGGTATCGATCTAATCCTTAAGTTGGTTTCCCTACTTCTCAGATGTCTTCTAAAAGTCTGAAAATTGTTTATTTCCTTGACATCTGATTGGAGGGCATTCAATGGGGTGGGTTCCACTACCGAGAAGGCCCTCTGCCTGGTTCCCTGTAACTTGGCTTCTTGCAATTAGGGAAATGCCAGAAGGCCCTCGTAGCTGGACCACATTATTCAGGCTGAATGATGGGGGTGGAGACGCTCCTCAGGTATACTGGACCGAGGCTGTTTAGGGCTTTAAAGGTCAGCACCAACACTTTGAATTGTGCTAGGAAATGTCCAGGGAGCCAGTGTAGGTCTTCCAGGACTAGTGGTATATTGTCAGATTTAGCACTTCTGTCACACAAGACACGGAATGCTGGCAGTTTTCCTAGTTGAGGTTTATTTAGAAATACAGTGGTACCTCGGGTTAAGAACTTAATCTATTCTGGAGGTCCATTCTTAACCCGAATCCATTTTTATCCTGAGACGCGCTTTCGCTAGCACCCCAGGGCAAAGTTCACTACCAGAAGCACCTGCTTCCAGGTTAGCGGAGCTCGTTACGCGAACCATTCGTAAGGAGGATGGTACATAATCCAAGGTTTCACTGTAGGATATAAATCTTCTCCGATTCTTCTCCTCGCGTATTTCATGCCATCACTACCAAGCAAGGAGATTTGGGTCTCATCACTCCAAATAACACTGCCCCATTGTTCCACTGTCCAGTTTAACATGGGTTGTAGCACAGTTTAATCTTTTCAACCTTTGCTTGAGAGATAACCATGGCTTTTTCCTTAGAATTCTAGCATTTAGAACAGTCTTTGCACTCAACTTCACATTACATTGCGCCATGTCATCTTGTATACACCCAAATGATTTTCTTCTGTCACGTAGGCACGGTCTCTTCATTCTTCAATTGTCACTTGCTGTTGTGCACCTTTCCCTGCCTTTACCAGTCTGATTTTGTAGTGACTGAGTCTCCTTATAGCTCTTCAAAAATATAGAAATGCCAGCTTTGGTTATGTTTCCCAAAATCTTTCTTCTAATTTCTTCATAAGTGTAGTCTTGTTCACTTAATAGAAGAAGAAGAAGAGGAGGAGGAGTTTGGATTTGATATCCCACTTTATTACTACCCTTAGGAGTATCAAAGCGGTTAACATTCTCCTTTCCCTTCCTCCCTCACAACTAACACTCTTTGAAGTGAGTGGGGCTGAGAGACTTCAAAGAAGTGTGACTGGCCCAAGGTCACCCAGCAGCTGCATGTGGAGGATCAGGGAAGCGAACCCGGTTACCAGATTAAGAGACTACTGCTCTTAACCACTACACCACATTGGCTATTTTACATCGCTTTCTGGGTGAACAGTCAACTCTTTGTGCCATTCCTTTAATTTTATTATATTATAGAAACTCACTAAATGAAAAAACACAAAAAAACCAATCAACAATAGAAATCACATAACACGCTGAGAAAACCTAAGCAAGTTGTATTTCGTTTTTCTAGTTATTTGGCTATACGTTTTGATAGAATACAGATAATTGAACAAACTTAGTTGCATTACATTCTTAATTGAATTATCTTTCCATTTATATATGATTTTATGATATTACTCCAAAAGAAGTGGTGTTATAAGCCATCAATCCTCTGAAAAACACTTTTTTCCGAAAGGCTTTGACAATTTTGACCACTAATGTATATCAAACCAAGCAACATTCAACAACCCATCAGAGTCTAATAACGAATATATTGGTTAATGACAAACAACAAAGGTAATGAACATCCCCCTCCCCAATTCCCTTCAGTTCTTTTCCATTTGTTCCTGAGGCTCTAACCCATTTTTGTCTGCATTGCAGATTGTGATGAATTGGAAATCGAGAACAAGTGTGACCACAACAAAATCCTCAGAGAGGAGAAGCCAGGTAAAAATTTGGAGTGTGGAGAGAGCTGCAGTCAGAGCTTCCATTACACTTTCCAACAAAGAATTATCATTGAAAAGAAACCCTATCAGTCCATGGAATGTGGAAAGGGCTTCAGCCACAGCCGCAATCTCACTTTCCATCAGAGAATTCATACAGGAGAGAAACCCTATCAGTGTGTGGAATGCGGAAAGAGCTTCAGTAAGATCTCTTCTCTCACTTCCCAACAAAGAATTCATACAAGAGAGAAACCCTATTCGTGTGTGGAATGTGGAAAGAGCTTCAGTAAAAGCACCAATCTCACTAAGCATCAGAGAATTCATACAGGGGAGAAACCCTATCAGTGTTTGGAATGTGGAAAGAGCTTCACTGAAAGCTACAAACTCACTTCCCATCAGAGAATTCATACAGGAGAGAAACCCTATCAGTGCGTGGCATGTGGAAAGAGCTTCAGTACGAGCTCCAATCTCACTTCCCATCAGAGAATTCACACAGGAGAGAAACCCTATCAGTGCGTGGAATGTGGAAAGAGCTTCAGTAGGAGAACCGATCTCATTTCCCATCAAAGAATTCATACAGGGCAAATACTCTATCAGTGTGCAGAATGTGGAAAGAGCTTCAGTAAGAGCTCCAATCTCACTTCCCATCAAAGAATTCATACAGGGGAGAAACCCTATCAGTGCATGGAATGTGCAAAAAGCTTCAGGAGGAGCTCTGATCTCACTTCCCATCAGAGAATTCATACAGGGGAGAAACCCTACCAGTGCCTGGAATGTGGAAAGAGCTTCAGATGGAGCACCGATCTCACATCCCATCAAAGAATTCATACAGGGGAGAAACCCTATCAGTGCCTGGAATGTGGAATGAGCTTCAGGAAGAGCTCCAATTTCACTTTCCATCAAAGAATTCATAGGACGAAACCATATCAGTGCTTTGAATGTGGAAAGAGCTTCAGTCGGAGCTCCTCTCTCAATTCCCATCAAAGAATTCATACAGGGGAGAAACCCTATCAGTGTGCAGAATGTGGAAAGAGCTTCAGTAAGAGCTCCAATCTCACATCCCATCAAAGAATTCATACAGGGGAGAAACCCTATCAGTGTGTGGAATGTGGAAAGAGCTTCAGTAGAAGCTCTGATCTCACTAAACATCAAAGAATTCATACAGGGGAGAAACCCTATCAGTGTGTGGAATGTGGAAGGAGCTTCACTGATAGCTCCTATTTCACTTCCCATCAAAGAATTCATTCAGGGGAGAAACCCTATCAGTGCCTGGAATGTGGAAAGAGCTTCAGGAAGAGCTCCAATCTCACTAGGCATCAGAGAATTCATTCAGAGGTCAGAAAAACTATTATACAGCTTTAGGAGTCTGTCAAATAGGCACCTTTTTAACCAGGCTTTTGGCTGATTGACATCTAATGCCTTTTAAAAATTTGGTGGGGAGTGGGGTTACAGATGTGTATCTTGTGTTTTTATGTTGTAACCGTCCTGAGACCTGTGGGTATAGGGAATAGGCGCCAACTCTTAAAGGCCCACAGGTTCCCCCCCCCCGAATAAAATATTTGAGGAGGGCACCCGCAAGTTGATAGGCATTGCCATTGAAATGGCATGCATGCACCACATCATGTGATTTATTATGTGAGGAGAGGCTTACTAAGCCCCTCCTATATTTTATTCAAGTTGGCACCCCTGGTATAGGGTGATATAGAAATTAATTAAATGCATAAATAAAATAAGAACATCTTGGTCGCCTTCATTTGTACGTGTTCCAGCTTGCCAATATCCTTCTTATTATCATTTTTAAAAATTATGTGCCCATCATCTGAGGAGTTCACAGTGGTTCACAACATAAACATACAGGTTGAAAGCATGGCTTTCTCAAAAACAAGGAAAGCCAGAGAAATCTCTTTCTTTTCTTTTTTTGGATGGAGTTACAAACTTTGTTGATCAGGGAACAGCTGTGGAAATAGTGCATCTTGATTTCAGTAAGGCTTTTGACGAAGTCCCCCGTGATATTTTTGCAAGGAAGCTGGTAAAATGTGGGCTGAATGAGGTAACTGTTAGGTGGATATGACACACAGAGTCAATTAAGAGTTGGCCGAAGGCCAAGGATGACTGATTAGAGGGGAGTAATTCTGCCTGGAGATATGAAACCTTGGATACAGCTTTACCATTGGATGAGAACTCACACAGGCATCATGACTTATGACCTTACTGACTGGAGTGTGTGTTGTTCTGAGAGAAAAGAGTCGTTTGGAGTTTGTTAAGAGAGAGCTAGTTAAGATCTGTATCTGTTCTTGTATATAGTAACTTGTAGAGCCTGCTGTAAATAATAAACACCTCTAAGTAACCATGTTACTGGTTGCAGCATTTTGTTCCTGCTCTCCGTCAGGGTAGCGGCCGGTCCTGATCCCCCAGCAACTCACCTCCCTGTTTCGCCCGAAGGTTGAGTATTTCTCATGCGTGTACTCAGGTCTCTCCTCTCAGACCTTAGTCTCTGCAGCTTGGGAGATGTCAGTGGGTTACTAGACCGAGGGGCCACCTCAGCCTCCCCTGACCAAACTGGTAATGGAGCAGCTGTAAGCGATGGCCCAGCTGAAGGCAATGAGGTAATCCCTGCGTCTGGAGTCAGGGCAGGCTCAGGCCCCTGACTCGGCTCAGCTGGTGCTTGTTGCAGGGGAACCTGTGCAGACTGGGACTCTTCAGGATCAGGCCCCAGACTTCGTTCAGATGATGCCTGAGGCTAAGGATCGGGTGCAGAAATTCCCCCACCTCCTGCAAAAGCAGGGAGAAGGTCTGGAAGCACACAGGCTGCAGGCAGCCTG
This sequence comes from Podarcis gaigeae, assembly GCF_964106915.1. NCBI lineage: Eukaryota > Metazoa > Chordata > Lepidosauria > Squamata > Lacertidae > Podarcis > Podarcis gaigeae. The sequence goes on from NC_139677.1 coordinate 106,506,976, forward strand.
TCCGCTGCTCCCAGAGCTGGGGGGGGGGGAATCATTTTCCCCCCCTTGATTTCCCCCTCTGAAAACTAGGTGCGCCCTATGGAGCGAAAAATACGGTATTTTAAATCTTTTGTTGGAAGCCGCCCAGAGTGGCTGGGGAACCAGTATTATTAGCAGGTTTTTGAGGACAGGGAAAACATGTTCGGACACGGAGCGTTAAAGCTCTGCCTGGAAAGAGAGGGCCAAAAACTGAGTGTGGATAAGCCATTGCACTCCTCTTCTTTTGGAAACATTGGAGGCTCACTGGTGTTGTGTGATATACTGCTTTCTTTATTTACACCTCTATACAAGGTGAACATAGGTGGTTGAGAATCCAAGAAGAGACTCCTGGATTAGGCCAATGGCCAATCCAGTTCTCAGCCTGTTCTCACAGTGTCCAGCCAGATGCCTGGGGGAAACCAGGAAGCAGAGAATGAAGAGCCCTCTCTTGTCCTGTGATTTTCCACAAGTGGATGCAGCTGAACTCAAAGAGATGCTCCAAGTTCCTGGCCTTTTATCTGCTTTTGACACAGAAGATCTTGAAGAGACCCTGCTGGATCCTCTTGGTCCTTACTCCATAAATAATGGGGTTCATCATGGGTGGAAGGAGCAGGTATATATTTGCTACCAGAATGTGGACATGGGCAACCACGTGACCAAACCGGTGGGTTAAGAAGGAGAAAAATGCTGGAGTGTAGAAGACCAGGATGACACAGGCGTGAGAGCCGCAGGTGCCAAGAGATTTGACCCGTGCTTCCTTGGAAGGGAGCTGGAAGACAGCCTGGAAAATGAGGATGTAAGGCACGATGATCAACACCAAGTCCAGCCCCCCAGTCAGAAAAGCAACCAGGAGACTGTAGGCCCTCTCTGCTCCAGTGTCCACACAGGTCAGTTTCATCAGAGCCATGAACTCACAGTACGTGTGCAAGATGACGTTGCCTCTGCAATACGGGAGCCATTTCAGGAGGAAAGGGTGCGGGCTCAGGAGGATGGCCCCCCGTAGCACAATGGTCAGTCCCATCTTGGCAACCACGTCATTTGTCAGGCTTTTCTTTCTTGAAGGGCCCCACAGACCTCATGGGACAGCCGAGAAGATTCCTTTGTTGCTTTTTTCATAAATCAGCAACGGAGGTTGCATTTCCTTATTTACGGGTGGGCTGTTGCTTAAGCACATAACATGGCCTTCACGCTTAGTTATGTATTAGGAACACAGGCACAAATTTGTGTGTGTGTGTGTTTATTTGCAAACTACCCCCGTCTCTGAGCAGTGAGACTCCTTGGGCCCCAGGCCCATCTTCGGTTTCCTTCGAATGAAGGTCAGCGTAGACTGTGCTGTCTTTATGATATCTAGTTTTATTTACTCACATATTCAACCTGAGCGGAGGATGGAGGGGCTCACAGCATGGACACCCCCACCACGTCTTGCTTCTCCCCAGAAGCGGCTTAGTCATGCTGGCCACAGGACCCAGAAGCTGTACGCCAGCTCCCTCAGCCAGTAAAGCGATATGAGCGCTGCAACCCCAGAGTCATCTGCAACTGGACCTAACGGTCAGGGGTCCTTTCACCTTTACATTGGCTCTGGCACAGAGCACGTCAGTATCTGTGTCTCCAGCTTCCAACTCAGCTCATGCGCAACTCACTCTGGCTCTTTCCCTCCTACAGATGAGATGGGGGGTGGCGGCAATGACATTTCCTGGGTTGCCCCATCCCTTTGCTGCAGTTCTTGCAACCCAGCTCATTCTTTGGGGATGCTGAGGTGGACACTCAACTGGCCAGCAAAGGTCACTGTCTTACCAAAAAACTTGTCTGAACAGTTCACAAAAGTCCCCCATTAGATTCTGACCCTCCCTGGGTACAGGATCCCCAGTAATAGGAGAGGCACAGAAATGGCTCCTCTTTCTTTAAGGGCCCATGTACGTAAATACCTTTGGCACTACTGTGAGGGTGAGGCTTTGAAAATTGAAAATGTTAAGAACCTGCAGTGAGTTTCTGGCAACGGGTTGAGCCGGATTAAGACCTTTAGAGTCCCAAAGCACTTAAAAGATGTTGGTGCCTCCATATAGATATATTCAAAGCATATACAATAATAAACCATAAAATAAAATTTTAGTATTTGAAATAGAATGAAACAGTCAGGCTTGCAGGTGGTTGCTCACAAGTAAACAGCCAGGACTCCGACCTGCTTTTTACAGGTTTTACTTAGTGCAAACTATGTACAGTGCAGAAACCCAAAGTTCATGTCTGTCTCAGTCACTTGCAGATTCCAGGAGTGGCTTCTTCCTGTCTCTCCCCCCCCCCCCCAAGTATAAGAACTTAGACACCCCAAATCTCCGCCTCCTTTCCTTACGTTTGACCCCCTTACAAAAACTAGGCGACAGAAGCGGCATGCCCGGAGCACGAAGGGCTGGCAGAGAGAGAAAGGAGGCCCCAAGTGCTCTGGGTTCAAGAGCTACAGCCATGCCAGAACCCAGAGAGCCTGGCTCCCACCAAAGCAATTACAAAAAATATAGACCAGGAGGTAATTAATAGATTACAGCAACAGAGATTGAAGTGGTTAAAAAAGTTAAATACTTAGGAGTATGGTTAACTCCCAGGGATATTGATTTGTTTCAGAACAACTATGTTCCAACTTGGAATAAGATTAAAAGGGACCTAGAGGTGTGGGGAAGAATGAAATTGTCATTTTGGGGAAGGATTGCCACGATCAAAATGAATGTGTTACCGGAGATGTTATTCTTATTTCAAATGGTTCCAGTAATCAAGGGGGCAGCAATTTTTAAAAACTGGCAAAGAGAAATTTCAAGGTATATCTGGCAGGGTAAGAAACTGAGGATAAAGTTTAAGATATTGACAGATATGAAAGAAAGAGGAGGCTTCGCCTTGCCAGATTTGAAATTGTACTATGAAGCATCCTGCCTCTGTTGTTGAAGGAATGGATGAAATTAGAAGATACTGATTTGTTAGATTTAGAAGGTTTTGATAATAGATTTGGGTGGCATGCATATTTGTGGTATGATAAGAAACGTGTACATAAAGGATTTGAAAACCACATCATAAGAAGGTCCCTGATTGAAGTGTGGGAAAGATATAAAAACTTGTTGGAACAAAAAACTCCATATTGGCTATCGCCATTGGAGGCGATGAGTGTGAAGAAAGTTAATATGACTGTAGGATGGGTGACATATGATAAGCTAATAAGTAAAAGAGAAGTTAAATGGAAAATAAGACCATTTGAAGAAGTTAAGGAATATGTTAATGATTGGTTGAATTTTTTTCAAATAAATGAAATGTTTAAAAAAGATTTGAATCAAAGGGGTTTTGCTGACAAAGTATCAAAATTTCAGATAGAAATATTGAATAATGATTTTAAAATTCTAGCAAAAATGTATAAGATATTGTTAGAATGGTGTACTAAGGATGAAGAAGTAAAATCAGTTACGATTGACTGGGCCAAAGACTTAGGGCATAATATACAAATGGAAGACTGGGGGAAATTATGGAAAGAAGGTTTAAGATTTACTGCTTGTACTACCATAAAAGAAAATGTGATGAAAATGATGTATCGATGGTATGTAACACCGGTAAAGTTAGCAAAAATGTACAAGACAAGTAACAAATGTTGGAAATGTAAAGAAAAAGAGGGTACATTTTATCATATGTGGTGGGAATGTAAGAAAGTAAAAAGCTTTTGGGAAATGATTTATAATGAATTGAAGAAAATGTTGAAATATACATTTGTTAAGAAACCAGAAGCATTTTTACTAGGTATTACAGGTAATGAGATAAATAAGAAAGAAAAGAAGTTATTTTTATATGCAGTAACTGCAGCAAGAATATTGATGGCCCAGAAATGGAAACAAGAGGAGCTACATACGTTAGAAGAGTGGAGAACAAAAATGATAGACTATGCAGAATTGGACAGAATGACAGGAAGGATCCGAAACCGACAAGACCAAAGATTTACAGAAGATTGGGGAAAATGTATTGAATATTTGCAAAAATTAAGTGACAATCAGATTACGTTTGTAAGTTTTAATGAAGCATTGTGATGGGGAAAAAGTGTTAAATTGGGATGAAGTTTACAGTAATAATGTAAATAACAAAATAGAAATGTGTTTAAAGTTAAATTATGTAGGATTTGCAGACAAGTTGAGGGAAGTCAAAAAAAGAGAAATAAGATGCAACTAAGATTTATGGAGAGTATAATTTTGTTTTGTATTTGAATATATATATATATAAAACAGAGAGCCTGGCTCCCTCATTCATGCAGTCAAGCAGTGTATAAATTTCATGAAAAAAATGAAATAAACAGGGAGAGGGGAGAGCTTTGGGTCATTATTAACATGGATGGGAACTTATTCTCATAATGTTTAATTGGTTTGGTGAAATTGGAAGCCACAAGATGTGGCAAGGACAACAGGCTTGCCAGTTTGGAACGGGGGTCATGTCTCTTCACAGAGAAGGAGGAGGAGAGTATCTCTGGTTATAATCAGACCTAGCTGTCTAGAGCTTCCAGCTAGAGAAGTCGTCTAGCATGGAAGGCACCTGCGAGAGGACAGGCCACAGGAGTGGGCTGTTGCTGGTGGGCTTCCTGGAGACATCTGCTTGGCCTTGTCTCTGGGCGGAAGCCCCTTCTCCAGCTATGCCATATCCCTTGCTATATCCAACGCTCCAGCCCAAAGGAAAGAGAAGCATTGCCAGCCGTTCAAGGGCTGCTCTGCCTCATCTTCTTAGGACAGCCCTGCCCTTCCTGGAGAGGAAGGAGACCCCTAGGAGGGACCTCCAAGTCTCAAGGGGTCCCAGAAGAGGAGCAGAACCTGAGGGAGGTGGTGGAGTCTTCCTTGGAGCCAGAGAGACCCCCAGGAAGGGGGAGCTGGCGTTGGGCAGCTAGAGAGATGCAAGATGGAGCCAGGCAGAGGTGTAGCGGTTGGAGGGCTGGACTAGGAGGACCTGGGAGAGCAGGGTTCGAATCCCCACTCAGTTATAAAGCTCCCCAGTGAACTTTGGGCCAGCCTAGCCTACTTTACAGGACTGCTGTGATTATAAAAATTGGTGGCAGGGAGAACCATGAAGGCCACCTGGAGCTCCTGGGAGGAACATGGCCTAGGAATGTCATAATAAATGATGAGAGGGGAGAGAAAGGGGGAAGGCAAGGGAAGATTGTGGAGGAGCTGAGCTCTCTGGAGAAGACTGACCGGATCTTCAGTATCTATCATTGATAGGTGTTCTGTGGTGTTATGCAGCCATAACTTGTGAAATATAACATCCAGCACACCAGCTGCGCCTCAGTTCTGCTCTAGATGTGTTGCAATCTGCGGTGTGTGCTCTGTGTGGAGGAATCTCAGGCATGCAGAAAAACACTCAGCATGCAGCTTCTTCCTAATCTATGAAGCTTTATTTACAGCGCCATAATAAATCAGCAGTCCGGGAGCAGACATTGCTGTTTCTCCTTTGGCAGCAAAAACGAAAGTAACTCATCTCACATAACAAAGTATAGAACCCCATATGTGACACCCCCCCCCCCAGGGACAGGACATCACTCCATGAGCTATTAACCCTGTAAGCTCTGGTTCTCCTAACATGTTCATCACAAAGCCCATTCAAAATGATGAATCTGGCTTTGCTGTTCTTTTCTTTCTAAGCTCTTATTTTGGCTAAATCACCCTCACTTGTGCCTGTAGGCTGAGGGCTTCTTACTGAATGCAAACAAAAAAACTTAATTAATTAATTACATTTCTACCTGATTTGGAGTTTAGAATATGTATTTGGGAGCATTCTAGTGCAGTCTCCTTATAAACATGAATATATATAAAAATTTGAAGAGGTGACAATATATGTTTCTGACATCAGGCAATACAACATGCACAAACATAAATAATAAATCCTCTCCTGCCTTCCTGAACATTGGCACACTGACTGTGCTGGAGAACATAACCATCCTCTTCGTCATCAAGACGGAGCCCAGTCTCCACCAGCCCATGGACCTTTTCCTCTCCATGCTGGCCACAAAAGACCTGGTCATCAGCACCTCCACCTCGCCCAAGATACTGGTCATCCCCGTTTGGTGTTGTCTGCAGATGTGATGAGCAGCCCCTCAGTTCCTTCATCCAAATCAATTTATAAAGACGTTGAACAACAACGGACCCAGGACAGAACCCTGCAGCACCCATCTTGTCACTTTCCCCCAGGATGATGAGGAACCATGAAGGAGTCCTTTTTGGGTTTGGTCAGTCATATCCACCTAACAGTTACCTCATTCAGCCCACATTTTACCAGCTTCCTTGCAAAAATATCACGGGGGACTTCGTCAAAAGCCTTACTGAAATCAAGATGCACTATTTCCACAGCTGTTCCCTGATCAACAAAGTTTGTAACTCCATCCAAAAAAAAAAGGGGGGGGAGGAGAGATTTCTCTGGCTTGACTTGTTTTTGAGAAAGCCATGCTTTCATCCTGTATGTTTATGTTGTGACATCCTCAGATGAAGGGCACATAAATTTTAAAAATGATAATAAATAAGGATATGAACAAACAGTAACACGTGCAAAGGAAGGCAATTCATGTATTTATTTAATTTGTATACCACCCCACCCACTGGTGCCAACTTGAATAAAATATGGGTGGGGGGCCAGGTAAGGTCCGTCTTGACAATCACATGATGCATGCACACAATTGGAAGGGCAATGCCTATAAACTGGGGGGTGGGCCCCTCAAATATCTTATTGGGGGGCAAAGACCCCTCAGCCTCTAAGTGTTGGCTCCTATTCTCTACACTCACAGGTCTCAGGACGGTTTCAACATAAAAACACAATATAAAAATACAAAATCCACATCTGTAACACCCCCTCCCCACCACATTTTAAAAGGGAATTAGATGTTAATCAGCCAAAGGCCTCGTTAAACAGATATGTTTTTGCCTGGCAGCTAAAGCTATATGATGGTTTTTTTCCCAAACTTTGTATGAATTCTTTGATGGGAAGTGAAAGAGGAGTTGTGATTGAAACTCTTTCCACATTCCATACACTGATAAGGTTTCTCCCCTGTATGAATTCTCTGATGGGAAGTGAGATCGGTACTCCTACTGAAGGTCTTTCCACATTCCACACACTGATAGGGTTTTCCCCCTGTATGAATTCTCTGATGGGAAGTGAGATGGCCACGCTGACTAAAGCTCCTTCCACATCCCACACACTGATAGGGTTTATCCCCTGTATGAATTCTCTGATGTAATGTGAGTTTGCTGCTCCGACTGAAGCTTTTTCCACATTCCACACACTGATAGGGTTTCTCCCCTGTATGAATTTTCTGATGGGAAGTGAGAGAGGAGTTGTGACTGAAGCTCTTTCCACATTCCATACACTGATAAGGTTTCTCCCCTGTATGAATTCTCTGATGCCTAGTGAGATCCCAGCTCTTCCTGAAGCTCTTTCCACATTCCACACACAGATAGGGTTTCTCCCCTGTATGAATTCTTTGATGGGAAGTGAGATGGCCACTCCGACTAAAGCTCCTTCCACATTCCACACACTTATAGGGTTTCTCCCCTGTATGAATTCTTTGATGGAATGTGAGTTTGCTGCTCTGACTGAAGCTCTTTCCACATTCCACACACTGATAGGGTTTCTCCCCTGTATGAATTCTTTGATGGAAAGTGAGATGGCCACTCTGACTAAAGCTCCTTCCACATTCTCCGCACTGATAGGGCTTCTCCCCTGTATGAATTCTCTGATGGGAAGTGAGATGGCAGCTCTTACTGAAGCTTTTTCCACATTCCATGCACTGATAGGGTTTCTCCCCTGTATGAATTCTATGATGGGAAGTGAGAGAGGAGCTCATACTGAAGCTCTTTCCACATTCCATGCACTGATAGGGTTTCTTTCCAATGAGAGTTTGCTGATGGGAAGTGGAATGGGAGCTCTGACTGCAGCTCTCTCCACACTCCAAATTTTTACGTTGCTTCTCCTCCCTGGGGATTTTATCATGGTCACCTTTGTTCTTGATTTCCAATTCATTACAATCTGCAATGGAGACAAAAAGGGATTAGAGCCTCAGGAACAAATGGAGACGAACTGAAGGGAGTTGGGTGTATGATCATTATCTTTGTTTTTTGTCATTTACCAATATATTTATTATTAGATTTTGATGGATTCTTGAATGTTGCTTTGTTTGATATACAGTAGTGGCCCAAATTGTGGAAGCCTTTTGGAAAAAAGTGTATTTCAGAGGTTTGTTGGCTCAAAAAAACACTTATTTTGGAGTTATTTCATAAAATTGTATATCAATGGAAAGATAATTTAATCAAGAACGCAATGCAACAAAATTTGTTCACTTCGCTGTATTCTATGAAAAGTTTTAGCCAAATAATAATTTTCATTGGTTTTTGCAGTTATTTTAAACATAACATTCAACTTATATATAATATAGAAAGCATTTGGCTACAACAGCCTGAAATTTTCCTCTTCCTCAACTAATGGTTTTCCCACTTATTATCCTATATTTCATTTTGGGATTGTAATTATTACCTTTAAATCCTAATCATAAACCAACAATTTGTAAATTATACTTTGCAATAATTGATAAAATCCACCTTACAAAACTTCTTCTAACTCTACTCGTGAAGTTAGTTATTGTAATGGCTTGGGTCTCCCCCAGAGAAGTGAGACAACTCCGGCAGAAATTATTTCATATTTATTGCTCAAACTCATTAATCACTGCAGAGCTCAATCTTCGGTGTCTTCCCCCAAGTTCGATGTTGAGTCTGAGCTCCGCCCCTTCCTTCAACGACAAGCCCCCACGGTATCTTCCGCTCTTTTTCGCACCTCTCATGAACTTTCATAGCTTAATGAGATTTGGCAGAGATCATTTCCTTTCACTCTGTGTCTGCTTCACTCTCACTGCTCTGCAACTTTCTTCTCTCTGTGTTCTGTCCCCCTCCTCTGTGTGTACAAAGGTTGAATTCCTGGGGCTAATTGCTTCCTCCCCTTCTCAGGAATTTTCACTGTTTTTCCACTGTTCCAGTTTCTGTCTTGCCTGTCAAAGAATCCTGTTCTCTGACATCACCCCCTCCTCTAAGCCCCCTTCCTTCTCCTCTTCGGCCTTGCTGCCTGCCACAGAGGACTCTCTCGGTTCTGGTTCCCACCCTGTATCACTCTCCTCAGCTACTTAGCTAAGATCGTTTTTCTCCCTCCACCCTCTAGGCTTGGGCTTGTGGGGGTACCTGCAGTGGAACTGCCTCTGCAATTCTTGGGTGTGTAAATCCTGGCTCTGTACCCAAGAGTTTTCCTGAGGTCCATAACCTTTCCATGACACTAAATACTGCAACTTTCTTCTACACAGCCTTGACTTTATAATCTGTTGGATCACAAATTCCTCCTGGTCTTCTACCATAATAGCGGGAGGGGGTGCCTGCCTAGGTTCCTGGTAGTGGTGTGCAGGTACATACAGTGACAGGAGAGCCCTATGGAAAACAGGATATATCTTCATTGAGGCTCGGAGTATAAGTTTGAACGACACTGGGTTTATCTGTTCTGCCACTTCAAAGGGCCCCAACCGCCTTGCCTCCAACTTTCTGCACCTCCCTTTCATTGGCAAGTCCTTTGTTGACAACCACACCTTATCCCCCACTTTGATCTCCTCCCCGTTGTCTACGCTCGTCCACATCTTTTTTGTACGAGGCCTCAGCCTTGTCCAGTTTTTCCCAGTACTTCTTGTAAGGCCTGCATCTCCCCCACAAACTGCTCTGCTGCTGGCACTGACAAAGTGCTCCATGGATCTGTAAACGCTCTGGGATGTTTTCCATAGTTGGCTAAAAACAATGTTTGTTGGGTCGACGCATGCACCGCATTGTTATATGCGAATTCTGCTATTCTGAGTTTGTCCATCCAGTCTTCTTGCTGGTAGTTCACATAGCAACGCAGGTATTGTTGCAATGTAGCATTGGTTCTCTCTGACTCCCCGTTGGTTTGAGGGTGTCTCGCTGAGGTCCAACACACTTCCACTTCCAAAAGCTGCATCAGCTTCCTCCAAAATTGTGAGGTAAACTGTGTCCCTCTGTCTGAAATCACTCGCAATGGCAACCCGTGCAGCTTGAACACGTGGTCGACAAACATCTGTGCAGTTTCCTGTGCTGACGGCAGCTTTGGACATGGCACAAAATGCGCCATTTTCATAAACAAGTCCACCACAACCCAGACCACTGTCTGTTTCCTGGAGGCCGTGATAAAGTCCATTGTAATCGCCTCCCACGGTCCTTGTGGAGTCAAAAGTGGCTGCAGCAGCCCACCCGGCACTGCCCGTGGCGTTTTTGCTTGCTGGCAAGTGTCACATGCCTTAACATACTCCTTAGTCTCTTCTCTCATTCTGGGCCACCAAAACTGTCTCCTTAGCTGATCTATGGTCTTGTACTATCCAAAGTGGCCCACTGTTGGGTTGTTGTGACACTGCCGCATGACTTGCGCCCGCAAGTTACCTTCTGGTATGTAGAGCGCCTCTCCCTTGAACAAGAGACCTTCCCTTTCAATGAATCCTTCAGTATTGTTCTCACCACTCCGTATCGCTGTCAGTTTCTGCTGTGCAAATTCATCTCCTTCTATTTGTTGCTTAAACTCATATACTCCGACAACAGGCGCCACCACCAGTTGCAACTGTTTTGGCTTCAGAATGTGTTTCAACTCTTGTTTCTGTTCTCTCTCCATGTACTCAGGTTTCCCAGACAAGGCGTCCGCCCTCTGATTTTGATGCACTGGCACATATTGTATGTGGAAGTTGAAATGAGCAAAAAAACTGCGCCCATCGGATTTGTCTCTGGTTTAGTTGTGTCACGGTCTGCCAGTATTCTAAGTTCTTGTGGTCTGTGCGCACCTCCACTTGGTGTTGTGCTCCTTCTAGGAAGTACCTCCATGTCCCTAAGGCTTCCTTTAGAGCTAGCAGTTCTTTCTCCCAAATGGTGTAGTTCTGTTCCGAGGTGTTCAGTTTCTGAGAGTGGAATGTACACGCCCTCAGGTTGCCATGGCTATCTTCCTGAAGCAGCACTGCTCCTACCGCCCTTTCAGAAGCATCCGACTCCAGCACAATCAGTTGATAATGATCTGCATGGTACAGATACTCCTTCTGCAAACATCTCATTGAGCTTCTTGAACGCACGCTGTACCTCCTCCATCCAGGCAAATGGCTTCTTACCTCTCAAACAGTCCATGAGGGGCGTGGTGAGTTGCGAGTAGTTGGGCACAAACTTCTGGTAATAGTTAGTGAAGCCCAAGCGCCTCTGCAACTCCTTCTTTGTCTTGGGCTTCTGCCACTCTAACACCGTCTTCACCTTCGCAGGGTCCATTTACACCCCATCAGGAGACACTTGATACCCCCAAAACTCCACTTCTCTCCTGTGGAACTGGCATTTCTCCAACTTGGCGTAGAGCCTGTGTGCCCTCAGCCATCACAACACCTCCTTCACGTGTTGCACATGTGCTTTAAGGCTCTCCGAGAAAATTAAGAGGTAATTGAGGTACAATAAGACCCATTTGTCTAAGAGGTCTGCCTACACGTGATTGATGAAGGCCTGGAAGGTGGCCATACCTGATTGCAAACCAAACGGCATGACTAAATACTCGAAAGTCCCATATCTGGTATTGAATGCAGTCTTCCACTCATTGCCTTATCTCACCCATATCAAATTGTAGGCCCCCTCAAGTCCCCTTAACAATATATTGTTGAAGAGGTATAAGGAAACTCAAGTCACTACAAAATCAGACTGGTAAAGGCAGGAAAAGGTGCACAACAGCAAGTGATGATCGAAGAATGGAGACACTGTGCCTATGTGACAGAAGAAAATCATCTGGGTGTCTACAAGATGTCATGGCAAAATGTAATATGAAGTTGAGTGCAAGGACTGGTCTAAATGTTAGATTTCTAAGGGAAAAGCCACTGTTATCTCTCAAGCCAAGACTGAAAAGATTAAACTGGGCTAAAACCCATGTTAACTGGACAGTGGAACAATGGGACAGTGTTATTAGGAGCAATGAGACCAAAATCTCATCGCTTGGTAGTGATGGCATGAAATATGCAAGGAGAAGAATCGGAGAGGATTTACATGCATTACATTGACTTTGAAACACCCAGATAGTGTTATGATCTGGGGTTGTATGACAGCAAAAGGAGTGGGCAGAATTTGCGTCAATAATGGGAATGTAAATGCTTTAAAAACATAAATGAAATACTTGAGCCCAAACTGGAGTGTTCCACATATGATCTTTTCCCAGATAGTTAAGCGTTTATATATATTTCTATAAATAATTATTTATTTATTTTATACTTCAACAGGATTCAGCTCCATGTCATGTTGCTGCTGTGTGCAAAAGGTGCTTTCAAGATAAAGATATTCCACTGCTTGAATGGCCTGGGAATAGCCCACACTTCAACCCAATCAGAAATTTATGGAGCTGCCTAAAGAAACTTGTTAGTCAGAAGCAACCCAGCAATAAAGTCCAATTAACAGAGGCCATAATTCAGTCTTGGTTTCACTTTATTACAGCTGCAGAACTAAAAAACTTGGTTCACTCCATGGGAAGGCATTGTAAGGCTGTAATTAAAGCTAAAGGTTACCAAACTAAGAATTATTTGACATAGTGAGAATTTTTGTATACAGTGGTGCCTTGCAAGACGAAATTAATCCATTCCATGAGTCTCTTCGTATAGCGGTTTTTTCGTCTTGCGAAGCAAGCCCATTGACAGCTTAGCGGATTAGTGCTATTAGCGGTTTAGCGGCTTTTAGCAGCTTTTAGCGGCTTATCAGCTTAGCGGATCAGCTGATAAGCGGCTTAGCTGCTTAGAAAAAGGGGGGGGAGGAAAAAAAAACCGCAGGAACTCGCAAGACATTTTCGTCTTGAGAAGCAAGCCCATGGGGAAATTCGTTTTGCGAAGCGCCTCCAAAACGGAAAACCCTTTCGTCTAGCGGGTTTTCCGTCTTGCGAGGCATTTGTCTTGCGGGGCACCACTCTATCCCCTTTTTTCTATGTATTTCACTTTTCTTCTTTATGACTGCTGTTCTAATAAATAATCCTTTATAAATGTTATTGCATTACATTCTTCATTTTATTATCTTTCCATTGATGTATAACGTTATGGTATTGTTCCCCAAAAAAGTGGTGTTATAAGCCATCAAACCTCAGAAATACACTTTTCCCAAAAGGTTTCTACAATTTTGGCCACTAGTGTAAGATGTTCATTTTAAAGTTAATGTACTTTTTATATCGGATCAGATTGTTATTATTAATGTTTCATATATATGTGTGTGTGTGTTGGCAGGATATAAATAAAAATTATTACTATTATTATTATTATTATTATTATTATTATCATTATTATTATTATTACTACTATTGTTATCACTGCTAGTACTACCTGAGATTCAATCAGCCTGGCTCTTCTCTGGGGCAGATGTTGTTTGGCCCAGTCATGGCATCTCCTCCATCTCCAATGTCAGTCGTCTCTCTGGTCAACCCAAGACTGACAGCAGCAAAACCAAAAACAAAAAACCTGACAGAAGCTACTTATCTATTCTAACAACTCTGAAGCTGACATTTAAGATGCCTGGGCAGTTCAGACCAGCCGAATCGTGGTATAAAAAGGCAGAACTGGAGGAAGATTTTTGACAGAAAAAACTGTAATTTGCTGTTCAAGGTTTATTGTGGGGGTGTTAGGTTCCCAGGTGTTGTAGGGGGCGCTGTTGAGCTCTGTGAAAATATCTGAGGTTTGTCAAATAGAGGTATTTTTTGAATTTCCAGGCAGTTAGGACGATCCCACAGGGAGCCTTACCAAGAGAGGCCACGATCCCACGATTCTTCTCCATGACGTCCTTATGCAGAGCTCTCTGGTCAGGATCCAGCAACGCCCACTCCTCATCCGTGAAACGAACAGCGACATCTTCAAAACACACTGGACCCTAAAAGAAAAAGGGAAATTTCCTCCTCTGAGACAGCAGAAATATGATCTGCTACACAATGCTCTGTTGTTTCCTTCCTGTAAATTGCGGTGTTGTTTCAATAGGATTCCTTTGCTGCACATTTTAATTCTGGATGTCTATTTTGACATTTTAATTGAATTATTTCATTAATTATGGGTATTCGTCTTTGTGCAAATAGTTGGTACTCCACCTTGTGGTTTTCAAATCATTCTGCCTACGCAAGCATTCCAGTTTCCCCGATGGAAGGATCCACTTTCCCCTCTACTCATGAGCTGTTCTGGGGAGGTTCCCTCCCAATGCCCTGCAGCCAAATTCAAGGGGTTCAAGGGGGCATGGAGAGGGGGAGGAATGAGGGGCAGGCCCCATTTTGCAACGGATGGGGCTAGTTAGGTGACTCCTGGCCACTATTTGTTATCGTCTGTCCATAGCATAGAAGCTTATTTCAGCACTCAGTGGTGAATATAGAAATACAATAAGCCTAGTTTGGATGGCCATCTGTCTTGGAGGATCTAGCTGAGATTCCTGCAATGCAGGGGCTTGGACTTGATGACCCTTGGGGTCCCTTTCAACTCTAGGATCCCATGAAAACTGCAACTACAGATGAATCCTACAGGCGACATTCAGAAGGCTGGAGTCACAGAGTTATATGGGCAGGAAATCCCACACTACACAGCTGGAGTTCACACTTTCTTAGCAAGAACATGATATTCACAGACTTGGCTGAGTTTCAGGTCTCATGAGAAGAGCAGCTCATTCCCTGAGGGTCTGCCAGTTTGTATTGTCAATTAATGGACTAGTCTAGGTGGAAGTTTCTTTAGTGTGGAGGTATATGAAAAGTGAGATTATATAGTGCAAAGTTTGTTTAAGTGCTCTTGTAAAGAGGTGCTCTGTTGAGTATTTTGTTAGAGAGGTAATAATAATAAGAATATTTTATTGTTTATACGCCGCCCATCTGGCTGGGTTTCCCCAGCCACTCTGTGCGGCTTCCAACAAAATATTAAAATACAATAGTGCGGCAAACATTAAAAGCGTCCCTAAACAGGGGTGCCTTCAGATGTCTTCTAAAAGTCTGGTAGTTGTTTATTTCATTGACAACTGGTGAGAGGGTGTTCCACTGCATGGCTGCCACTACCAAGAAGGCCCTCTGCCTGGTTCCCTGCAACTTGACGTCTCGCAGAGAGGGAACCACAAGAAGATCCTTGGTGCTGGACCCCAGTGTCTGGGTGGAATGATGGGGGTGGAGACGCTCCTTCAGGTATACTGGACCGAGGCCGTTTAGGTTTGCTATAAAGCAGGGGTGCCCAAACCTTTTTCCAAGAAGGCCAGATTTGATGTAGTAAACATGTGTGAGGGCTGACCAAAGTTGCTGACTTTTTTTCCGGATTGAAATTGTTGGGCTTTAGGTCCCCAAAATAGACATTGGACCTGCCTGCTATAAAGTGTGGCTTTCAGGCCTTGGTTTATATATTTGAGTAGAGTTTATATATTATAGATAAGATGATAAGATAAGTTAAAATAAAATAAGAAAAGATGAGATGGTGATAAGCTAAGCTAAGGTTTATAAGATAGCTGTTTTGTGTAAATGTTTTTCTTTTTTTTAAAATATTTTTTATTAAGGATTTTCTTGTTTTACAGAAGTGTAGTGCCTCGTATTTTTTTTTCTTTCTTCTTCTTCTTCTTCTTCCATGTAACGTTTTTACAAATCCGTTTCATTTGTTGAGGCATTAGGGGGAGAAGAAAACAGAAAGAAAAAAGAAAGGGGGGGTGGGGAGAGGGGGGATGGATGGGGGTGGGGTCGGGTGGCGGTGTTTCTATTATGTTTAATGTATGTAGAGTTTGGTGTCAGCGTTGCTTGTGTTGTTCACTTGTGTTCCTTTGGTGGTGAGAGAGGTTGGGGTAAATGTTTTTCTATAAGTGTTTTGCTTATCACTACTTCCTTCACAAAATAAATGGGGAGGTTGTTGGTTTGCATTTCTTAGTACAGAAAGTATTGATCTGAAATGTAGAGCTCTTTCCTGTTCTAATTAATTCAAGAGGGATCTGGAAGAAACAAGCTGAAAGTTCCTGGTGTTTGGGCTATTCCTTCGGAGAAAGTGAGTACAGTTGGTTTAAATTGGTTCTGTTATCTCTTCTGTAAGGTCATGCTGACTATAAGAAGAGGCCAGAAGGAGCCTGGGTTTCACATTCTCTTTCTGTCTCGGTTCTTTCTGATGTTCTGTACACAGTATGCTTAGTGTTAAGGTTTAGACTTATTATAAGTTATGGTAAGAATTTATGTTAAGTCTGCTGCAACTGGATTTCTTATGGGCAGTGCCAATCCTGAATGTATTGGATTTGTGACCATTATGCTCATTAGTCTTCAGTAGCAGTAAAGCTCTGATGAATGAAATACAATTGCCTCTGGTCTATTTTTTTGGGAATCCTGTAACATGTTTAAATTTTACTCTGCTAACTATATATTGGAGTTCTGCTCTGGATCAATATTGAGTAGAATTCCATGTCAGGGTCTTCCTCCATGAAATCAGTTGCCAAGAGGCAAGGCTCCCCACTCCCCACAGCTTTCCAAGTCCCCTCCTCTCTGGGGTTTCTGGCAAGTGATTGAACAGTGCGCCAATGTGCAGCCTGCCTTTGCTCCTCCATTGTCAGACGTTTCCTGGCTCTGAGAGACAAGCAGGGAGGGTGGATTCTGGCAGAAGGAGAGGGAGCCCCCGGTGGCTCCTCCTTCTCCTGACTCACCTCTGCCTCCCGACCTTCCTCCTCCCACTCGTCTCCTTCCTCTTCTGCCTCTGATTCTGCACTGCATTCTGCCACAGAGTCTCCCAGCTCACAAAGCCCTGTTACCCCTTCAGCTTCTGACACCTCCTCTTCCCAGGCTTCTCCCTCTTCTCCCTCTGACTGCTCATCCTTCTTCCACCTCCACTCCTTGGGCTCAGAGTCGTCTTCCCTTCCTGGTTCCCTGGCTGCTTCCTCCCACCATTCCTCTGTACCCAACCAGTCCATGACATTGCTCCATCCCTTGGCCTCTGTCCGCACAAGGCAGCTTCCCCTGACCTGATCTGGTTCCACAGCCACTGTTCCCCTTCTGCCCCCATGAAAAGGTGGATCAGGAGGTCTAGCCGGCAGCCTTCTGTCACCTGCAAGAGAGAAAAGGTAATCAGGATGCCAGGAGTGCCTGCTTCTCTCACAGGTGAAACAGGGCATCTCTAACTATAGATGGGCCTTTGAGAAGCCTTACCTGCTGAGTGCATTAGGAACTTTGTGCCCATTTCATATGTTAGATAAAGGTAAAGGGACTCCTGACCATTAGGTCCAGTCGTGGCCGACTCTGGGGTTGCGGTGCTCATCTTGCTTTATTGGCCAAGGGAGCAGGCGTACAGCTTCTGGGTCATGTGGCCAGCATGACTAAGCTGCTTCTGGCGAACCAGGGTATCACACGGAAACACCGTTCACCTTCCCGCTGGAGCGGTACCTATTTATCTACTTGCACTTTGATGTGCTTTCGAACTGCTAGGTTGGCAGGAGCAGGGACCGAGCAATAGGAGCTCAACCTGTCGCAGGGATTTGAACCGCCGACCTTCTGATCAGCAAGTCCTAGGCTCTGTGGTTTAACGCATAGCACCACCTGCGTCCCAAATTGCATATGTTAATTGTGCAAAAATACATCTCCCCTCCTCTGGACCCCTGTTCCCAACTGTCTCCCCCCAAAACAAGATGAAAAGAACCCCTAGATGAGTTGGAAAACCAACAGAATAGACCAAACAGAGAAATGCCACCTTCCTCCTTACCCAGTGGCCTCACTCTGGTGTCCAACGGAGGCCTCTCTGCCTCACAGGAATCCAGGTTCATTTCTGCAAAATGATCGTTTTCCTGAAAGAGCAACAAGGATTCAAAACAGAGAATGAATGGTGAGAAATGTTAGAAAGAGAATGACAAGGACTTGAAGGGTGTTAGATCTCATTCCATGGATGCTTTCCCAGAAAAAGGATGGTCCATCAGCAGACCATTATGGGATGTTCTCTGTCCTGCTTGGAGCCCCTTGGGAGTATCCAGAGGAAAGTCTCTCTCACCTGCTTTCTCTCCTCTGCCTGACTCAGGAGGAAACCTTCGGCCAGGGCCACCGCCTGCGAACTGGTCTCTGCTCCACAGTCCCTCACCCAGCTCTCCATCTCTGGTGGAAGGACAGCCAGGAACTGCTCTAAGATCACCAGGTCCAGCATCTTAGCTTTCGTGTGCCTTTCCGGCTTCAGCCACTGGTAGCAAAAGTGGTAGAGTCGGCTGCAAACCTCTTGGGGTCCTTTGGCCTCCTGGCAGCAGAACTGCCTCAACTGTTGGCTCTGCACCTCTGAGCGGAGGGTGTCCTCCTCACCCAGGATCTTCTGCACAGAGTTTTCCCAGAATCCCCCACTGCTCCCAGTTTGGATGGCATGGCCTCTTCCTGCTTCAGGGCGAGCTGAGTCTCGCTCATCCATCTGTGCTCTGAGGGAGCCTCTGAGAGATCGGAAGGAACCCTTTGGTCTTCTGCCAAGTTCTGTCCGTATTAATGTGAAGCTGTACCAAAACCTACAAAGCAAATACATTGTTCTGTTACAGAATCTGTAGGACGGGGGTGGGTGGGGGGGGGGTGGTTCCCTGAGCAAGCATGGATGAGTCTTGCTGGGAACCAGGGCTGGACTGCACCGCATCCCAGACCATGAGCTATCTTTTTTAAAAGAAAGAGGAGGAAGAGGAGACGAAATAAGTCTCTAGCCTTCTAGCAATGCAAAATGTGGAGGCAACTGAAGGGATTTCTATGAGATGAATCAGCCTGGTTGCTCCTGCCTTCCAGTCAATGCATGAAGTCAGAACTGACTGACAAGGGAGTCATTTGTATCTTGTGAAAAATGGATTATTGGCTCTAGTGGGGGTCCTCACCCGGGGGTCCTCAGGAGTTGCTCCCCACCCCACCCCCACTCCCCTACTTCTGTCTCCTTATTTGCACTTGGACTCTCTGCCACTCTCAAGGTAGACTCCTGGGTGGGGTCCCTTTTTCTTTGCTCCAGAGGGCCAGGTATGTATCTGGCCAACCCCCTGAGGGCCAAGTGGACGGGGCCAAAAAACATTTCCCTTGAAATTTAGGCGGCCAATTTATTATGATTATTCTCTTAGATAGGTCAACACACACACAGCCACTGATTCCAAGGTCCCTGGAGGCTCAGGGAGTAGCAGCGCCCATTTCCGGCTGCTTTGCCAGCAACAATCCCTTTGGGAGAGAGAGGATGTGGTCCTGGGATGCCCTGCTCTGGGTGCGAGGGGATTGCTGCAGTGGCCTCCGTGGGGAGCTGCCCTGGGAGACACTGGGAAACTGGTCCCCAATGCAGCAGCCAGACTTTCATTCCTTTCTCCCCATGTTTTGTTTTTTTGGGGGGGGGCTAGTCCACCTCCTCGTCCAGCTTTGGATAACCATTTGCCGATGTTTTGCAGTGGTGCTGAGAGACGTCACACAAAGTCCTAGGGACTCCTTTGTTTAAAGAAGAAGGTGGAATCCAAAATGAGTCCCATGAGTTTGGGACGCTCTGATCTGCAGGAAGGAGAGCGTGGCAGACCTGGCCCCTCCCTGGCAGGACCCCCTCCTCCCTGACTTGGGGTCCCCCCCTACAGGAGCACATCTGGCCCCCCAGGCACCCTCCCCTGCTGCAGCCCTGGGACCCCCACCAGACCCCAGAGAGAGAGGAGACTCACCAGATCCCAGGAGAGATAGCGAGGCAGCCCTTGCAGGAGAGACACCAAAGCGGGAAAGGACTGGGGGGGGGGCCCTTGGCGCTGGAGGACCTGCCCCCCTTGCTTCCTGTCCTCTCTAGGAAGGCAGCTCAGTTCCCTTTAACCCTTGCAGAGCCGAGTCCACCTGGCTCAGCCCTCTCTCGCTTGGCAGAACCTCAGATTTTTATTATTTTTTATGGATTTAGGGGGGGGTAGCTGCCCCCCTGGCTATGCCTATGGTAAGGGATCCTTTTTTGGGGGGGGGGGACTTTGGCTGTGGGTTGGGCTCTGAGCATCTCCCTCGGTCCCTTGGCCAGAAAGCAGCGCAGCCCAGGCTGGAGCGCAGCGGGCGAGACCCTGCTGGTCTGGCTGGGGAGAGCGAGCCCTGCTGCAGCCAGAGGAAGGCTGGAGCATGGGGGGGGGGGAGAGGTTCCTGGGTCTCCCTCTCCTGAGGGCAACAATCTGGCCCTGAGACACACATGTTCCTCCTTTGGTTACATTCACTGTGTGGTTGCCTCATTTCAGAGGGAGTTTCTTTCATTTGTGTCATATTTTACACCATTATTTCAGCTTTGAGGTCATACATGATCCCGTTAGTCTTTGTCACAGTATTTTCATCCCTCCCATTGCAAAGATCATGTTTGTTTTACTTTCTGTCTCAGAGAAAAGAGGGGCGGAAACCACTCTTCCAGTCTTCTGTCTCTAGCACTCCGCTGTTTTTCTTTGATCTCATAGGTGGCAGTATGAGAGACCTGACTCTCACGTGCATGTTTGTTATGTTCTTTTGTTTTGTTTAACCAGCAGTAATAAAACGAGGTATGGAACAAAATAAGGTATGCAGCAGCATCTTCAAAAGTAGAGCAGCTAAGGAGCACCGAATCCTTGGTCTCCCACAGGGCTGGTCATATCATTATTAGGCAGAGACAGCATCTTCAAAAGCAGAGACAGCACCTTGCCAGCAAAGGTCCGTATAGTTAAAGCCATGGGTTTCCCAGTAGTGAGAGCCGGACCATAGAGAAGGCTGATCGCCAAAGAATGGATGCTTTTGAATTCTGGTGCTGGAGGAGACGCTTGAGAGTCCCATGGACTGCAAGAAGATCAAACCTCTCCATTCTGAAGGAAATCAGCCCCGAGTGCTCCCTGGAAGGACAGACCCTGAAGCTGAGGCTCCAAGACTTTGGCCACCTCATGAGAAGAGAAGACTCCCTGGAAAAGACCCTGATGTTGGGAAAGATGGAGGGCACAAGGAGAAGGGGACGACAGAGGACGAGGTGGTGGGACAGTGTTCTCGAAGCTACCAGCATGAGTCTGACCAAACTGCAGGAGGCAGTGGAAGACAGGAGTGCCTGGCGTGCTCTGGTCCAGGGGGTCACAAAGAGGCGGACACGACTAAACAACTAAACAACAACAACATGCAACAAAACCTCCATTGTTTCGCTTCCATTACTCTGCTGCATTTGAGGTGCTCACAGTAGCAAATGTGAGTCCGCTGCACCAGGACATGTGCTCTGCTGTTCCTGCAATCCTGTGATCGAAGGGTCAGAGAAGGTGCTCCTGACACTCAGCCCATGCAGGAGCTGAAGACGTGGGCTTTAAAGGGTGTACAGACAGTCTGTTGGCAAACATTTTATTAATAGGAGGTTACAAAACTGTGACAGGGCACCCCCCCCCCCCATGATCCTTTTACATCAGCAGGAAGCTCCTCCTAGAATTCAGGAGTGGAGAGAGAGGAGGGGATCCCAGGGTCATCTAGTCCAACCCCCAGCAATGCAGGAATCTCAGCTAAAGCATCCATGGCAGATGGCCGTCCGATGTCTGCTGAGAAACCTCCCAGGAAGGAGAGTCCCCCACCTCCCAAGGGAGACCTTTCCCCTGCCCAACTGCTCTTAGATGTCCCTCAAGGCAGCGGGTCCTGAGTTCTAGCCCTGCTGAAATAATGGCGCTGGCTGCCAAGGAGGAACCAAGCGAAGTTCAAAATAAATAAATTCTATTCTCATCATAAATGAGTAATACTTTCTTGTGCATGCTTTTATGCTAATACAGTGGTACCTCTAGTTACGAACTTAGTTCGTTCCTGATGTTTGTTCTTAACCTGAAACTGTTCTTAACTAGAGGTGTGCTTTCACTAATGGGGCCTCTTGCTGCCGCTGCGCCGCTGGCACACAATTTCCGTTCTTGCACTGGGGCAAAGTTCTCAACTCAAGGTAACTCTTCCAGGTTAGCGGAGTTTGTAACCTGAAGTATTTGTAACCTGAGGCAGTTGTAAATAGAGACTGTATACAAAGTGTATCATTTCCTCTTCCAGAAATACTTAATTGCTAATTCAAGGGACACTGAATTCCTTGCAGAGATGACAGGACAACTTTCCAGATTAGTTATCTGGGAGTGAGACAGTTGGCAGAGTGGCACTGGGCTCACTAAGATGCCAGCTACTACAGGAATTGCTTTCTTGAGCCTTTTTAGGACTGCAATACCATTTTCAATTTTTTTTTTTGAAGATTCATTTTTAAGTCATGGCAGTGTGTGAGCAAATACTCCACATTTGCCAAGCTTTCAGGAGCAGGACTAAGGGGTGAAATGAAGCCCCCCAGATCCCCAAAGGGTGAGGGAAAGGGTCTATCTCCCTTCTTCCTTTTCATTATCAGTTCTTTCCACCTAAGAAATGGGAAGAAAGCAGCTGCTCATGCAAAGTGCAGCGTTTGTTGGGGTGGAGATTTATGAGCTGACAATGGTAGGATTCATCAGTAATAAATATAATTTGTTCTTATCTGTAAGTGAAGTCACATTTGAAACAATACAGAAGCAGTCAAAGGAAATTTCCTAGGAAGTTTTTTATTCAGTCTCACCTGCAATCATGTGTGCTGAACACACAGAAACACATTGATAATGTGAAATTACAGTCTCCAAATAACAGAAAACCCATATAAACAGATTATTGGAATAGTACACATGATTTCTCTACCTCCTTTTTAAAAGAAAAAAAATTGCTTTTATTTATTTTCATGGTACAAAAGATAATTTTAAAGAAAGCAATGGTTACAACAGTAAACAACAAATAACTTGTCCTGATGAAATTGTAGGCTTTCATCCTGCCATGTGTTAAAGTTTCATTTGATTATTCTAAAAAAGATCACACCACCTTTTCCCGTGAGTGATGGGTGGATTCTTGCAACAGTCGTCACAATTTATGTATTCAATAAACATTGGCCACGTGTTATAAAAGGATTGTGTTCCCCCACCTTCTTCATTTCCCCTGGCAAACAAAATTTAAGATACTTAAATGGTGGTGCCAAGAAACGAATAGTATTCTAGGTGGGGCAGAATAAAGTGGTCTGATTCTGCCTTCTGCAACATTAGCCTCCGCTCCCAGTTTGGTGTTAATAGTAATAATAATAATTTATTTGTTATTTATACCCCGCCCATCTGACTGGGTTTCCCCAGCCACTCTGGGCGGCTTCCAACAAAATATTAAAATACAATAGTCCATCAAATATTAAAAGCTACTCTAAACAGGGCTGCCTTCAGATGTCTTTTAAATTCTGGTAGTTGTTTATTTCCTTGACATCTGACAAGAGTGTGTTTCACAGAGTGGGCGCCACCACCGAGAAGGCATTCTACCTGGTTCCCTGTAACCTCACTTCTTGCAGAGAGGGAACTGCCAGAAAGCCCTCGGCGCTGGATCTCCATGTCCTGGCTGAACGATGGGGGTGGAGACGCTCCTTCAGAAATACTGGACCGAGGCCATTTAGGGCTTTAAAGGTCAGCAACAACACTTTGAATTGTGCTCGAAAACGTACTGGGAACCAATGTAGGTCTTTCAGGACCAGTGTTATATGGTCTCAGCGGCTGCTCCCAGTCACCAGTCTAGCTGCCGCATTCTGGATTAGTTGCAGTTTCCAGGTCACCTTCAAAGGTAGCCCCACACAGAGCGCATTGCAGTAGTCCAAGCAAGAGATATCTAGAGCATGCACCACTTTGGTGAGACCGTCTGGGGGTAGGTAGGGTCTCAGATTGTGTACCAGATGGAGCTGGTAGACAGCTGCCTTGGACACAGAATTGACCTGTGCCGCCATGGACAGCTGTGGGTCCAAAATGACTCCCAGGCTGCGCACCTGGTCTTTTAGGGGCAGTTACCCTATTCAGAACCAGGGAGTCCTCCACACCCACCCACCTACTGTCCCCCTAAAACAGTACTTCTGTCTTGTCAGGATTCAACCTCAATCTGTTAGCCGCCATCCATCCTCCAACCGTCTCCAAACACTCACACAGGACTTTCACCGCCTTCACTGGTTCTGATTTAAAAGAGAGATAGAGCTGGGTATCATCTGCATACTGATGAACACCCAGCCCAAACCCCCTGATGATCTCTCCCAGAGGCTTCATATAGATGTTAAAAAGCATGGGGGGGAGGACGGGACCTTGAGGCACCCCACAAATGAGAACCCAGGGGTCTGAACACTCATCCCCCAACACCACTTTCTGGACACTGCCCAGGAGGAAGGACAGTAACTACTGTATAACAGTTCCCCCAGCTCCCAGCCCCTCTTGACCAGGGGTCAGCAAACTTTTTAAGCAGGGGGCCGGTCCACTGTCCCTCAGACCTTGTGGGGGGCTTGACTATATTTGGGGGGGGGGAATGAACAAATTCCAATGCCCCACAAATAACCCAGAGATGCATTTTAAATAAAAGGACACATTCTACTCATGTAAAAACACGCCGATTCCTGGGCCGTCCACGAGCTGGATTTAGAAGGCGATTGGGCTGGATCTGGCCCCTGGGCCTTAGTTTGACTACCCATGCTCTAGACCAGGGATGTCCAACACATTGATTGCGATCTACTGGTCGATGCCTGCAATGTTTTGGTAGATCATGGTTGATCACTGGCCCCCTTCTGGCCCCGCCCTCTCTCCTTGCACCGGCCTCTATTGTTGCAGAAGGGAAGCTGGAGTTTAGAAACCGAGGCCGTTATCTGGCCAGCAATTGTAAGGTTAGTGGTGCCTGCATCTGTTCCTCCCTCCTTAAAAAAAGGTCAACAACCTAGAGCTGAATCCCTAAAAGACAGGGCATTTCCCCTCCCCCAAAAAGAAAAAAGCTCAACAACTCTTTGACCTCAATTCCTAAAAAATGGGGGTAGATCACTGACAGAAACCAGCCATCACAAATGGTGCACAGCATAGAAAAAAGACACAGTGAGACAGCAGTATTTTCAGGATGGAGGAGCAGCTCCTTCGACTTCTCTCCTGTCCGGTAATTTTTATTATCCTTTGTCTCTCTCAGCCTGCATGGCCGTCTGCCAATGTCTCACGTTACATCATCCGGTCATGGCTTTTACTACACCCATCACCATATAAGGTAATTACTGCCCAGAGGGAACACAACTCCATATAAGGTCAATGCATTCTGTACACTGCCAGGCACAGACATGCTGGTCACCGAGGTCAGGAGGCACCACACGGCAATACAAGCCTCTGCCATGGCTTTATGACTCCCACATGCCCTCTTTCTTTATTTTATTAATCAGAGTCATATATTTCATTACCAATACGGTTATACCGAGCACGATAGGCAACCCTTGTGAGGCCGGAAGCAGGCCGCTGACGGGAGAACCATGTAGTACATACAGAGATTAAAGAAGGAATACATTGTATACAGCAACACAAAATAACGCAAATAACTACTATAAGGATCATTAAAATCAATAAATGTTGAAGCCAACTTCCATCCGGAAGCCAAGAATATAATCATGCCCATGCATCAACGGAAGGGGGGTGGCGAGCGGATTGTGGGCTACCATGGTTTCCTTATGGTCGATCGTCGCAGATATGCTGACATTATTATCAGGAATAAACATACAACAATGAGAATGAACAAGTGCACATACCCCTCCTTTTGAGGCCAAAATGACATGCAAAACATAACGATTTTGTAAGACCACCTCTCTCATTTCAGATACCTCCTAGTTGAGATTCTTCAATGCTTTTATGGTATCATTTAAGAATCCTTCTGTCCAATTTGCTAGCCGATGGAGGTCCCTATAGTTCATTGCTGCGCCCACTGAGGGCAGCAAGGCCTGAGAAATCTGGGTACCGGTATATTGATTTATGGGTGAATTAACCTCCCGACGATTTCATAGTCTAAGAGAAGATGGTAACTTATCAACCTTATACAACAACAGAACCACGATACCCAAGGTAAATGTGCCTGTGAGGTTTTGAGGAATGGCTTTGTATGCTTTTTCACCACCAAGCAACCATAACTCTCTTTGGAGTAAATAGCTGATATTACTACTCTGTTGGGACCAATTAAAGGCTGCAGTAAATAAAGAACTGATATGAAATTGCTCATCAGTGGCATTTGCTAAGCCAGGGATAGAAGAATTCAGACTCCAAGCTGCATGGTAGGCTTCTTTTCTAGTTTTTAGCCATGCACTGGTGTCACTCCTATAGCACTGAGATTGGTCACTGTATGTTCCTGTAAGAGAACAAGAGCTATTAAAAGTGAAATTCATTGTATATTGACAGTTGGGATATATGCCCCATGATTCTTTTCCCTGTTCAATTTGAAAACAAATGGGGGCAGGCTCATGGAGGGTCAATTATACTGGAGGCCAAAAAGATTGCTTAGGGGATATAACATTTGTAAATTGAAAAGATCTATTAACAGGCACACCATGAAGCATTAAGCCTGAATGACGGGCAAAAGGGGGCATGTGCATACACAACCAACATTTAGAAGCATGCAATAAACTGGCAAACATAATCATATCTTGTACAAAAATATTATCCCTCCAAATCTTATGATAATTTTCTCCCCTAAAAGTCTTATTCAACAATGCTGTTCTTCTAGTTCGAGAGTGGCTGAGCCGTGGATACTGCCAGCCAGAGTAGGATTTTGACGACAGCGGCTTGCCAGCTGATAAGGTGAAATATGGTGGTTTCAACTGGACTGAGTCGTCTGCTTCTCTTCCTTGTATAACAGTGCAGCAAAGGATGGCGAGGCAGATGGTGAGGAAGGCGCTTCCACAGTTGAAGGGACTCGCATTGAGCTGGAACCCACAAAGGCTTGTCCTCAACGTCCACTGCCACGTCCCCTCGTCCCCACATGATCAGCGGAACAGGTCCATGCCACGCGGGATCAGGCAAGCGTCGGTACACCACCAAGGGGCGGGGGGAGTGCCTCCTCCTTCCTAAAATGCAATTCAGCGGGGGTATGGGTCCTATTATGTGGATATAAAAGATGGTTAAGTACAAAAAAACCTGGTGGACTGCCGAAGGGATATCTGCTGTTGGTATGCTTCGGCCGCAAAGCTGCTTAATCAATAGTGCTTTGAACGTCAGGTGTGCTCTTTCCACTATAGCTTGCCCTGTGGAGTTAAAGGGTATACCATGAGTTAATTTCACATTCCACAACATACCAAATTCCGAAAATGTTTTAGAAATACATGCTGGACCATTATTAGTTTTGATACGCGCAGGTTTACCCATGACTGAGAAACAGCAAATAGTGTGCTGAATGACATGCCAAGCTGTTTTCCCCCTCATGGGCGTAGCCCATATGAATCCAGAGTGGGTGTCCCCTGTGAGGTGAACCTTGGAGAGTGGAGCCAACACAGGTGTGTGTGTGACATCCATCTGCCAACACGCCAATGCAGACGTGCCCCTAGGATTGACAGCATCAAAAGGAATGGCCAGCGGCGATTTAGAACAAGAAGCACATTGGGAAACAATATCCCTTGCTTGGGCCAAAGGAATAGAAAACTGCTTTGCCAATGCTTTCGCAGGGAGGTGAAAGGTATTATGACATAGTACAGGATCAGAAAAGAGAGAAAAGGCAGAAATGTCCCTGTAGGGCAAGTAACAAAGAAAACAAGTCAGAATCCAAGGAAGGAGTTATATAAGATATTGGTAAAACAGTAAAAATGCAATATACATACTGAGTATCCACAATAAGATTGAAAGGTTGAGTAGAAAAGGATTGAAAGGCGAGAATCATAGCCGCTAGCTCAGCTTGCTGAGCAGAAAACTGTGGAGGGGTAATTAAACATTTCCATTTTCCTCCCTCCTCCCATGTCACCACCCCCCTACTTTTTGTTCCATCCGTGAAGAGGGTCAGTGCAGAGGGAAGAGGTGTAAGAGACAAGGGGGTGGCCAAAACATAGGTGACCTGTGTCAGAAATGTCAAATGGTCATCCTTCGGAGGGTTAAAAATGATGAAACCTATAAAATCAGCCAAGGCGATTTGCACGGCAGCATTAGTTATGAATAAGTGCTGCTGTTCAGTCTGTGAGAAAGGCAAATGAATTGATGCAACATCAAAACCGCTCAAGGCTATGGCACGAGAACGTCTTTTAATGACAATGTCTGATGTAGATTCAATTACTGAATAAATGCTTTTTGGTGGGGTATTTGGTAAATGTAGCCATTCTATAATGCAGATAGTCTTCCTCTTGTCCGTTTGAGCATATAAAATTCCTGTTGGCAACAATGGTGTAGCAAACACTGCCAGATGCAGCTCGTGTGCAGAGGCTTCTGTGATCCTGTCCACGAGAGTAGATCGCAGGTGCTGATTAATGGTTTGTAATGCAGTGATCATTGCTGAAGTGACCTGGATTACATCTGCTGGATCCTTGTGTCCCGCGAGCGCCGAAAACAATGGTGATAATGTGCTGGTTTTTATTTAGCGCCACCGCCAGCAGATGAGCCTTGTGGGTGGCTGTACCTACAGACTGACAAATGCGTAGCATTGCTGCTGTGTCTGTGGTAGGACTGTGTATTATTGGTCGCAATGCAACTTTACAATCCTCATTCGTATTTTCAAAGGCCAATTGTTTGATAATTATTTGTTTGGCTTCAGGATTATCAACCTGGCGACTCACTGCTGTAATCAGCCTGTCCATAAAGGAAGAATATGATTCTCTTGCCTCTTGCCTGATTGAACCCCATCTAGACTGAATACTGGTGGGTTCTGGAATTTTTCTCATTGCTTGTTTAGCAGCAAGGGTGGTATCCCTCAATAAGATTTGCAGCAGTGTGGCTTGCACTGAAGCCTGAACAAAGGGACCACGCCCCATCATGGCATCTATGACATCTGCGAGGGTAACGTTAGGGTTATTCCCTCTGATTTGTAGTAATAAAGCTGGAGCATAAGCATGGAGGGCAGTTTCCCATTCGTGGGCAAACAGTACGCATGCTGATGGAGGTAACACTGTACGGGCCAGAAGCTTTATGTCATCTGGAACCAAAAGCTGGGCTAATGTGGCTTCCAAAAGCACCTGCGTATATGGGGCTTGAAGTCCATTGGTCTTCACTGACTGCTGCAACTCTTTCAAAATCTTTAAGTCAAAAGGTTGGTGTTGGGCTTGGGTGCCTGCCGGAGCGCCAGCAGGGGGCACTATAATGGGAAATGCCACAGTATCCTGAGATAAGGAACATGCAGGAACTGCACGTTGAAAGGGAGTAGCTGGTTCTGTCGTGAGGGAGCAGGATCATTGCCAACCAGACCATGATATTTTTGCAGGATTGGATCCTCTGGCGAGAAACTATAGTCCGGAGGCTTGGGGTCTGGTGGTGCTGGCAAAGCGAGTGCCGGAACAGTCGGCATCACGGCAGGCTGGATTAAAGAAGCCGGAGGTGATGTTGGCAATACTGCCATGGATATATTTTTTGGTGATAAAGAGCCCATGGCGTAACGAACCTTGCACCATGCATTCAGAACATGAACGCCGATGCTAGGGTGTCCATGAAAATGTGCTCCAATTTTGTCCCAGTGTTTTAATTCCCAAGTTCCATCCTGGGGATACCAGGGGCAATGTTCATCGATGGCCAGAATAAGCTGTATCAAATCACCCTCAGGAACTTCCAATTTGTTGGAGGAGAGGAGAAATTTTAAGTCTTTAAAAAATTTCTGTTGGGGAATAGACAAAGAGCTGCCCATTTTTCTAAAATCAAGATAAAAGGGATCGACTCACCGGGGATCCGAAGATGATTAGCGCTTGTAACCCTTGCCGGGCGTGGTGAGTGATGGTGCCATTGTGTGGATCGAAAAGCCTCACACGGTTTTCTTTAAGTCAGCCTCACACTGTTTTCTTTTAGTCGAGCCTCACACGTATTCTTTTAGTCAGCCTCACACGGGGCACCACTTGACGGAAACCAGCCGTCACAAATGGTGTACAGCATAGAAAAAAGACACAGTGAGACAGCAGTATTTTCAGGTTGGAGGAGCAGCTCCTTCGACTTCTCTCCTGTCCGGTAATTTTTATTATCCTTTGTCTCTCTCAGCCTGCATGGCCGTCTGCCAATGCCTCACGTTACATCGCCCGGTCATTGCTTTTACTACACCCATCACCATATAAGGTAATCACTGCCCAGAGGGAACACAACTCCATATAAGGTCAATACATTCAATACATTGCAAGGCACAGACGTGCCGAGGTCAGCAGGCACCACACGGCAATACAAGCCTCTGCCATGTCTTTATGACTCCCACAGATCACTGCCAGATTTTAATTTTGAAAGTATATCCCAGTCTCTCGGGAGTTGGCCACCCCTGCTCCAGATGGTCCAGAAGGATGTTATGGGCAATGGTATCAAAAGCCACTGAGAGATCCAACAGAACTAGGAAACAGTTCTCACCTTTGTCCCTAGCCCACCAGAGATCATCGACCACTGCAAACAAGGCATTTTCAGTCAAATGATGAGGCCTGAATCCCAACTGGAAGGTATCCAAATGGTCTGCATCTTCCAGGCATGTCTGGAGTTGTTCAGCAATCACTTGCTCAATCACCTTGCCCAAGAATGGAAGATTTGATGCTGGGCAAAGGTCTAAAGATGTTTTTTTAAGAAACGATTTAATAACCATCTTTTTCCGTGGGTCTGGGCAGGTCCCCTCACAGAGAGAAGCATTCACCACCCCACAAAGTCCATCACCCAGCCCTTCCCGGCTTGCTTTTATCAGCCAGGATGGACAGCAGGTCCCTGGACCTGATGGAGAGAGGCAGAGACGGGACCTGCAGGCACTCACAGCAGGGGTTGCCTGCAAATGTGATGGGCATCCCCTCAGTTCCTTCATCCAAGTCATTTCTATAGACGTTGAACAACAACGTGCCCAGGACAGAACCCTGCAGCACCCCTCTTGTCACTTCCCCCAGGATGATGAGGAACCATGAAGGAGTTCTCTTTGAGTTCGGTCAGTCAAATCCAACTAACAGTTACCTCATTCAGCCCACATGTTACCAGCTTCCTCACATAAATATGACAGGAGACTTTGTCAAAAGCCTTACTGAAATCAAGATGCACTATTTCCACAGCTGTCCCCTGACCAACAAAGTTTGTAACTCCATCCAAAAAAAGGGAAGGAGAGATTTCTCTGGCTACACTTGTTTTGAAAAAGCCATGCTTTAATCCTGTATGTTTCAGTTGTGAAATCTTCAGATGAAGGGCACATAAACTTTAAAAATGATAATAAGGATATTGACAAGCTGGAACATGTGCAAAGGAGGGCAATTTATTTATTTATTTAATTTGTATACCACCTGACCCAGTGGTGCCAACTTGAATAAAATATTGGGGGGGGGGAGCAGGTAAGGCCCGACTTGCAAAATAAATCACATGATGCATGTACACCATTGGAATGTCAATGTGTACCAACTGGGGGTTTCCCAACTGGTTGCAAACGGGATCAGTTCCGGAACCCTGTTCACAACCTGAAAGGAACACAATCCACATCTGCGTGTCTGCGCACGCGAAGGTCGCAATTTGCCGCTTCTGCGCATTCGCGTGATGTCATTTTACGTGTCTGCACATGTGTGAGCAGCAAAACCTGGAAGTAACTCTTTCTGGCACTTCCGGGTCACCGCAGGATGCAACCTGAAAACACGTAACCTGAAACAAATGTAACAAGAGGTATGACTGTCTATTATGGGGGGGGCAAAGACCCATCGGCCTCTAAAAGTCGACTCCTCTTCCCACATGTCTCAGGACAGTTACAACATAAAAAGACAATATAAAAACACAAAATACACATCTGTAACCCCCCTCCCTACCACATTTTAAAGGGGCATTAGATGTCAATCAGCCAAAGCTGCTGATTGCCTGGCTCCTAAAGCTATATAATGGTTTTTCCAACGTTTGTATGAATTCTCTGATGCTTAGTGAGATGGGAGCTCTGACTGAAGCTCTTTCCACATTCCATGCACTGATAGGGTTTCTCCCCCGTATGAATTCTCTGATGGGAAGTGAGATAGTGGCTGTAACTGAAGCTCTTTCCACATTCCACACACTGATAGGGTTTCTCCCCTCTATGAATTCTTTGATGGGAATTCAGAGAGGAGCTTGTACTGAAGCTCTTTCCACATTCCACACACTGATAGGGTTTCTCTCTTGTATGAATTTTCTGATGGAAAGTGAGAGAGGAGCTCTGAGTGAAGCTCTTTCCACATTCCACGCACTGATAGGGTTTCTCCCCTGTATGAATTCTCTGATGCTTAGTGAGATTGGAGCTTGTACTGAAGCTCTTTCTACATTCCACACACTGATAGGGTTTCTCCCCTGTATGAATTCTCTGATGCATAGTGAGATTGGAGCTCTTACTGAAGCTCTTTCCACATTCCACGCACTGATAGGGTCTCTCTCTTGTATGAATTTTATGATGGGAAATGAGAGAGGAGCTCTGAGTGAAGCTCTTTCCACATTCCACGCACTGATAGGGTTTCTCCCCAGTATGAATTCTCTGATGGGAAGTGAGATGGTGGCTGTAACTGAAGCTCTTTCCACATTCCACACACTGATAGGGTTTCTCCCCTCTATGAATTCTTTGATGGGAATTGAGAGAAGAGCTCGTACTGAAGCTCTTTCCACATTCCACACACTGATAGGGTTTCTCTCTTGTATGAATTTTCTGATGGAAAGTGAGAGAGTAGCTCTGAGTGAAGCTCTTTCCACATTCCACGCACTGATAGGGTTTCTCTCTTGTATGAATTTTATAATGGGAAGTGAGAGAGGAGCTCTGAATGAAGCTTTTTCCACATTCCATGCACTGATAGGGTTTCTCTCCTGTATGAATTCTTCGATGGGAACTGAGATAGGAGCTCGTATTGAAGCTCTTTCCACATTCCAGGCACTGATAGGGTTTCTCTCCTGTATGAATTCTTTGATGGGAACTGAGATCCGAGCTCTTCCTGAAGCTCTTTCCACATTCTACACACTGATAGAGTTTCTCCCCTGTATGAATTAGTTGATGGGAAGTGAGATGGAAGCCCTGACTGAAGCTCTTTCCACATTCCATGCACTGATAGGGTTTCTCCCCTGTATGAATTATCTGATGGGAAATGAGATTGAAGCTTTTCCTGAAGCTCTTTCCACATTCCATGCACTGATAGGGTTTCTTTCCAATGAGAATTATTGTTTGGGAAGTGGAATGGGAGCTCTGACTGCAGCTCTCTCCACATTCCAAATTTTTGCTTGGCTTCTCCTCTCCGGGGGGTTTGTCATGTTCATCCTTGTTCTTGTTTTCCAATTCATGAAAATCTGCAATGGAGACAAAAAAGGGATTAGAGCCTCAGGAACAAATCAAGAAGAACTGAAGGGAGTGGGGTGTTTGCCTTTGTTGGTTGTCATTAACCAACATTTTTATTAATATATTCTGATGGATTGATGAATGTTGATTTGTTTGATATACAATAGTGGCCAAAATTGTGGAAGCCTTTTGGGGGGAAAGTGTATTTCAGATATTTGATGGCTCGTAACGCCACTTTGTTTTGAGTAATACCTTAGAATTATGTATTAATGGAAAGATAATTTAATGAAGAATGTAATCTGTATCTGTATTCTATCAAAAGTCAAAACTGAATAACCAGAAAAAGGAAGCACAACTTGCTTAGGTTGACTTTTGGCAGTGTGTTGTGTGATGGCTATCATGTTGGTTGGTTATTTGGTGTTTTTTCATTTAGTGGTTTGTAAAACATAATAAAATTAAAGAAATGGCACAAGAAGTTGACTGGACATCCAGAAAGTGATGTAAAATAGTACTATTAAGTGAAAAAGGCTACAGTTATGAAGAAATTAGAAGAAAGATGGAGGATTCTTTTTCTTTTTCCAATTTTATCCAATTTTGTTTTAAAAAGTACTGTATTTTTCGCTCCATAGGGCGCAGCTAGTTTTTAGGGGGGGGGAATCAAGGAAAAAAACTTATTTCTCCCCCCCCCCCAGCCCCAAAGAGCAAAGAAGCCAAGAAAACGAGCAGGATCCATCCCGCTGGCTGTCTTGGCTTCCTCTTTAGCTGCGCCAACCTCTCCAGCTGGGAGAGGCTGCATACGGCTTTGGCAGAAGCCAAGACAGCGAGCGGGATGGATCCCGCTCGCTATCTTGGCTTCGTTTTTAGCCGTGGGGCTGGGGTGGGGTCCCCCGACCCCAGCCCCCAGAACAGTTCCTGGAGCAGCAGCAAGATTGAGGGGGGAAAGTGTGTCCTATAGAGCAAAAAATATGGTATATAGATTTTATTAGAGTGGGAAACCAAAGATGAAGAGGTTAAATCAGTCATGTTTAAATGGGCTCAGTATGTGGGACACAACATTCAGGGTGCAAGTTGGGGAAAATTGTGGAAAGTTGACAAAATTTACAGATTGTATATTTTTAATTAAAGATAATTATGAAAAATGCTGGACAGAAGTGAAAAAAGATTTAGAAATATGGTCAAGCCTGAAGCTTTCTTTGCTAGGCCGTATTGCTGCTATAAAAATGAATGTATTGCCAAGAATGTTGTTTTTGTTTCAATCATTGCAAATTTTGGACAAAATGGACTGTTTCAAGAAGCGGCAGAGAGATATTTCTAGATTTGTCTGGCAGGGCAAGAAGCCCAGAATGAAAATTTAAAATACTAACCGATGCAAAAGAAAGAGGTGGATTTGCCCTGCCAGACCTCAAAATTTATTATGAATCAGCTGCATTTTGCTGGCTGAAAGAATGACTGCTTCTTGAAAACAGAGACATTTTGGATATAGAAGGTTTCAATAATGTATTTGGGTGGCATGCATATTTGTGGTATGACAAGGTTAAAGCTCACAAAGCGTTTAAAAACCATATTGTCAGGAAAGCATTGTTTAATGTCTGGATAAGATATAAGGACTTACTGGAAAATAAAACCCCAAGGTGGTTGTCACCAATGGAAGTGAAGGCTCAGAAAAACCTCAATATGGAGGCCAAATGGCCAAAATATTGGGAGATTTTGGAACAAGAGGGAGATAAACTAAAATTGCAGAGCTTTGAAAAACTAAAAAATAAAGTGCGAGATTGGCTTCATTATTATCAAATAATGGAGGCATACAATTTGGACAAGAAAATTGGCTTCCAGGTGGAAAAATCAAAATTGGAAACAGAATTGTTAAATCCCAAAACAAAGACTCTGTCAAGAATGTATAACTTGCTGTTGAAATGGAATACTCAGGATGAAACTGTGAAATCTGCTATGATTAAATGGGCACAAGATGTTCGACACAACATTATGTTGGCTGACTGGGAACAGTTATGAACCACAGGTATGAAATTTACGGCATGTAATGCCTTAAGAGAGAATATAATGAAAATTATTTACAGGTGGTACATGACACCAGTCAAGCTTGCAAAAATATATCATTTGCCTGATAATAAATGTTGGAAATGTAAAGAGACTGAAGGTACATTCTTTCACCTTTGGTGGATGTGCCCAAAGATTAAGGCTTTCTGGGAGATGATCTATAATGAAATAAAAAAGGTATTTAAATATACCTTCCTGAAGAAACCAGAGGCCTTTCTCCTGGGCATTGTCGGCCAATTGGTGTCAAAGAAGGATAGAACTTTTTAAATGTATGCAATAACAGCAGCAAGAATACTTATAGAGAAGTATTGGAAGACACAAGATGTACCCACCCGGGAAGAATGGCAGATGAAGGTGATGGACTATATGGAACTGGCGGAAATGACTGGCAGAATCCGAGACCAGGGAGAAGAGTCGGTGGAAGAAGATTGGAAGAAATTTAAAGACTATCTACAGAAACACTGTAAAATTAAGGAATGCTAAAAGGATGTTGGAATGAAGTAATGTGGTTTTTGCAGTAATGCTATATAGGGTTAAGGAATATTGGATTGTCAACAGGTCAGAATGTAAAGTTACAATATATTAAGATAAATTAGTAAGATAAAAACAAGGATGGAAAGGATTTGCTGAAATAAGCAATTGAACTAGGGAGGTGTGAGGAGGTCAAAAAAGGGAGGTGTGAGGAGGTCAAGGAAACAAGTAAATGAAAGACAAGACATGGAAAGATGGATTTCTTTTTAATTGTTTTTACTTTTTCTGTATTTTGTATTTTCTGTTTTTCTTTTTCTTTATTTTTGTAATTTTTTGAAACTTTAATAAATATTATTTTTTAAAAAAAAATTATTAAGAGAAATTTACATGAAGATGATGTATAGATGGTACCGTATTTTTCGCCCCATAGGACGCACTTTTTCCCCTCCAAAAATGAAGGGGAAATGTGTGTGCGTCCTATGGGGCGAATGCAGGCTTTCGCTGAAGCCTGGAGAGCAAGAGGCATCGGTGCGCACCGACCCCTCTCGCTCTCCAGGCTTCAGGAAGCTGTCCGCAAGCCTTGCACGCCCGGCAGGAGCTCCCGCCAGGCGCGCAAGGCTTGGGGCGGCAGCCTGTTGCCCGAAGCACAGGGAGCCCTCCGGAGGGCTCCCCGTGCTTCGGGCGAGTGTCTGCAAGCCTTGCACGCCCGGCAGGAGCTCCCGCCAGGCGCGCAAGGCTTGGGGCGGCAGCCTGTTGCCCGAAGCACAGGGAGCCCTCTGGAGGACTCCCCGTGCTTCGGACGAGTGTCTGCAAGCCTTGCACGCCCAGCAGGAGCTCCCGCCAGGCGCGTGAGGCTTGGGGCGGCAGCCTGTTGCCCGAAGCACGCGGAGCCCTCCGGAGGGTGCCCATGCTTCGGGCGAGTGTCTGCAAGCCTTGCGCGCCCGGCAGGAGCTCCCGCCAGGCGCGTGAGGCTTGGGGTGGCAGCCTGTTGCCCGAAGCACGCGGAGCCCTCCGGAGGGTGCCCCGTGCTTCGGGCGAGTGTCTGCAACCCTGCGCGCCCGGCAGGAGCTCCCGCCAGGCGCGCAAGGCTTGGGGCGGCAGCCTGTTGCCCGAAGCACAGGGAGCCCTCCGGAGGGCTTCCCGTGCTTCGGGCGAGTGTCTGCAAGCCTTGCGCACCCGGCAGGAGGGCTCCCCGTGCTTCGGGCGAGTGTCTGCAAGCCTTGCGCGCCCGGCAGGAGCTCCCGCCGGGCGCGCGAGGCTTGGGGCGGCAGCCTGCTGCCCGAAGCACGCGGAGCCCTCCGGAGGGTGCCCCGTGCTTCGGGCAGGCGTGTGCAAGGCTTGAGGCGGCAGCCGCGGCTGGAGGGGGGAAATAATTTTTTTTATTCATTCCCCACCCCAAAAAACGAGGTGCGTCCTATGGACCGGTGCGTCCTATAGGACGAAAAATACGGTATATCACACCAGTGAAAATGGCAAAGATGTTTAAGAAAGAAAATAAGAGATGCTGGAGATGTAAAGAAAAGGAAGGAACATTTTATCATATGTGGTGGGAATGCAAATGCATTAAAAAATATTGGGAAATGATATATAATGAACTGGAAAAAATGTTAAAAATGAGCTTTGGTAAACATCCTGAAGCCTTTCTGTTAGGTATCTCAAATCAAGAGCTGCCAAAAGAAAAATGGACATTATTTATGTATGCTACAACAGCGGCAAGAATCTTGACTGCACAAAATTGGAAGATGGAAGAAATACCATCAAAAGAACAATGGTAATAAAAACTGATGACTTATGCAGAATTGGCTAAGCTAACAGAGAAACTACGAGAGAAGGACAAAAAGGATTTTGAAAGAGTTTGGGAACCATTTACAGGTTATTTGCAGAAACAACAAAATAGATTGGACTCACTGGCAGGGTCTGAATAAACATTCACAACTTTATTATAGTAATAGAAATTTTAACAAAATGATAAGGGAATTTACTTTTATATAAAGCAGGACACAATAAATAAAACTAAATAACTCAGTAGAGGGGGAGTTTGTTGGAAAACTAGCCCCATCTGGAGAAGCTGTCCCCTCTCCCTGCTCCCGGAGCTGGTTTACCAGTGATCTGCCTCTGGCTGCGTTCCCAGACAGACCAGGGAGATCTTGAGATAGGCGACATTTCCCAGCATGGGAAAATCCACGCCCACTTCTCCCCCTCTGCAGGGGAAAGAAGAGTAGTCAGAAATCTATTTACATATTGTTTCTTTCTGACATTACAGCTCTACAGAAAACATGTCCGATCTCTTCAGTTTCCACCCAGCAAGTGACAAAGACTTCCTTTACAACCGCAACAGGAAGGTCTCCAATTACACACTGGACACAGACTTCCAAAGCCTGTGAACTTCCGGGAATTTACTTTCCCACAGCTAGCCATATCACATGATGTCAACAAGCTGGCTGTCTGCAGCTGCGATGTTCTCATATTGTAACAGAGTTGAGGGAAGTCCGGAGGACGGGAGGGAGAACAATTGTATATAACACGATGATTGAGATATTTTTATTTGTTATAAAATTCGATAAATATTCATTTTTAAAAAAGAAAGAAAGAAGAAGAAAGATTGAGGAAAACTTAACCAAAGCTGGCCTTTCTATATTTGTGAAGAGGTATAAGGAGACTCAGTCACTACAAAATCAGACTGGTAAAGGAAGGAAAAGGTGCACAACAGCAAGTGACAATCAAAGGATGAAGAGACTGTGCCTACATGACAGAAGAAAATCATCTGGGTGTTTACAAGATGACATGGGGCAATGTAAGGTGAAGTTGAGTGCAAGGACTGGTATAATGCTAGAATTCCAAGGGAAAAGCCATTATCTCTCAAGCAAAGGTGGAAAAGATTAAACTGGCTAAAACCCATGTTAACTGGACAGCGGAACAATGGGACAGTGTTATTTGGAACGATGAGACCCCAATCTCCTTGCTTGGTAGTGATGGCATGAAATACGTGAGGAGGAGAATGGGAGATTTACATCCTACTTGCATTACACCGACCGTGAAACACCCAGAAAGTGTGATGATCTGGAGTTGTATGACAGCAAAAGGTGGGGGCAGAATTTGTGTCATTAATGGGAACGTCAATGCCCCCAAATACATAAATCAAATACTTGAGCCTGAACTGAAGTGTTCTGAATGTGAAATCCTATTCCACTGCTGGAATGGCCTGGGAATAGCCCAAGCAAAAATCTTGGGAGCCGACCAAAGAAACTTGTTAGTCAGAAGCAACCCAGCAATAAAGCCCAATTAACAGAGGCAATAATTCCATCTGGGTTTCACATTATCACAGCTGCAGAACTAAAAAACTTGCTTCACTCCATGAGAAGGCGTTGTAAGGCCAGAATTAAAGCTAAAGGTTACCGAAGTCAGTATTAATTGACATGGTGAGAATTTCTGTATATCTCCTTTTTTCTAAGCGTTTCACATTTCTTTTTTATGACTACTGTTCTAATAAATACTCCTTCATAAAAGTTATTGCATTGCAATCTTCATTAAATTATCTTTCCTATGGTAAGGTAAAGGGACCCCTGACCATTAGATCCAGTCGTGACCGACTCTGGGGTTGCGGCGCTCATCTCGCTTTATTGGCCGAGAGACCCAGTGTTTGTCCACAGACAGCTTCTGGGTCATGTGGCCAGCATGACTACGCCGCTTCTGGCGAACCAGAGCAGCGCACGGAAACGCAGTTTACCTTCCCGCCAGAGCGGTACCTATTTATCTATTTGCACTTTGACGTGCTTTCGAACTGCTAGGTTGGGAGGAGCAGGGACCGAGCAACGGGAGCTCACCCCGTCGTGGGGATGCGAACCGCCGACCTTCTGATTGGCAAGCCCTAGGCTCTGTGGTTTAACCCACAGCGCCACCCGCGTCCCTTTCCTACGGTATCACTTCCCAAAAAAGTGGTGTTATGAGCCATCAAACACACTTTTTAAAAAGGTTTCCATGATTTTAGCCACTAGTATAAGTTGTTCAATTAAAGTTAATATACTTTTTATATGGGATTGATGTTTCATGTGTATATATGTGTTGGAAGCCACCCAGAGGAGCTGGGGCAACCCAGCCAGATGGGCAGGGGATAAATAAAAATTACTACTATTACTATCACTGATACTACTACCTGAGATTCAGTAAGCTCTTCTCTGGGAGGGATTTTGTTTGGCCCAGTCATGGCATCCCCTCCATCGCCAATGTCAGGTGTCTCTCTAGTCAACCCAAGACTGACAGCAGCAAAAACA
The DNA here is from genome assembly GCF_964106915.1 of Podarcis gaigeae. Taxonomy (NCBI): domain Eukaryota; kingdom Metazoa; phylum Chordata; class Lepidosauria; order Squamata; family Lacertidae; genus Podarcis; species Podarcis gaigeae. The sequence goes on from NC_139677.1 coordinate 106,546,995, forward strand.
AAAACAGAAAACCTGACAGAAGCTACTTATCTTTCCTAACAACTCTGAAGCTGACATTTAAGATGCCTGGGCAGTTCTGACCAGCCTAATCGTAGTATAAAAAGGCAGAACTGGTGGAAGATTTTTGACAGAAAAAACTGTAATTTGCTGTTCAAGGCTTATTGTGGGGGCGTTAGGTTCCCAGGTGTTGTAGGGGGCGCTGTTGAGCTCTGTGAAAATATTCGAGGTTTGTCAAATAGAGGTATTTTTTGAATTTCCAGGCAGATAGGACAATCCCACAGGGAGCCTTACCAAGAGAGGCCACGGTCCCACGAGTCTCCTCCATGACGTCCTTATGCAGAGCTCTCTGGTCAGGATCCAGCAACGCCCACTCCTCATCCGTGAAACGAACAGCGACATCTTCAAAGCACACTGGACCCTAAAAGAAAAAGGGAAATGTCCTCCTCTGAAACAGGATCAATATGACCTGCTACACAATGCTCTGTTATTTCCTTCCTGTTAATGCAGCCGCTGGAAGAGATCATCAGGGGGTTTGGGCTGGGTGTTGATCAATATGCGGATGATAACCAGCTCTACCTCTCTTTCAGATCAGAACCAGTAAAGGCGGTGAAGGTCCTGTGTGAGTGCCTGGAGGCGGTTGGTTGGTTGGTTGGTGGATGGATGGTGGTTAACAGATTGAGGTCGAATCCTGACAAGACAGAAGTACTGTTTTGGGGGGACGGGGGCGGGTGGGTGGGTGTGGGGGACTCCATGGTCCTGAATGGGGTAATTGTGCCCCTGAAGGACCAGATGCACAGCCTGGGAGTCAATTTGGACTCACAGCTGTCCATGGAGGCGCAGGTCAATTCTGTATCCAGGGCAGCTGTCTCCCAGCTCCATCTGGCAAACAGGATGAGACCCTCTCTCATCTCTGTCTCGCCAGAGTGGTGCATGCTCTGGTTATCTCCCGCTCGGACTACTGCCATGCGCTCTACCTGGGACTACCTTTGAAGTTGACCCGGAAACTACAACTAATCCAGAATGCGGCAGCTGGACTAGTGGTGACTGGGAGCAGTCATTTTTTTGTAAATAGGTGGTACTCCACCTTGTGGTTTTCAAATCATTCTGCCTACGCAACATCCCAGTTTCCCTGATGGAAGGATCCCCTTTCTCCTCTCCTCGTGAGTTGTTCTGGGGAGGTTCCCTCCCAGTGCCCTGGAGCCAAGTTCAAGGGGTTCATGGGGGCATGGAGAGGGGGAGGAATGGGGGGGCAGGCTCCATTTTGCAGTGGACGGGGCTAGCTAGGAGAATCCTGGACACTATTTGTAATCATCTGTCCACTGCTTAGAAGCCTATTCTAGCATTCAGTGATGAATATAGAAATACAAGAAGCCTAGTCTGGATGGCCATCTGTCTTGGGTGATCCAGCTGAGACTCCTGCAATGCAGGGGGTGGGACTTGATGACCCTTTTGGTCCCTTTCAACTCTAGGATTCTATGAAAACAGCAACTACAGATGAATCCTACTGGCGACATTCAGAAGGCTGGTGTAAAGGTGGTGTTTCCCCTGCGCAGTAACACTTTGGCACAGTCAGCGTGTATATATATATACACACATATACAAGAAACAGCTACAGTTCAGAATTACGCGTCCAAACCTGTTGAGTCAGATTCGGGGAGCGGCTTCCTACGATTCCCGCACAAGACGTCTTTGATCCTTACTGAAGCACGTGAACGTAAGCAGGTACTCGCTTGGTGTTAAATAAGGATCAAGAAGACTCAGCAATGGAGAATAAGAAGGTGAGGTTTATTGCCAGGCAATAAGGACCCAGTTTGGAATCTCTTCCAAAAGGAACTGGGACCCCGATTCACAGAAATCCAGGTCTTTATACCTGAGCAGATCACAGCAAATCATAGATCGTGAGACAACCATGAGGCAGTCACGATATTGCCAGCGAAAATTAGCCAATTAGCAAGCTTCTTGCCATGCTACCAGCTCCTGGTCAAGCACGGAGTTCTAGTTCTGCTTTCCGATGCTTGCAGTGACGCTCTGTCTAACCTCTCCCCTAGTTATGACAGGACAGGGAGTTTGGAGATTTTGCGGTTTTGCTCTTCCTGTTCTGTGGATTAATTTAGCCTGTATCTGAGGGGATTTTGTACCACAATCTCTGATTCACGTCTTCTCCTTGTCCAGGGTACACGGATGTTTGTAGGGGAAAGGTCGGCTCCTAATTTTGCTGTTTCAAGCAGTATGCAATTAGCTAAGGCACGGCTTCCCTTTGATTCAAAATGGATTATAAAACACTGTAAGCCCTGATTATGTGTGAGCATATATGAATATATTGATTACTGATAACTGATTATATGGATAGCATAGGGGTAGCCCTTCTTCCTTGCCTCATTACGTTTCATTTCCCTTCTTGTCTGTGCTGATTTGAAAGCCCCCTCCCTTCCGGAGTCTCAGCTTCCTCCCTGAGCCTCTAGGTTGTTGAGGGGCTCTTCAGCATCCCTGAGCCCCGGCTCTCCCTGACTGCTCTCCGCCCCGTGTTCTGCCTCTTCTGTCCATTACTCCTCCGAATCCTCCCTGATAGCTGGCGTCACAGAGTTGCGTGGGCAGGAAAACCCACAGTTCACAGCTGGAGTTAACTCTTTATCAGCAAGAACACGATATTCACAGGCTGAGTTTCAGGCCTAATGAGAACAGCAACTCATTCCCTGAGGGTATGTGAAGGCCCCTGGCTCCCAACAGCTTTCCAAGTCCCCTCCTCTCTGGGGTTTATTGCAAGCGATGCACCAGTGCGCCAGTGTGCAGCCTGCCTTTGCTCCTCCATTGTCAGACGTCTCCTGGCTCTGAGAGACAAGCAGGGAGGGGGGCTTCTGGCAGAAGGAGAGGGAGCTCCCAGTGGCTCCTCCTTCTCCTGACTCACCTCTGCCTCTCGACCTCCCTCCTCCACTCGCCTCCCCCCTCTTCTGCCTCTGATTCTGGACTGCATTCTGCCACAGAGTCTCCCAGCTCACTAAGCCCTGTTACCCCTTCAGTTTCTGACACCTCCTCTTCCCAGGCTTATCCCTCATCCTTCCTCCACCTCCACTCCCTGGGCTCTGACCCATTTTCCCTTCCTGGTTCCCCGGCTGCTTCCTCCCACCATTCCTCTGTGCCCAACCAGTCCATGACATTGCTCCATCCCTCGGCCTCTGTCCCCCCCCCCCCCCGCAGCTTCCCCTGACCTGATCTGGTTCCAGAGCCGCTGCTTCCCTTCTGCCCCCATGAAAAGATGGACCAGGAGGTCTTGCCGGCATCATTCTGTCACCTGCAAGAGAAAAAAGGTAAGCAGGATGCCAGCAGTGCCTGCTTCTCTCACAGGTGAATCAGGGCATTTGTAACTACAGATGGGCCTTTCAGAAAGCCTTACCTGCTGAGCGCATTTGGATGGTTGTGCCCATTTCATGTTAGTTGTGCAAAACTACTTCTCCCTTCCTGTCAGAAATGAGTTGTGAGCACTCAGTGGAGATAAGAGTCCGGGAACCCAGCCATATTTACAAAGGGTTTATTTCTTCTTGACATTATTTACAGCAGTTCAAAAGTGCGACTCAATCATGGTGGGTAGTTGTCCCGACTAACTTCCTTCTGTTTTGGGGGCCAGCATAGCCAACGTCGAAGCCCAACCCCCCTCCTTTGTCTATGACGAGAGGTGCTTGCCCTCAGACGTTCATCCTCCCTCTCAGATTCACCCCCCTATGACCTCTCTTCATCTTCTCCCTCTTCTGAAGATGAACAGCTGCTGATCAAAGGAGGTCTCTTCCCAGGCCCTCCTCCCTTTCTGTCTCCAGTTCCCTGACACTTCCTTTGGACCCTTGGTTCCAACTGTCCCCCCCCCCCAAAAAAACCCCAAGATGAAAACAACCCACAGAGTAGCTGGGAAAGCAACAGAATGAGACCAAATGGAGAAAAACCACCTTCTTCCTTACCCAGTGGCCGCTCTCTGGTGTCCAATGGAGGCCTCTCTGCCTCACAGGAATCCAGGTCCATTTCTGCAAAGAGATCCTTTCCCTGAAAAAGAAACAAGGATTCAAAACAGAGAATGGGGGAAAATGTAAGAAAGAGAATGACAAAGATTTGAAGGGTGTTAGATCTCATGCCATGGATGCCTTGCAGAAAAAGCATGGGCCATCAGCAGACCATTATGGGATGTTCTCTGTCCTGTTTGGAGCCCCTTGGGAGTATCCAGAGGAAAGTCTCTCTCACCTGCTTTCTCTCCTCTGCCTGACTCAGGAGGAAACCTTCGGCCAGGGCCACCGCCTGGGAACTGGTCTCCGCTCCGCATTCCCTCACCCAGCTCTCCATCTCCGGAGGAAGAACAGCCAGGAACTGCTCCAAGATCACCAGGTCCAGCATCTCAGCTTTCGTGTGCCTTTCTGGCTTCAGCCACTGACGGTCAAGGTGGTAGAGTCGGCTGCAAACCTCTCGGGGTCCTTTGGCCTCCTGGCAGCAGAACTGCCTCAACTGCTGGCTCTGCACCTCTGAGCGGAGGGTGTCCTCCTCACCCAGGATCTTCTGCCCAGAGTTTTCCCAGAATCCCCCACTGCTCCCAGTTTGGATGGCACGGCCTCTTCCTGCTTCAGGGCCAGCTGAGTCTCGATCATCCATCTGTGCTCTCAGGAAGCCTCTGAGAGGTCAGAAGGAACCCTTTGGTCTTCTGCCAAGTTCGGTCTTAATGAGAAGCTCTAGCAATTCCTACAAAGCAAATGCATTGTTACGGAATTGTTTTTATTATTATTAGTTAATATTTTTATTTTTTTGTATATTTGATATAGTTTTGTATAGTTTGTATAGTTTTATTCCTTAGGTGAGAGGGTCAGGGCTGTCTGGGAGTGGGCCCCATCCAACAGAATGGCAGAGGCAAGTTCCCCAGGGTGGGGGTGGGGATGCACTGGGACACCCGATCACAGTGGTCATGGGTAGGAGGAAGAGTTACACCAAGACCAGACCACGTCATTGTTTGAGGACTATCCCTGCCTCCGGGTCAGGTCTTGACTGGATGGATGCTGGAATCAGCAAGGGAGACCCACGTGACCTTAAGGGTCTGCTACGCAATGCCAGGTCAATGGTTCATGAGACCACTGCCATCCACGACTTGGATGGAGGACTTGACCTGGCATGTTTACCTCTATGGATGTGGGTGATCTGACAAGAAGTGAAACCGAAACAAAAGAAGTGTCATGGTCGGATCACTTCCTGGTGCAACTGGACTTCTCCACAACCTTTCCCCTCTGCAGGGAGGTGGGACCGATTCGGATGGCCCACCCCCACCACTTAATAGATCCAAATGGTTTCCAGAAAGGAGGAGGGGATGTTTTATCCTATGTTGATGGCCTTTCAGCTGATTTCCTTGTGGCCCCTGGAATGTGGAGTTAACCAGGGCTATCGATGGCCTGGTTCCGAAGCGACCTCTCCGATACATGGAGCCTGGACAGCCCCGTGGTTTTCCCCGGAACTGAGGGCGATGAAACAATCACTGAGATGGCTAGAGTGTCGGTGGCAGAAAACACACTCTGAATCTGACCAGATACGGGTTAGAGCTCAACGTCAAGCCTACCAAGTGATGATAGCGATGGCTTTCTTCACTGCCTCTATTGCATCTGCAGAAAACAAAACCAGGAGACTCTTTTAGGTGGTTTGCAATTTAGTGGAACCACCTGCATCAAAAGGACCCTAAGATCTCCTGCAATGATTTGGCAAAGTTTTTTTGCAGATAAAGTCACTCAGATTTGGAAAGAGGTAGACTCCACCATGGGAGCAGGGCCAGGGCAGGAGAGTGCTAGAGTCCTGTCTAGTTAGGTTGTGTGGGATCAATTCAAGTTTGTTACCTCCAAGGATGTGGACAGGCTGCTTGGACAAGTGAAAGTGACCACCTGCCTCCTTGATCATCCTGGCTCATAAAAGTGAACCGGGAAGGGCTGAGCAATGGGCTCTGCAGGGTGGTGAATGCTTCTCTCTGTGAGGGAGCCTTCTCAGACCCGATGAAAGAGGCAATTATTAAACCACCAGCCCAATATAGCCAACTATCACCCAGTCTCAAATTTTCCATTTTTGGGCATGGTGATTGAGCGGGTGGTTGCTGAAAAACTCCAGGCATGCCTGGAGGATGCAGATCATTTGGATTCCTTCCAATCGGGATTCAGGTCTCACCATGGGACTGAAATTCCCTTGGTCGTGCTGGTTGATGATTTCCGGCAGGCTAGGGACAAAGGTGAGAGCTGTTTCCTAGTTCTGATGGATCTCTCAGTGGCCTTTGATACCATTAACCACAACATTCTTCTGGACCGTCTTGAGGGGCTGGGAGCTGGGGGCACTGTTATACAGTGATTAATCTCATTCCTCATGGGCCATGTTCAGAAAGTGGTGGTGGGGGGGATGAATCTTCAGACCCCTGGGCTCTCACTTGTGGGGTGCCTCAGGGTTCCATCCTCTCCCTGATGCTTTTTAACATATATATGAAGCTACTGTGAGGGATCATAAGGAGGTTTGGGCTGGGTATTCATCAGAATGCGGATGATACCCAGCTCTACCTCTCTATTAAATCAGAACATGTGAAGGCGGTGAAGGTCCTGTGTGAGTGCCTGGAGGCGGCTGGTTGATGGATGGATGGGGGCTAACAGAAGTACTCTTTTGGGGGACAGAGGATGGGCAGGTGTGGGGAACTCCCTGGTCTTGAATGGGGCAACTGTGCCCCTGAAGGACTAGGTGTGCAGCCTGGGAGTCATTTTGGACTCATAGCTGTCCATGAATGTGCATGTCAATTCTGTGTCCAGGGCAGCTGTCTACCAGCTCCATCTGGTACACAGACTGAGACCCTACCTGCCCGCGGACTGTCTCGCCAGAGTGGTGCATGCTCTAGTTATCTTCCGCTCGGACTTCTGCCATGAGCTCTATGTGGGGCTACCTTTGAAGGTGACTCGGAAACTACAACTACCGTAACCCAGAATACGGCAGCTAGACTGGTGACTGGGAGCGGCCACTGTGACCACATAACACCAGTCCTGAAAGACCTACATTGGCTCCCAGTACATTTCTGAGCACAATTCAAAGTGTTAGTGCTGACCTTGAAAGCCCTAAAGGGCCTCAGCTCAGTAGACCTGAAGTAGCATCTCCACCTCCATCATTCAGCCTGAGGTCCAGCTCCGAGGGCCTTCTGGTGGTTCCCTCCCTGTGAGTAGTAAGGTTACAGGGAACCAGGAAGAGGGCCTTCTCGTTACTGGTGCCCGCCCTGTGGAACAGCCTCCCATCAGATGTCACGGAAATAAACAACTATCTGACTTTTAGAAGACATCTGAAGGCAGCCCTGTTTAGGAAAGTTTTAAATGTTTGATGTTTCATTCTGTTTCTAGTATTCTATTGGGAGACACCCAGAGTGGGTGGAGTATAAATATTATTATTATTATTATTAATTTTATCATTGGAACCAGGGCTGGACTGCACCACAGCCCAAACCATGAGGTATCTGGAGGAGGAGGAGGAGGAGGAGGAGGAGGAAGAGGAGGAGGAGGAGATGAAGAAAGCAGCCTCTAGCTCTCCTAGAAGGAAGATTGCAATGCAAAAAGGTGAGGCAACTGAAGGGGTTTCTGGGAGATGAATCAGCCTGGTTGCTCCTGCCTTCCAGTCAATGCATGAAGGCAGAACTGACTGACAGGGGAGTCATTTGTATCTTGTGGAAAATGGATGCCTGGCTCTAGTGGGGGTCCTCACCAGGGGGTCCTCAGGAGTTGCTCCCCACCCCCACTCCCCTGCTTCTGTCTCCTTTTCTTGCACTTGGACTCTCTGCCGCTCTCAAGACAGACTCCTGGGTGGGGTCACTTTTTCTTTGCTCTGAGGGCCAGGTATGTTTCTAGCCAACACCCTAAGGGCCAAGTTCGCAAGGCCAAAAACACCTCCCTTGAAATTTAGGAGTGTAATTTAGTATTAGTATTCTCTTAGATAGCTTAACACACACACAGCTACTGATTCCAAGGTCCCTGGAGGCTCAGTGAGTAGCAGCGCCCATTTCCGGCTGCTTTGCCAGCAACAATCCCTTTGGGAGAGAGAGGATGTGGTCCTGGGATGCCCTGCTCTGGGTGCGAGGGGATTGCTGCAGTGGCCTCCGTGGGGAGCTGCCCTGGGAGACGACTCGGAAACTGGTCCCCAATGCAGCAGCCAGACTCTGGGCTGGGATCCCTCTCCTTATTCCTGGCCTTTCTCTCCCACCTTTTTTTTTTGGGGGGGGGGGGCTAGTCCACCTCCTCGTCCAGCTTTGGAAAACCATTTGCACATTTTTCGTCCGTTGTGCAATGAGGCTGAGCGACGTCACACAGAGTTAAAGTCCCAGGGACCCCTTTGTTTAAAGAAGGGAGATCTTTTCTGAAGCAGGGGGGAGGGGTAGAGGGCCGAATGAGTTTGGGATCCTCTGATTTGCAGGAAGGAGAGCGTGGCAGACCTGGCCCCTCCCTGGCTGGACCCTCCCGTCCCTGACTTGGGGTGTCCCCCCCCCTTGCAGGAGCAGATCAGGCCCCCCGGCCTCCTCCCCAGCCCCAACCCTGGGACCCCCACCAGATCCCAGAGAGAGAGGAGACTCACCAGATCCCAGGAGGGGAGAGCGAGGCAGCCCTTGCAGGAGAGACACCAAAGCACGAAAGGACTGGGGAGGGAGGGAGGGGCCTTGGCTCTGGAGGACCTGCCCCCCTTGCTTCCTGGCCTCTCTAGGAAGGCAGCTCGGTTCCCTTTAACCCTTGCCAAGCCGAGTCCCTCCAGCTCAGCCCTCTCTCGCTTGGCAGAACCTCATATTCTTATTATTTGTTATTCATTCCGGGGGCAGCTCCCCCCCCCCGGCTCCGCCCATGCCCAGATATCCTTTTGGGGGTGAGGCTCCTGGCTGGACTCTGAGCATCTCCCTCCCTTGGCCAGAAACAGAGGAAGAGCCTGCAGGGAAAAGGGCTTTGCAGGAGGCAAGGAAGCTCCTCCTGGAATTCAGGAGTGGAGAGAGAGGAGGGGAACCCAGGGTCATCCAGAGGAGGAGGACACGAGAGCGAGGCTTTGGATGGAAACCACCATTTGTGTTTGGGGCCCCTGAGATTGGTGTGGGGTGAGGAAAGTTTAGTCGGAAGAGCACAAGACTTTTAATCTCAGGGTTGTGGGTTCTAGCCCTGCATTGAGAAAAATAATTTCCTGCATGGCAGGGGGTTGGACTAGATGACCCTCATGGTCCCTTCCAACTCTTCAATTCTATGACCAGATGTAATTCCCCCCCCCTGAAAAAACCCACCCACCCACCCACCTAGCCTGCTCTTGTGCCTTCAGGGGCGTTTGATCTTCACTAAAGATAAAGGGAAGCTTTTCCCAGTATGGAGATGATGAGCATATTGCCTGGCTGATATCTGGAGGATGAAGCTGCTCTTGAAGGCACATCTGGGTGCTTGCTAAGCTGGCACTCCCAGGCGGAGGTTTGACCCTTGGAGCCTTGGGGGGCCTGGCTGGCTTGCTCCATGGAGTTTACCTGGAATACTGTGTCCAGTTCTGGGCACCACAGTTCAAGAAGGACACTGACAAACTGGAACGTGTCCAGAGGAGGGCAACCAAAATGGTCCAAGGCCTGGAAACGATGCCTTATGAGGAACGGCTAAGGGAGCTGGGCATGTTTAGCCTGGAGAAGAGGAGGTTAAGGGGTGATATGATAGCCATGTTCAAATATATAAAAGGATGTCACATAGAGGAGGGAGAAAGGTTGTTTTCTGCTGCTCCAGAGAGGCGGACACGGAGCAATGGATCCAAACTACAAGAAAGAAGATTCCACCTAAATATTAGGAAGAACTTCCTGACAGTAAGAGCTGTTCAACAGTGGAATTTGCTGCCAAGGAGTGTGGTGGAGTCTCCTTCTTTGGAGGTCTTTAAGCAGAGGCTTGACAACCATATGTCAGGAGTGCTCTGATGGTGTTTCCTGCTTGGCAGGGGGTTGGACTCGGTGGCCCTTGTGGTCTCTTCCAACTCTATGATTCTATGATTCTATTCTATGGGCAGCTGCAGCTGGGCAGCCAGCATAGAAGCTGCTACTGCTGCTGCCAAGTCTGTAAAGAATGCCATGAAAAGATCCAGGCAAAGAAGTCGCTTCAGCTGGAGCTTTGCTTGCAAGGCTACTGCAAATAGCTGCTGTTGTGGATTGAATTCATGTATTTGCTTAATAAAAACATTTACATGCCACTAAAATATATTGTAGAAAATATATCAAAGCAGCTTACAACAGTGAAAAGGTAAAAATACAAAACTCATAGAATTTTCCAGGCAGAGGGCTGCACTTGAATGCTTCGTGTCTGAGGATGTTTTGCTTCGGTTTTCCCCATGAAAACCCACTCTGTAGCACTCAGTCGGAGCAAACGTCAGTTGGCATTTGTTCTGGTTGAGCTTAAATACTGTGCTTTTGCAGGGAAAACTTCAGAGCACAAATAGGGTGCCCAGAGCGTGCTTGGAAAGAGTGAAGTTAATTGTGGAGAAGCCTAGTTTCATGTCCTTCTTGTCCCCCAAATTGCTCAGGCAAACCTGCTTTATCATATTGCAAGAACATGGAAACTCCAGCGGGTGCAGAATGCCGCGGCAAGGATCCTGACAGGGTCCTTGTCACGGGATCACATTTATCCAGCTGCACTGGCTCCCGGGGGAGTACAGGGTCAGATTTAAGGTGCTGCTTTTGACCTTTAAAGCCCTATGTGGCCTAGGACCCACGTATGCGGCCTAGGACCCTCCTGATATGCCCCGCGGGGGACCTTAAGGTCCACAAATGACAACATTTTGGAGGTCCCAAGTTGGTTAGTTCGGTCTCAACTAGGGCCAGGGCCTTTTCATCACTGGCCCCGACCTGGTGGAGTGCTCTGTCACAAGAGACCAGGGGCCTGGGGTTCTGCCTGGCCTTTGGTTTATACTCAGTCTGACCCTTATGTTTCCCTCCCCTTATGCTTTTGATCTATGGGCCACTTTTAAAATGAGGCTGCATTTTAAATTGCATTTTAACCTGTATTTTAAATTGGTCCCCCCCCCCAATTATGTTTTTACTGTAATTTTACTGGTGTTAGCTGCCCTGAGCCCGGTTCTGGCCGGAGAGGGCGGGGTACAAATAAAATTTATTATTATTATTATTATATCAGTCCAAGCGGAGCCCTTCAAGTCCAGCCTCCTGTTCTCACAGTGGCCAACCAGATGCCCATTATGGGAAACCCGCAAGCAGGATCTGAGCACGAGAGGAACTCTCCCCTCCTGGGATTTCCAGTAAAGGACATTCAGATGCATTACTTCCTCCAACTGTGGATGCAGAGCGGAGCCGCCCTGGTTAGTCTCCTCCATGAATTCATCTAATTCTCTTTCAAAGCCATCTAGGCTGGCTTTGGGAGTGAGTTCCATAGTTTGACTATGCACTGCATGAAGAAGGGCTGTTTTTAATCTGTCAGTGGCGGACCATGGCGTCTCTCATTTCAGCGGTGCCCTCTGTGATCGCAAAATATGGCACTCCTGGCCTCTCGCCTTCCATTGGACTTCACAGTTGTGTCTCCTGCTGGGGCACCTAAGAAGCTGCCTCCGTGGTGCAACTGAAGAAGTCAAGCTCCCCTAGATCTGCCTTGGTGCCCGTCCTGCATTTCCCAACATCCAGCTTTGAGGACTGTCCGTCAGTGTTATGCTGTGAGCCCCGCCATTCTATGCTCAGGTTCTGTATAAGTATAGGTTGTAGCAGGAACCCCCCCACCCCAATCATTCTGTTTGTATAAACTTCACACACACACACACTCACACACTACATACGCCACATTTCTGTTATAAATTCATAGAAAATCAACCATACATCGGATTTGCACTGTTCCATTTTTATTTTACTCCATATGACAAGAACTAACAAAGGGGGGTGACTTAGTCCTGGTCAGCCATAATCCCTTCACTGTCTCAGCACATCCACAGGAGCTCTGCCCATGTCAACCCTGATGATCCCAGACAGAAGACAATCAAGATCACAAAGAACTTGCATATGGGAGTGGATTCAGCATGGACTGAAACAAAGGACAATGATCAGATCTTCCCTCAGGGGGCAGGAAACTGCAAACTCCCCTTTGTCTCCTGGAAGTGACTCATGGGGAGGGGGGAAGGGAGGAACCAGCCAGGTGACAAGACACTCAGGTTACCACCAACTCCTCCCTCAACCCCTCCTTTCTGTAATGTATGCATGATGTTTCTGGGGGTGGGCTTGATCTAGAGGAGGGGAATTTCAAAAGTTTTTATAAGACCTTGCACACTATTCTTCTGGGTCTTTCCTCTCTCCTGCAAGTGAGGGGAGCACCCTGTTGCAACAGTTCAATAAAGGCCAAGCCTACAGGCTGCTGTTTTGCTCCAAGTTATCCTGGTTGGTGTCTTTGTTTTGTCCAAGGGAGCCCTCGGATTTTTCCTGTAACAAGGTAAATCCCATATATCCTAAAGATGCAACAGTCTCAATTTGCCTTCATTCCAAGGAAACCAAATCCTAGCTAAGCGCTTGGAGATTGTGGTGGTGTGCAACAGTACAGTGGTACCTCGGGTTACAGAGGCTTCAGGTTACAGACGCTTCAGGTTACAGACTCCGCTAACCCAGAAATAGTACCTCGGGTTAAGAACTTTACTTCAGGATGAGAACAGAAATCATGTGGCGGCGGTGCAGCGGCAGCTAAAGTGGTACCTCAGGTTAAGAACAGTTTCAGGTTAAGAACGGACCTCCAGAACGAATCAAGTTCTTAACCTGAGGTACCACTGTATTTTCATGCTGTTTTATGGAGATCTGTTCAGCAGCTGGGCAAACCTTCACCGTGCTGGTGCCCTCCAGATTTTTCAGATCACAACTCCCAGCAGATGCAACCAACACAGCTGCCCAGAACATCTGGAGGGTGCCAGTTTGGGGAAGGCTGATATACATGACATGAAATCCAGGAACATGTCACAGTTCATTGTGCGGTGCATGTAAGGAGGGAGGCTGCACAGGTTACTGGCATTTTCTGGTGAATCACAAGAGTCAGAAACGGGCCTGTGAATGCAGCGAGGCAGCACCTGCCTGTGCCACCAAAGCCCTGTTGCTGCAAGAAGAGAAGATGAAGAGCTGATATGATGGCTGTCTTCAAATATCTGAAGAGCTACCCCACCTCCTGTTTAGTGCTTCCCTGATGACTGCTGATATGGTGTTGAGTGGATTTCTGTTTAACTTTTATATGTTGATATTATTTTATACTATTCGAAAGATTGTTGAATGTTACTTTTTTGATGGAGGTTGCCTATTTTAAAGTTATGTTTTATTATCACATTTTTGTATTGCATTCGATTGTTATAAGATGTACATTTTTTGTTTCTTCAGCTTGTAAACGGCCTTGAGTATTGTAAGATAGAAAGATGGTATACAAATTAAAAATGATGATGATGACTGAGGCTGTGTGCACATTGCTATAGGGTGGCAAGATCTCCGCAAGAGACAGTGGCAGGACTCGTGCCCCTTGAGCAACCTGAGCAGAAGAGAGGAATTCACCTGGTGGGGCTTGTGCGACATCTACTTTGACCCTCAGATTTCTACCTCCCATATTGCACAAAGTGCACCCTAGATTTTTTAGGAAACCCCTGGAGGGTTGCCTGGGAGAACAGGACTCTGGACTAGATGGGCCATTGGCCTGATCTTATGTTCTTATGAAGTTCCTCTGCTGCAGGAACATTGTTCCTTGTTGGTTTTCTCTGCTCTTTAATGTTTTATTCTTATTTTGAAATGTGTATTTGTGCATGAACATATTTATCTCCACATGTGCTTCTCATCTGGAGTGCACAGTTGCCCTGATTTTCAACATAAAATGGGTTCCTTGGAAAATCAGCCCGTTAAGAGACTGTGCTATTTTGCAGCTCAGAGCCACTCCCTAGAGTTTCAGTGGCCCTCCAGAGATCCTTCCTGTTGTAGATATACAACTGCCCTGAAGCATTTGCTCACCCCAGTCCACACACGAGGGATCGGGAGCAGAAAGCAGGAGAACCTCACAGCCACCACAGCCATCCAATGTGCTCTGGTAAGTGCTGGGATTTTATCTCTCCTCACCATGGGAAGACTGCAGTCTTGTAGGCATTTATTTATCTGGGAGCAGACCTCGCCAAACATAGGGCAACTTCCCTGTAAATGGTACATACCTGAAGGAGTGTCTCCAGCCCCATCATTCTGCCTGGACACTGAGGTCCAGTCCTGAGGGCCTTCTGGCAGTTCCCTCACTGTGAGAAGCCAAATTACAGGGAACCAGGCAGAGGATCTTCTCGTAGTGGCACCCGCCCTGTGGAACGCCCTCCCACCAGATGTCAAAGAGAAAAACAACCACCAGACTTTTAGAAGACATCTGAAGGCAGCTCTGTTTAGGGAAGCTTTTAATGTTTAATAGACTATCATATTTTACTGTTCTGTTGGAAGCCGCCCAGAGTAGCTGGAGAAACCCAGCCAGATGGGTGGGGTATAAATAATAAATTATTATTATGATTATTATTACATGCTGTCCCAATCTTGGAGTGGCAAAAGACTCTAGAGGCTCCAAGACCTTAGCCAGGTTCATTTTCCTTGGGATGAAGGTCAGCAGAGACCAGGGTATCTTTAGAAAAGAGGGTTTCATTTACTCTTATACACAACCTGACCATCGGAGGAAGGGGCTCACAGCCTCAACACCCCAAGCAGGTCTTGCTTCTCCAGCAGCCGCAGCTTCGGACCCAGCACAGAGGAAGCTGGTCTCTTTGTCTCCAGCTTCCAGCCACCTTTCAGCTCAACTCACCCACACCAAAATCTGGCTATTGTTCTCCTGCTGGGGGGGCGGGAGGGAAAGGCCCACCCATTCCTTCTATAGCACAGAGCAGCGTCTTCTGTTAGGCTTATTGTGATGCTTAACCAGCCAGCCAAATGCATCATCTAGACAAAGCAGCTGGTTTTGCAAGCTTGCTCTCACACATTCAACTCCCACCCCAATACAGGATCCCAAGAACTGGAAGGGACTCAGGGTGTCATCAAGACTGACCCCCACAACTCAGAACATAAGCATATGCAGGATTGCATTGCAAGTGGGTGTATTTGGGCAAAGAGCTTCAATGTAAAGCTTCTGCTCTGCCCCTGAGCTTCAACCTTTCTCTCTGCTGGCCAAGCTCCTATCCCCGCCTAGCCATGAAGCTCACTGGGTGGCCCAGGCCCCCTTACCTGCTTCAGGGCTGCTGAGAGGTCATCAAGTGGGGTGGGATTGGGGGGTTGGAAGCGGCAGTTGCATGGGGCTCTTTTGCTTTCTGACGAATCATATTCTGCCAGTGCCAGGTAGAGCCATTGTTGCTACCAACCCTTCAGAGTTTGCTCACCTGGACAGGTGGCCCCCATCAGATGGGTTGGCAAGGTTTTTCTCTCTAGGCAAACCCTGTGTCTGGCCTGGTTTAATCCAGAACCCGGTCTAAGGCTCAGAAGCTGGCTTTCACTCTGGAATATGTCTGGTGACAATGAAGAAGGGATTAGAATCATAAAGCCATAGAATGGTAGAGTGGAGAGGTACCCCAAGCGTCATCCAGGCCAGCCCCCCGCACTGCAGGAATCACAGCTCAAGAATCCTTGATGGGTGGCTGAAGTGAAGGCAGGAGGGAGGAGTTGGTAATGCAGGTGAACTGTGCACAAGCAAGCTGCCAGCTAGCTCTGCTGAGGCTCTTTTTATTAGCACAATATGCAAAACCAGTCAGATACATTTTGGACTGTGACCTTTACACATCTTCCAATCCCGAGATCGTGGGGTGGTACAAAGTTATTTTGGCACCTGTTTCCACCATATCACTTTCCCCCTGAACAGTGTATGAAGAAGGAGACAAAGGTCACAAACAGGGCACAGCAGACCACTAAGAGAGCAAAAGGTTAGATAGAGGGCATGATGTTCAGACAGCTGTGGTTTGTCTGTGGGTGGGTGTGTGCTCCACACTCAAAGGTCACGAGGTCAGACAGCTGTGGCTTGTCTGCGGGTGGAAGTGTGGTCCACACCTGGCTGCCATTCCTTCACGTGGCCACCCAACCTCTGCTTAAAAACCTCAAAGGAAGGAGATGTTAAGCATTAGTCATTGTCTGGAAAGCACATCGTCTGTGGTTCTGTGTATTTATTTGACCACAGGGTGATGTTGGTGTCCTAGCAGCTGGTTGGCCCATGATGCTCACCCTCAACGACAGCAAGTGCAGGCAGCCTACCTCCTTCCTTCTGGCAGGCATCTCTGGCCCTGGGGCTGGACCTCAGCCCTGGCTCTACGTCCCATTCTGCTTCATGTACCTTGTTGCACTTGTCGGCAACAGCCTGATCCTCGCCGTGATCAAGCTGCATCCAACACTTCATGAGCCCATGTACCTGTTCCTCTCCATGCTGTCCCTGGCAGACATCGGCCTGTCCATCTCCACCTTGCCAACGATGCTCCAGGTGTACGCCTTGGGCTCCAGGGAGGTGGCCGCTGACTCCTGCCTCACCCAGCTCTTCTTCATCCACACCTTCTCCATCCTGGAGTCCTCCGTCCTGCTGGCCATGGCCTTCGACCGCTATGTCGCGATACGGCACCCTCTGAGGTACGTCTCAATGTTGACCAGAGCATGGGTCGGTTGCATCGGTTTGGCCATCGTCATCCGGGGAGTTGGGCTGCACATCCCAGCCCCCATCCTCTTGAGGAGGTTGCCCTTCTGCGAAAGCCACCAGCTCTCTCACTCTTACTGCTTGCACCCGGACGTGATGAAGCTGGCCAGTGCTGACACCTCCCTCAACAGCAGCTACGGCCTCTTCGTCCTCCTCTCCACCCTGGGACTGGACTCCTTGCTCATCGTTGTCTCCTACACCTTGATCCTCAGAACCGTGCTGAGCATTGCCTCCTGGAAGGAGCGAGCCAAGGCCCTCAACACCTGCGTCTCCCACTTCTGTGCGGTCCTTCTCTTCTACACTCCCCTCATCAGCCTCTCCATGATCCACCGCTTCTGGAGGAAGGCTCCCCACCACACCCACATCTTTCTGTCCTACCTCCACTTTCTGGTCCCTCCGATGCTGAACCCTATCGTCTATGCCCTGAAAACCCAGCAGGTGCGTAAGGAGATAATCTGGGTGTTCCATCAAAGCACCCTGAGGAAGAGGGGGATGGAGCGGAGACGGAGGTGACTCCCTTGCAGTGCGTCAGTTTGGATGTGAAGGAATGGGTTTCTGTGTAGCAAGTTTAAAACTGACTCAACCCCCCCTTTGTTCTTTCAAAAGAGAGCACTTTTAAATGCATAAAACTTGAACTGTTGAGCAAAACCATAATAAGGACACAACTGCATAAACAGTTCTGTCCTTTATCAGGGCAGGCAAGGGATGGCCTTGGCTCTCCAGGGGGACAAAGAAAACACATCAGAACTTTATCTTATGTGCTGACAACAAAATACGCTGCATCAATAGGAGTATAGCATCTAGATCAAGGGAAGTAATAGTGCCACTGTATTCTGCTCTGGTCAGACCTCACCTGGAGTACTGTGTCCAGTTCTGGGCACCACAGTTCAAGAAGGACACTGACAAACTGGAACGTGTCCAGAGGAGGGCAACCCAAATGGTCAAAGGCCTGGAAATGATGCCTTATGAGGAACGGCTAAGGGAGCTGGGCATGTCTAGCCTGGAGAAGAGGAGGTTAAGGGGTGATATGATAGCCATGTTCAAATATATAAAAGGATGTCACATAGAGGAGGGAGAAAGGTTGTTTTCTGCTGCTCCAGAGAAGCGGACACGGAGCAATGGATCCAAACTACAAGAAAGAAGATTCTACCTAAACATTAGGAAGAACTTCCTGACAGTAAGAGCTGTTCGACAGTGGAATTTGCTGCCAAGGAGTGTGGTGGAGTCTCCTTCTTTGGAGGTCTTTAAGCAGAGGCTTGACAACCATATGTCAGGAGTGCTCTGATGGTGTTTCCTCCTTGGCAGGGGGTTGGACTCGATGGCCCTTGGGGTCTCTTCCAACTCTATGATTCTAGGATTCTATGATTCTACCCACAAGACCAATGTCCGGGGAAAACGCCAAAAGCGTGTTCCCGGAGATTATGACATCTTCCCAGATAAGAGTAGGAAGAGGAAGATCCTTTTATGTTTGAGAGTACCAGAGCAGAAACATATGTGATGTCAACCTGCGTATACAAGTTGACGTGGCTGGGGAAGGGGGAGAGGATGCCTGGAGGGTATATAAACTGCATGAAACCTGTCATTTCTTTGTACTTGCTGTGGACTCACCACGCAAGTGCCTTCTGCTATCCGGAGAGCAGAATAAACTCTTTCTTTGAAGCAACCTCGGTGTCATTTTGACTTCTTTCCTCCTGTCCCAGAGCAACGCAGACCCAATCGGTGAACTCCAATAAGGCTACAGATGGTCTGCAGTGGACCATTTCTACTTCCTTGGCTCACAGCATCTGACCGTGGCCCATCTGGTCCAGCAGCCTGTCCTCTCAGTGGCCAGCCAGATGTCTTCTCCCAGCCTATGGCCTTCCAGGAGAGGCTTGACCCCTCTCGGCTAACCTGTGCCATCTGGGCCAGAGGGTGTTTCAGGCAGAAGAGGGAACCACGAGGAAGGCAGAGACCAGGGATGCACGGCAGAACTTTATCTTGGGATGCTTTATGGAACAGAATTCATAAGCAGATAAACAAAATAAACATTTTCTTCTATGGTGGTCCTCCTAGTTCTTTCTATTTCTGCAGTTCAGAGGCAAGTGTGGATACTTTCGTAGCCAAAATAGTGCCCAAGAAAGAGGTACCAGCAGGTTCAGGGAGGGGTTAGGGTTAGGAGTGCAAAAAAAACACACACACACACACACCATCCAGAAGCCTTTACTTTATTCAACATATTGGTTCGTTCAGTGCTTTCTGTCCTGCCCATTCTGAAGCTAAGCTCATTACTTAGACTTGGTGTTGTTCTTATATTTATAAGAACATAAGAAGAGGCTGCAGGATCAGGCCAAAGGGGGCACATCTAGTTTAGCACCCTCTTCTCACCACGGCTGACCAGATGCCCCAGTGGGAAATCTGCAAGCGGGATTAGAGCAGAAGATTCTTCATGATTACTTTCTCTATGTTTTTAGTTGTTCTTATTATTACCCATAAGTCTCCTTTGGTCCCTGACATGGAAAACGGCAAGGTATAAGAAGAAGAAGAGGAGGAAGAGAAGAGTTTGGATTTGATATCCCGCTTTATCACTACCCAAAGGAGTCTCACAGCGGCTAACGTTCTCCTTTCCCTTCCTCCCCCACAACAAACACTCTGTGAGGTGAGTGGGGCTGAGAGACTTCAAGGAAGTGTGACTGGCCCTAGGTCACCCAGCAGCTGCAGGTGGAGGAGTGGGGAAGCGAACCCGGTTCCCCAGATTACGAGTCCACCGCTCTTGACCACTACACCACACTGGCTCTCAAAAAGACATTATTGGACGGCTGCAGATCATGTCCATTCTATACCCTCAGAAGGTTAGGGGAGACCTGCCCCATACCCCCATAGACCTCTGCCTGGGACCCCCAAAGGGTGACTTGCCGGGTTCGCTGCCCCCCTGGCGTTTTATTTTGCATCGCTTTGTTTGACATTCCAATGAAGGTGGTAAACTCCTTTGATGTTATTATGGGTGTGAAATATGTTGGCGGAGGTGTTTATTGGGTTGTATTTGTTTTCATTTGATTATGTGTTTTGTGTTTTTATATCGTAATTTCATCCTGTGAACCCACAAATTTAATGAAGAAATAAATGGATAAAACGAAATGAATTCCCCCCTCTCTCTGCCGATTAAGAGGCAGCTCCGTCCCCGACACCCATCTGGAAAGAGGCAGGGAGGGGCATTGCGGGGGGGGAGTGGCCCTTGGGGGGTCTCCCTGGGTGGCCATGTTGGTACCCCCACCCCTTATTCAGAGGGTTGGAATCCCGAGCAGGGGAAGGGTCCACATCCCCCTCTGAGTCTCTCACCCCCAATTTCTCCAGAGTAGGAATCACAGAGAGGGCAACTGGACAGAACTGGGTGGGGAGATGACGGGGGGGGGGAATTGGGGCATGGGGGGGTCAGTCCGGCAGGAGCTTTGAGGATGAAGGATTTGGGGAAACAGTGGGGGTCCCTGGCTCCGAAAAGCACTCCAGCTTCAGGGAGGGGGGCAAAGTGCCACAAAGTCCTGAACCCCCCCCCCCAGTGGTGCTCAATGTTTCCTCTTGAGTGACAGAGAAGCCCCCCCTTTTCCAGCCCCCCCAACTAACAGGAGGTGTTTCTACCCCCCACGCCCAGGCCAGTCCCCTCCCTCCGTCCCAGAGAAGGAGTCACAGGAAACCAGGTCAGATGCAGAGGGAGGATTTATTAGAGGGTCAAGCGTCACATGGGGGCTGGAAGGGGAGACCAGCAGGAGGCGGCCGCTTCTCCCTGGGGGTGTCTCAGTGGGACCGGCAGGCCAGCGCATGAGCCACCACCCCGACCAGCTTGTGGAAGGCATGATGGCAAGCAGGGGTGAATTTCTGTCCAAAGGGGGGGCTAGCAGGAGGGTGCTGAGGACCTCGCCCAGGAGCTGGAAGAGAAAAGGGAAGGTGACTCCTTCTGCCAGGGGGCCCATGTGTGGGACACCCTCTCCCCGCAACAGATCCCACAACAGATTCAACAGATTGAGACTGTATCCTGACAAGACAGAAGCACTGTTTAGGGTGGACTGGGGGCAAGTGGGTGGGTGTGGGGGGGACTCCCTGGTCCTGAATGGGGTAACTGTGCCCCTGAAGGACCAGGTGCAAAGCCTGGGAGTCATTTTGGACTCACAGCTGTCCATGGAGGCACAGGTCATTTCTGTTTCCAGGGCAGCTGTCTCCCAGCTCCATCTGGTCCACAGGATGAGACCCTACCTGCCCGCAGACTGTCTCACCAGAGTGGTGCATGCTCTAGTTATCTCCCGCTTGGACTACTGCAATGCCCCCCATGTGGGGCTACCTTTGAAGGTGACGCGGAAACTGCAACTAATCCAGAATGCGGCAGCTAGACTGGTGACTGGGAGTGGCTGCTAAGATCGCTGAGCACAATTCAAAGTTTTGGTGCTGACCTTGAAAGACCTAAAAGGCCTCAGCCCTGTATACCCAAAGGAGGGTCTCCACCCCCATTGTTCAGCCCAGACTCTGAGGTCCAGCTCCCTTCTGGCACTTCCCTAACTGTGAGAGGTGAGGTTACAGGGAACCAGGCAGAGGGCCTTCTTGGTAGTGGCCCCTGCCCTGTCGAATGCCCTCCCACCAGATGTCAAGGAAATAAAGAACTAACTGAAATCTGAAGGAAACCCTGTATCAGGAAATGTCTAATGTCTTACAATGTTTTATGTCCTGTGAGACACCCAGAGTGACACACACAGCACCCCCCAAGTCCCCCCCCACCAGGCAGCCCCTTGGGGCGGGGGAGCAGCCTCACCCTGAAGTTGAGGGGATCCACGTGGAGCTTGTCGCAGAGCATTTCACGCAGCTCGGAAAAAGCCTCCTTGACCTCGTGCAAAGAGGGCTGGAGCGGATCCTAATGAGAGGGCGGGCTGGGGAGGTTCCTGAAGAAAGAGAAAAGCCTCTCGTATAAGGGTTACATTGCTCAGCAATCTGCAGAGAAGGAACAAAGGAAGGAAGGAAGGAGAAAGGGAGAGGCATGGATGGTTATTATCCAAGTGGAAAGAGGAGCTCCTGCCCAACCTGCATAGAGAGGCAACCACCCCTGGCCTTACATGCGAATGGCTTCAACCTCATCAATGACGGTCACATCCCTATAGATGATGATCTGCATCTCGGTCATGATGGCTGGCTGTGGGCTGGGAGCTTCTCTCGGCTGCTGGAGAAAACCTTCTGGGCTGAGCTGGAGCTTCTTCCAGGGCTGGAGCCTTTTATACCCTGCGCCAAAGCTCCTCCTCCCAGATTTACAGAAGCCGACCTGGTTTCTGATTTGATGTAAGAATGTCCTGCTTTTCCTGAAGACATCCCTATTTTCCCCTGAGAAATCCTGGAGGGTATGGAGTAATGCCACGCCTGTGCCAAGGAGACAAGCAAGTATAAAGGCTTTAGAAGACATCTGAAGGCAGCCCCAAAGGAGCGTCTCCACCCCCATCGCTCAGCCAAGACACTGAGGTCCTCCTCCTCCGGTGATTCAGCTACAGGGTACCAGGCAAAGGGCCTTCTTAGCAGTGGCTCCCTCCCTGTGGAAAGACATCAGATGTCAACCTGGGTGGCCTGAAAGACGGACTAGGCAGATTCATGGAGGAGAAGCTATAGTGGCTCCTAGTCTGGCTGGCTTTTCTCTCCCTCCACCATCAGAGGCAGCGATGCTTCTGAATCCCACTTGCAGGAAACAGCATCAAGGGAGAGGCTCTGGGGCTCCAATCCTGCTTGCCCATTGGGGTCCAGGATCCTGGACTCGATGGGTCTCCTTTGGCCTGACCCAGAAGGCTCTGACTTTTCTCATTCCCAGTCTTAAGGAAACTTGGGAAATGGAGTTCTGTGAGGGAGCACTAGGAATTTCCAAGAGAACTTTCAACAGACATTCTAGACCTTCAAGTCCCTAGAATTCTGCAATATTCTCAAGCCAATAAAACTTGGTTGTGTGTCTTAGCCCAGACTGATTCAGGTGACCTTTCAAGGGGCGCAGAATCATCTTTCTCCTGAGAAATGCCTGCCTGTGGCCTCAACGTTTCTGGTTGTATGACTTTGGGTCACTTTAGAAGTCTTCAATTCTTTCGTCATTCCTGCCCCCTTTTGTACACCTGTTCTGCTTCAAAGCCCATATTCTGAGTGAAGCTCTTGCTCAGGGATGGCGAACCTGAGGTCTTCCGGATGTGGTCTGACTCTGCTTCCCATTGGCAGGCAGTGGGCTCCCAATCCTTGCCCTTGTTGAACCTCCCTGTCTTCCTACCCCTGCCGCTTCCAACTCTCCCTCTGCTGTTCTCTCCCCACGCTGTCAAACCTGAATGTGAGCTCCCTGGGGCAGAGTCCTGTCCTACATTCCAAGGGCCCTCAATTGATACATGGTGAAGTAATAATCATCATCTGTAAATGCACTTAATTATCCTCAGTGGGCTCAATTATCCTCAAGAAACACGTAATTGCATCTCTGTTTGCAATGCTTTCTTGGGCCTTGGTACAGATCAGGGCATGTGGCCAGGATTGCCCAGGGCCACCCCTGTCATTGGGAGTGAGGTGGCTGCTTCAGGGGCAGATGCTGGGCTGGAGGACACAGGCGTGAGGCATCGTAGGACAAACACAGCCTGCCACCCCCAAGCTGGCTTGCTGCCTTCAGGTGCAGGAGAGAACATTGTCCCATCTCCAGCACTGAAGAAAGAGATTCAGCTTCCAGCTGAATCACGGGAGCTGCAGTTTGTTAAGTATTGTGGCTCTTTGAGGGGGTAAACTACACTTCCCAGCAGTCTTTGGGGGAAATCATGTGCTTTCACTGTACGTTGAGTACAGAGCCTTAGAAGATTTGGGTTTCCCCATCCTTGTTGAGGGTGGGGACAAAACCCATCACCCTCATGCCCTGGCTGACCACCATCAGTGACAGAGCACTGGGCTAAATGGAGCTTGGTCCAATCTGACAGGGCAGTTTCAAATTTCCCAGGAACTCGCCTTAAAGCCCTGCCAGAGGTATCTATTTCCCTGTGGTGGGAGTTACCTGTGAGTAAGACCCATCAAATTCAAGAAGACATCCCTCTAGCTAGACACGCCGAGAACTGCACTGTTACTTGTTACCCTTAAATCCCATTTGTATTGACAAGTGCTGCTAGAGAAAGCAGAGATGGAAGGGGGTGTCCTTTGCGGAGTCTAAAGGATTCACCCAGCACACGCTTGAGCTCATGGGGAAAGAACACATGCCCCCCCCCCGACCGTGGCTGAATCCATTCCCCACAACCCAAAGGACAGGCTGTCCCCCAGACGGCACCCAGCGGACAACTGAGCAGATCTCCCACTGAAGATTCATCCTTGCTGCCAACCTTGGGGCGTGTAAAAGTGTAAAAGTGTCAGCGGTCTCTTAACAGAAATCTAAACTCAAGAAACCTATTGCACCTGAGGTTATTTAATGCAAGGAGCAGAAGTGATTTGCAGGTGATTTAAGTTTCTGGTGTTGATGCAATCGTAATTCCTTGGCAAAAGCAAATAAAAACATTAGTGGAGTATCTGGTGCATTGCAAGGCAGAAAAGACCCTCAACGCTGATATGAAAAGCACTTGACGTGGGTTTCTATGTCCTGTTGCTGCCTGGTTTTTTGACTGACCATTTCCCAGATGCAGGGCTGGGGAAAGTTCTGAACAAAACAAAACCAGAAACACTTTCCTGTGAGAAAACAGCACCAAAGGTCTTGCGCATGATCAGGGCCTGAAAGCTGCCCGTCCATCAGCTGCCTTGCTCTCTTGGCAGAGGGAATTGCTAGCCTGATGGACGGCCCTCTTATCATCAGAGAAATGCTGGAGGGTATGTGATCCTGGCTGCTGAAGATGGCTGGAAGGTCGTTTGTCCCGTCAGCTGGATGCGCTGATCTGCAGAGCCAAGCGGGGCTCTCTGGGCCGTCTATAACTGAGGATCTGGGCTTGAGTTCCCCAACTGAAGCGGAAGGTAAGCCAGAGCAGTCGCTCTTTTGCTCAGCCTGTTAGATACGTCAGCAGTCAGTCTACTAGCATTTAGGAAAAGATGCTGCGATTACTGAGACCCAGCATAGGTTTCCCCAAAAGAAGTCAGCCAGAGAAATCTGATTTCTTTTTTCTTTTTTCTGGACGGAGTTACAAACTTGGTGGATCAGGGGAATGCTGTGGACATAGTGTATCTTGAATTCAGTGAGGCTTTTGACAAAATCCCCCATGATATTCTAGCGAGGAAGCTGTTAAATGGAGGTTGAACAAGGTAACAATTTGGTGGATTTGTAGCTGGTTGACTGAGCAAACCCAAAGAGGACTCCTTAATGGTTCCTCATCAATCTGGGGAGAAGTGATAAGTGATGTGCGCAGTGTGCTGTCCTGGGT
Source organism: Podarcis gaigeae (assembly GCF_964106915.1). Classification (NCBI taxonomy): domain Eukaryota; kingdom Metazoa; phylum Chordata; class Lepidosauria; order Squamata; family Lacertidae; genus Podarcis; species Podarcis gaigeae. The sequence continues at coordinate 106,571,995 of NC_139677.1, forward strand.
CTGTTGTTGTTTGACGTCTTTATAAACGATTTGGATGAAGGAATTGAGGGGGTGCTCATCCAATTTGCAATTGGCACCAAACTGGGAATGGTAGCTAATGCTGCAGAAGACACAATCAGGATTCAAAATGACCTTAACAGTCAACCAAAAACTCTTTCAGATCATAATCCAATTTTGTGTGAAATTATAGGAATAGACTTTTCGTTGGAGATTGAATGCGAATTTATTAGATGATCAAGAAATATATGAAAAAGCACAATAAACTTTAAAAGACTATTTTATGCATAATTGGAATGGAGAAATAAAAATCAATGTAATGTGGGGGAGACCTGGCTTACTAGCAGTACATGTGAAAAGCATCTAGGAGTCTTGGTGGACCACAAGCTCAACATGAGTCCACAGTGTGATGCAGCAGCAAAAAAAGCTAATACTATTCTAGTCTGCTTCCACAGAAATCTAGTGTCCAGATCCAGAGAAGTCATAGTCCTGCTCTCTTCTGCCTTGGTCAGACCACACCTGGAACACTGTGTCCACTTCTGGGCACCACAGTGGACAAGCTGGAAGGTGTGCAGAGGAGAACAACCAGGATGATCAAGGGTCTGGAAGGCAAGCCGTATGAGGAGCGGTTGAAGGAGCTGGGTATGTTAAGCCTGGAGAAGAGGAGACTGAGAGGAGATATGAGAGCCATCTTCAAATATCTCAAGGGTTGTCCCATGGAGGAGGAAGTGTGCTTGTTTTCTCCTGCTCTGGAGGGCAGGACTCGAACCAAAGGCTTCAAGCTGCAAGAAGTGAGATTCCGGCTGATCATTCGGAAAAGCTCTCTGACAGTAAGAACAGTTCAGCAGTGCAACAGACTCCCGCAAGCGGAGGTGGACTCTCCTTCCTTGGAGGTTTTGAAGCATAGTTTGGATAGCCAACTGCCAGGAATGCTTCAGCTGAGATTCCAGTGTTGCAGAGGGCTGGACTAGATGACCCCTGGAGTCCCTTACAGGTCTACGATTAAGTTTCTGGATCTCTTGGCTCTTGCAAAGCCAACCTGCTCTGCTAGTAACTCATCACGTGCGACTCAGTCCAAGGACGGCTGTCGTAACTTGTGTGTTGCGCAAACACTGTGGGCTGCGTGGCGTTGGCACCAGGCTGGGGAGTGGGCTGAAACAGTCGACTGGGCAGCGGTCCCTCTTAATGGATGCCACGTGGCTGTTGCATCAAAGTGCCGGCTGCCCTGACATCCCTCTCCGTCTGGTGGAAATAGGGACATCCTATTCCCTAAGAGAATATAATTCATGCCCTGCCCATCTGACTGGGTTGCCGCAGCCACTCTCGGCGGCTTCCAACATATACAAAAACACAATAAAACATTCACAAACTTCCCTTCCCTGGGCTGCCTTCAGATGTCTTCTAAAGGTCGTATAGTTACTTATTTCCTTGGCTCGGGGGTTGCATGACTCCATACCCTCCACCATTTCCCTGATGAAAACAGGGATATCCTAAGTGAAAGTAGGACATTCCGGGATCAAATCAGAAACTGGGGAATAGGGACGCTTGAAGGGCCTTCCTTGAATGTCATGCTTAGAACTAGGAGTAGCCTCTCGTTTATCGATCCTCGTTGTGTCCAATAATCTGCGAAGGAGTTTGGGATATGGGTCTTCTTGTCCCATTTAATCCCCACAAAGACCCTGGGAGGTGGCCAGGCCAAAAAAGAGGCGAGCTTTTTGGCGGGGTTCAAGCACAAGTCTCCTTGGCCCTTTATCCTGCACCCGACGACAGCTGCCTCTCCTTCAACACTCCCCAAGTCCATGGCACATATTGGGCTGCTTCTGTTTTCAATTGGCATTTCGTGTTTTTACATTGTGATTTTATCCTGTGAACTGCCTGAGACCTGCGGGTATAGGGTGGCCTACCAATTTGGATGATGATGATAATGATGATGATGATGATGATGAAGATGCAGTCATATCATGGCGCCTTGTAGCTGCCTCTTCTCTCCACTCAGAGCTCCCCTTGCTTTCTTCACAGGGCTGGAACAGGAGCTGCTCAGGCATCCCTTTCTGGAAGGCTGTGGTGCACGGTCCCTGCTTCGGGTCCTGATCCTGCAGCCCCTTCTTTTCACTACTTTGCAAATCTCCCCAGCCTCCTGCTGAGTCAGGCCTGGCTCCCCCTGATAGCTCCGCTGCAAGAGGCCGACCTGTTGCTCAGGAGGAGGTGAAAATGACTCTGCTGCAGATCACCCAAGCAGCAGTGATTCTGACACAGCAAAAATATACTTTCGCCAAGCGAGCATTGGAATTAAAGGAGCATAACTCAGTCTGCAGGAGCAAACACTGGTTGTTGGCGAGACTCGTTTGACGACAGAGAGAAACTGAACCTGTTGTGTCCTCAGGCAAGTGGAGCTCTCTGCCACTGGAGATTCAGGGGGCGCCTTCCATGCAAAGCTTTAGTTGCCTGCTGAAAACATTTCTATTCCTCCCGGACTGTGCAGGCAATTAAGAACGCATCATTTTGCTAATGTTTAATCGATGTCTGTTCACTTTTTCAAAGATTAAACAGGTATTATTTAGTGATGTAAATCTCTTGGATATACTTTTGTATGACACAGTGGTGTACAAATATTTTTATAAATAAATATGAAATGTTTTTATAAATACATGTGAATGAAGGAAATAAACAAATGAGGAGGACTTCCGGAGGCAGCGCCTCCGACAATGGCGGATTCCCTCTGAGCTAGAGGGAGACAGCTCCGCGGAAATCGGGTCCTACCGCTGCAGCGAAGCGGGGACCCTTTGAAAACTGCAGGCGGAAGAAGCCTGCGGACGTGGGACTCGGTGGGCACCGTTTGTGCCCCCCCGTTTGGCAAAGGAACCCCACAAAGGGCTCCGGAGTGAGACGGGGGTTGGCGCGGTGCTGAGAGTCATCGCTACTTCTGCGGAGCGAAGCTGCACAGCTGATGTCGGAGAGCGCTGTCCTTTTTCCTGTGACAATTCGGATTTTAAACAACAACCCGTGAGTAGGACAATTGAAGCTTTTGGATCAAAAATATATCTTTGAATTTGACCCGAGACCGGAAGGCGCAAACAGGAAGTCCGCCTCCTGTTCCTTGTATAAAGATTAAAGCAAAGATTTTATAAGCTAAAAGCCGGTTAAATTGAAAGCTTGAAAATTCCTGCATTTTTAACCACCAAATCCCCCTAGACAGCAGGAGGAAAAGGGGGAAAGAATTTGACTTTCCAATCCTGCAGAGAGTGAGTTAAGAAAATAAGTCTCCATTGTCCTTAACCTGGGGACGGAATGACAGGAAAGAAACTGTCGGTGATGTTTGCAATTTGAATGTGGAAAAACTGTCAGAAAGAATTGGAAAAGGGAAAATAATTCCAACGCTGCCTTCTGCCTGTCTATTTTATATTGAAAGGAAACAAAATATCTGAAACTCGAAAGTAACATTTTCTTCCTTCCTTGTTGGATACATTTTAAAAATGGATGTCAAAAAGTAACTACACCCCCTAGAGGAAGCCTACCAGTGTGTCTGTTTCAACTTATAAAGAGAACATAGTAACTGGGAAAATCAGACCGTGGGACCAGCTCCCTGACCTTGACAGAAATGACTAGAGAGAAAGTCTTATCTGCCCTAGACAAAATACATGATGTGCTGCTACAGCTGGATGAGAAAGTGTCTTTGATGAATCAAAAGATGGACTATATAACAGCTGTAGTCTGCAAAGAGTTGCCAACGGGAAATGCAGCTATAGGAACTGTACAACAATCTACCCAGGAAACTGGCTTAACAGGGCAAGTGCAAGGGCAGAGAAAGATGGAGGAGGTTGTGAATGCATCTCAAAAGACACTGAGACTTCAAGTCCTACACGATCAAAAGTTGCAACATTGGGAGATGGAACTCGGAGGACACTGGTTGAATTCTGGACTTAAGAAAATCCCTATCTCCGGTGGGATTGTGAAACAAGTGGAAGACCTTTTTTGGAACAACTACTCTTGGGATTATAAACTAAACACTGGGGAGTGCAACACCGGGGAATGGGACAATTGGACAAAAGGAAATGAAGAATACTACTATATGGAACTCCCCGGTGATTGGCCCCCCAAAGAGAAAGAGAAGAAAGTGCGAAAGAACCCAACAGGGAACAAGGAGGTGTGCAACCACAAACAGAAACAAGAAAACCCGCAGGAGGGGCTTGGAAGTGACCTGAGAGCCTCAGATATTAGGACACCTGACTGAGGAGGATATAATGACATAAGGACTGACATTACCCGGAACCAGGAAAAAGGACGTTGGATAAACTTAGAATGAGAAATGTTTTTTTGTAATGAATCTGTATTTATGGAATTAGTGTAACACTAATGAAATTTTAAGAGATGTTGGAAAAGAAGTAATTGGCTTTAGCAGAAAGGTTAAAAGATAAAATTAATGAAATTAAAGTAAAAATGAAGTGGTTTGAGTAATAAGGTGAAATAAGAATTTGCAAGAATGGTTTGATTATAAATGAAAAGATGAAGTAATATTATATGGGGATACATAATTAAGAGTAAGATAGGAGGGTATGAATTTGCTGAATAAATCTATAATTGGAATACAAAGAGGGAGGTGAGAGGAAGTCAGGAAAGTAAGTAAAAGAATGGTAGAAATTGAAAGGAGGGATTTTTATTTTTATTTTTTCTTGTCTTTTTGTTGAATTTTTGGTTTTTGTATTTTTCTGATGTTTAATTTTCTTTTTTATTGGTTCTGTAACCTTTTTTCTTGTTAAAACCTAATAAAATATTATTTTAAAAAAACAAAAAAAACGAGGAGAGCTGGGCTAACTAGATGTCCAACGGAAGACCCCAGCCCCCCTCCCCCTCCCGTGCTTTGCTCTCCCCTCCCCCAGTCACAGGCACTCAGTGGCTCAGAGCATATCCCCTCAACTGTGCCAGAACAAACGGGACATCTCATTTTTCCCTGTGTGAGCTTGGCAGTCGTTTGGGGCCCCCTGCTCTCAGGCGATTTTGGAATGTGATCTCGCCTTGAAAAAAGCACATTGGGGGGCCAGGGATGGGGTCCTCCTTTCCCCCCATGTGGCATTTGACAGTGTGCCATGGGCTGGCTTAAAGGAGCCTGGTAGCCCCTGTGCCCAAGGTCCACGGAAAGGTCTTCTTCTGCTGCTGTGAATGTAATATCTTATTCTGAAATATTGTTTTGAGTTTGGGGTGGGTGGCTTAGCCAGTAGGATGCTGGAGCAAGTCCCTTCTCATTCCTGGACCCAGCGAGGGTTGAAATCCTTTGCTGAAGGAGCCAGGCAGCTTTCTGGGCCAGCAAATGGCCTGAGGGCGCCAGGAAGGCGCTTGCTCTGCGCCCGAGGACACCTGGCTGGCAGTCAGAAGGAGAAAAGCCACAGGGGGAGCGGCTGCTTCCAAGCCTGGGAGAACCTCGCCTCTGCTTCGTCTGGGAGACAGCGATTTCCATCCCGGCTCACAAACCCCAAAAAGACAGGCAGTGGGCTCCCAATCCCTGCCCTTGTTTAACCTCCCTGTCTTCCTACCTTTGCCGCTCCAACTCGCCCTCTGCTTTTCTCTCCCCACGCTGTCAAACCTGAATGTGAGCTCCCTGGGGCAGAGAATGTGAGCTCCCTGGGGCTGGAGGGGCTCATAGCACTGCACCCCACAAGGTCTTGGTCCCCCCCCCCAGTCCCAGGCTTGGAAGCAGCCGCTCCCCCTGTTGCTTTTGTCCTTCTAACTGCCAGCCAGATGTCCTCGGGCGCAGAGCAAGCGCCTTCCTTGCGCCCTCAGGCCATTCGCTGGCCCAGAAAGCTGCCTGGCTCCTTCAGCAACGGATTATCGTTATTTTTTTTTACACACTTTCGTCCAGTTTTATTCCACCTCCATAAACTTGGGGTTTTGGCAGAAATTCAAGCCTCCCTGGTTTGGCTTACAAACCATGGACAGAAGATTCCTTTGATAAATAATGGCTGAACTTGTAATAAACTAATCATACCCACACAGGAAACATGGGAATTAGAAGGGACTCTCTCCAGCATCACACGGGCTAAGCCACCCACCCGAAACTCAAAACAATATTTTAGAAGAAAACATTGCAAAGGAATGGCAAGTATACAGAGGACATTTAGCAAAACAATGATCTTAAACAATTATCTTTAACGAAACATTCCTAAGGGAGGTCAATAAAACACAGCAGAGCAGAAACCCTTGGAGTCAAGCACCGCTTGGAGACTGGGGTGGCACGTAGCAATATTTTAGTTCCCTTTTAATTACGTTGCTTTGAATACCTACTTTAGGTTTTATTTTGCCTTGAACATGGCTGTTTGACCTCTGGCCCCAGTAACCAACAACTCAGCCTCACTAGCGTGGACTGTTTGAATTCCCGCTCCATGATTGCAGTCATGGGATTTTTGTCTATCACATGACGGTGTATGTTTTGACTCCACAGAGTGGGAAGTGACGGAGACAGGATGTTTGTGATACTGTGTTCCATGAAGTGGGACTATTGTTCTTTTTCTCTTTGCTGTCTGATGCTAGAGAGAGAGGGAGCCATGGTGCAGTGCTCCCTGTCTGTTTATATGTAAATAAAGTAGATTAGCCAAAATGCTGAGTTGCTGAGCTCTGTTACACAAGCTGCGAAGACTCTGCAAAGCCCTAAGTGTGCCGATTGTCAGTTGGCATCGGTCACTGTGATGTTTGGGCTGAAGAAAGCTTTTGAAGCTCCCGAACGATCGACCAGGAGGGAGGGAACATGCCAGTCAGGCATGTGTCTCTACCAGGGTCCTACTCTAGTGTAGAATGAGCTCCTGACAGAAGATGAAACACCTAGGGTTTTTTTTTTTGTATAAATATATAATATACACTCCTCCCTAACACTGCCAATCTTCTAGCGCCACCCACCCTTCACATTTCACCAAATTTAATCCTCAATTTTGCATACAACCAGCTCATTAAGAAATATGCGCAATCCATTTCTCTTCTTTTCTGTCTGAAAGTCTCAGAAGCCGTCAAGATGCTACACAATGTGGTCCGTCCTGTCCCTTTCGCTGCTCTTATTTCCACCTTCAGGTTGATGAAGTGAACATGCGTGATGGCCGACCACAGTTGTTGACGTTTTCTTAGGTTTGAAGTTTGCTTGTTTTGGAATTTTACCAGAGAAAATAAACTGCTGCAGGGGCCTGTCGCTTCCGACTCTCCCCCTGCTTTTCTCTCCCCATGCTGTGAAACCTGAATGTAAGCTCCCTGGGGCAGAGTCCTGTCCTACACTCCAAGACCCCTCAATTGTTAAACCAATAATAATAATAATAATCTGAAAGTGCACTTAATTATCCTCAATGGGCTCAATTATCCTCAAGAGCCAAGCGATTGAAACTCTGCAATGCTTTCTTGGGCCCTACTTCCTCCCAGACAACATTCACACCTTCCTCCCTTACCTGGCCTTGGACACGGCTGTCCGACCTCAAGCCCCCATAACCAGCAACTCAGCACCACTAGCGCGGTCTGCAGAGGGTGAACATGAAACCCCTAGAGGTGTTTTGTATAAATATATAATATACATCCCCTCCTGTAACACTGCCAATCTCCCAGCGCCACCCACCCTTCACATGCCACCAAATTTAATTTTACATACAACCAGCTCATTAAGAAATATGCACAATCCATTTCTCTTCTTTTGCGTCTCAGAAGCCGTCAAGATGCTGCACAATGTGGTCCCTTCTGTCCCTTTCGCTGCTCTTGTTTCCACCTTCAGGCTCCAAGAAGGTGGGCTGATGTAGTAATCTCCACAAAATCCTGGTCTCCTCTCCTTCCTCCCCCGTAAACTCATAAATCTTCCTGCTTAGCAGACAGTCGATCCAGTTGTCACCCCTCTTTTCTTCTTTACTGCTTTTATTTCTCAGGAGGAAGTCCTAAGGGGGGGGGGGTGTCAAAATCCCTCAAAAGTCCCTCGAGGTTGTTGCTCTCCAACTTCTTTCAGGCAAAGTCCTGACTTCTAAAATTAATCCATCGCAAAGAGGCAAATTTAAAGTCTCTCTTCCCAAAATCTTTGCATTCCTTGCTTCAGGGGAAGGGAGATGACGCAGATCCCGAAAAAGCCCCATAACTTAAAAGATTCCCTCCCCTCCTTGCCCTGTTCAAGAAAAGCAGAAATCAGCCTCTTTCCAAAGAGATGCTCTTCTCCTGCAGCAGAAATCAGGATCCCTTTGAAGGGGGCGTGTGGCTCTTCGCTTGCCAATTGTGTCCCCATTCAAAGCTGTTCCCCGCCCTCCCCACGGGAGTTGGCCAGGGCTGTTCTGGGACAGTCTGAAATCCTTTGCTGAAGGAGCCAGGCAGCTTTTTGGGCCAGCAAATGGCCTGAGGGCGCCAGGAAGGCGCTTGCTCTGCGCCCGAGGACACCTGGCTGGCAGTCAGAAGGACAAAAGCCACAGGGGGAGGGGCTGCTTCCAAGCCTGGGACGGGGGGAGAACCTCGCCTCTGCTTCGTCTGGGAGACAGGGATATCCATCCCGGCTCACAAACCCCCCCAAATAAATTAACGGACGAGCGCCGGTCGTGCCTGTTGTGACGTGGAGTTTGTGATTTCAGCTCTCTTGACATAATATGCTGGAGACAGTTCTCTAGTAACACTTCTTTATTAAAGCAACAAGACTGAGACTTGAGGAGGGAAGATGTGATGGCCTGGGATTCCGATTCAGAGGATGAACCAGAGGAATCCCAGCCTGCACAGGAGTCCCCGCCTCCAGGGCCGGCTGAACTGGGGCAAGGCCTAGATGCTGAAGAGCCTGCACCTGTGGCAGAGCACCAGGAGCTGGCCCCAGGTGAAACCCTTCTGGCCCCAGAGGGGCTTGAGGACTCAGTGGCGTCAGGTGAGCCTCCTCCAGGGCCCAGTAACCCTTCGGCCTCTCCTGATCTGCAGAGGCTTAGGGCAGAGAGGCGAAGGGAACTGGTTGCTCCCAGGAGGAGTGCTCGCCTTAAGGCCCCCGGCCTTAGAAGAGGATAAAAGCCCAGTCAGCCCGGTCCCAGGTTGCGGGAGCAACGTCGTTGTTGGCTTCGGACCTTCCTGTGTTCCTGATCCCTGCTCGGCCTCCTGTTCCTGACCATCCGGTGCTCCTGTTCCCTGCCCGGCCTCCTGTTCCTGACCATCCGGTACTCCTGTTCCCTGCTCGGCCTCCTGTTCCAGCGTTCCTGTTCCCCGCCCGGCTCTCCGCCTCGGACCTCGCCCCTCTTCGTGTGGACTCTGCTTACGCCCACGTTACCTTACCCCCGGGACCAGCACAGAATAGCTACATTTATAGGGACAGGGAACTAGCTGGAAAGGATACATTTTGGAGGGAACAATATCAGGCAATCACAGTCCTGCCTTTTGGAGGAAACCAATAAGACAGAGGATCCAAATACAGCAGCTTAAATGAACCAATAGTAGCTGTACCATCTGGAACCAAAAGGCAGTTACTTTACCCTAATGCAAATACAGACAATAATAATACAGATATAAAATCCTTTGACTCAATACACAACACCCCTCCCCCCCAGTGAGCACAGCAGACGTAATCTCTCAGGTACTGTGGGGTCCCACAACTTCTACTTGATCTCCTGACAACAGGTGTTGCCGGTTCTGGATTGAGTGTCACCTGTGGTAGGGGGGCTGCTATAGGGGTTTCGTCAGGAACAGAAGGAGTCCCAGACATCTCAGGGTCCCCTACCTGTACCTCGTCATCCAGAGGACTAGCAGACCCTGGTTCATTTGCTGAAGCCCCTGGTGATTGCACCTCTGGGCCATTTTCACTCTGGTCTTGCAGCTCTGCGTCGTTAGCCAGGGATGAATTATCAGACTCCTCCCTGCTGAGCGCACGGCGCCTCAGCTGATCTATATGTCTCTTCCAAACTTGTCCATTTTCCAAGGTCACATAATAGGACACAGGTCCACTAGCCCGGGTGACCACACCAGCCACCCACCGCGAACCTCGTGAATAGTTCCTCACCCAGACCAGATCTTCAGGGGCGAAATACCTTGTTGTGTCAGTCTCAGCCTGGGGGTTTGCTCTTGAATTACGGTTTGGCATTTTATCCGGGTGGACATAATCCAACACCGTTACCAATCTTCTACCCAAGAGCAGCTCAGCTGGCGACTTGCCCGTCACAGTACACGGCGTTGCATGCTGCAAAAATAACATTCGCGCGATGCGAGCTGACCAGTTACCCTGTTGGAATTCTAGCCCGGTCAGAGGTATGTGCCTATCAGTCCAGGCACCGGCTGAATTCCTTAGACCTCCCTCCGGCTACTCCCGGCAGGAAAAACATACGAGGTCCGTTCCGGCGATTTTCCTCAGGCTGTGAGAAAAACACACCAACTGCTTCTCCTCCTCCCTGCTCCCTGCATATCCCCAGGGAGGGGAATCAGACACAGACAGAAATGTAACTACATGCTTTTATTCCTGTCTTTAGCAGTCATACAGTAAAAGATGTCTGCTCTCTTCAACAAACAGAGAGAAACTCCAAAACTCCACCCACGTACATCCTGTACAGGTCATATGACACATCCTGAGCTCACATCCTGTGCTCAATAAGGAGAATGGACTGCCCCTTCGTTTTCATGGCAACAGTCACATACTTCCTGTTTGGCTTTCCAGCCACAAGCAGCAGACTGAGCTGCTAGAGCCTTTGCTTGCTGCAGCATTGCTGCTTTAGAATAACCCTCCATTAAGCGCGCAATGGATTCTTTGGCTCTTCGTACCATGCGCTCCGCCTGCCCATTGGAGGATGGGTGAAAGGGCACAGATGTGACCCCTCTTATGAAGTTATCAGCCAAGAATGCCCTGAATTCTTGGGATACAAAAGCTGCCCCATTATCTGATACAATGGTCTCAGGTAACCCGTGGGTTGCAAACAGCTGCCTCAACACCTTGATTACGGCAGCTGATGCCATGCTAGGGACCATCGCCACTTCTAACCATTTGGAATATGCATCAACGATAACCAAAAAGACCTTCCCCTGGAATGGCCCAGCAAAATCTAAGTGCAGCCGGCTCCAGGGAGATCTGGACTGCTCCCACCAGTGAACTGGTGCTCTGGCCACTTCTGGCCGCACCTCTTGGCATGCCTTGCATGTTCGTACCCATTGTTCTATGTTCTGGTCCATTCCAGGCCACCACACATAACATCGGGCTAGCGACTTCATCCTGACCATTCCCGGGTGTCCCATGTGAAGCGTCTCAAGAACCCTGTTTCTCAGTGGTGCTGGGATGATCACCCTATCTCCCCACAGGAGACAACCCTTATGCATGGACAACTCGTGCTGCCTTGTCGCATAAGGCCTGAATTTGTCCTCATGCGGACCACCTGGCCACCCCCTCCCCACCCAAGTGAGCACACGGGAGAGAACAGCATCTTTCCTCGTTTTCTCAGCAATATCAGTAGCCGTCACAGGAGCCCCCGGAAGTGTTTCCAGCATCATTATGTGCTCCGCTGGAGCAGGATCCTCATTGCTCCCGCTAGGAAGGGGCAATCGACTCAGCGCATCAGCGTGGCACAACCGTTTCCCCGGCACATGGGTCAAGGTGTACTGGAACCCGTTCAGGAATATAGACCAACGCAACATTCTGGGGGAGAGAATTTGTGGCGTTTGTTTGTTCGGGTTGAACAACCCCAACAGTGGTTTGTGGTCCGTTTCAATGGAGAAATGACGACCGTACACATAATCATGGAACTTTTTGATTCCTGCCACAATTGCAAGCGCCTCTTTGTCAATTTGAGCATAGTTGCGCTCCGTGGGCGACAACGTACGGGAATAGAAAGAGATGGGCTTTTCCAACCCATCCGGTTCCCTATGACTCAGCACCGCCCCCAGGCCGTATTGAGAGGCATCACATGCCAGGACCAGCGGCTTCGATTCATCATAATGAGCAAGGACGCTCTTGCTACTCAGCCTTCCTCGCAAGGAGTCAAAAGCCTTCTGCTGCTCCTGCCCCCATCGCCACACATTCTTTTTCTGCAACAGTCTATGTAATGGTTCAGCTACCGAAGCTTTCTGGGGTAAGAACGAATGATAAAAGTTAATAAGTCCCAGGAATGACTGCAACTCCGTCTTGTTCTGTGGTCGTGGTGCCTCGATGATGGCCTTAACCTTAGCATCTGTGGGGTGGATGCCTGATGCATCAATTTTAAACCCCAAGAATTCCACAGTTGGCACCCCAAAACTGCATTTTTCCTTTTTTAGTTGCAACCCCACCTCCTTGAACTTGAGCAACACTGCACGGACACGCGCAACCAGTTCCTGTGGGTCTTTTCCAGCAATCAAAACGTCATCAAAAAATGGCAAGACCCCCGGCAGACCTCTTAACAGGCGTTCCATGAGCCCTTGAAAAATCCCTGGGGCCACACAAACTCCAAATTGTAATCTGTTAACTCTGAACGCCCCTTTATGTGTGACAATAGTCTGTGCTTCCGCTGATTGTGGGGTTACTGGCAGCTGTTGGTAAGCTTGTGCCAGGTCAAGTTTGGCGAACACCTTGCCCCCAGCCAGTTTAGCCAACAGGTGTGATACGACTGGAATGGGGTATGAGTTTCCCGAGTGCCTTATTGATAGTACATTTGTAATCAGCACAGAACCTGACTTCCCCATTTGCTTTAAGAGGCGTGACGATTGGAGTCTCCCACTTAGCGGAGTCCACGGGTGAGAGAACTCCCTGCTTGACCAATTTATCCAGCTCTACTTCGATCTTGGGTTGCAGTGCAAATGGCACTCACCTTGGTTTGAGTCGGATTGGGGCCACCCTAGGGTCCAATTCGAAGTCAACTGGGGGCCCTTTATAACAACCCAGTTTTCCATTAAAAAGACCAGCAAATTCTTTGCATAATGCCTCGCTCATCTCAGGGCAGGTTTGGATTGAATTAAGCCCTGATATACTCAGTCCCAGGGCGGGAAACCAGTCAGTGCCCAGGAGACTGGGGCGACTGCCCTTCGCAATCACCAGTTTGAGTACCGCCTGTTAGTCCCGGAACTGTACTCTCACGGCACACATTCCCATGACATGGATGCGGCCCGCTGAGTATGACTGCAAAGTTGCCGGGAAGGGCTCCAGAGGGGGCAACTTACCCCTGGGGAAGAATGTCCTCGCGGTCTGGTCCGACACGATAGTGAATCCAGATCCGGAGTCCATCTCCATGTCGCACAGCTGACCCTCAATCTTCACCTTGACGTGTGCCTTGCCTTGCGCTGGAAACTGCACGACCCTCCCGTTGATCTCCGTTACGTAGTGGCAGTCCTTTAGAACATGGTTCGCTGTGGGCGATCTGCGATGCTCCAGTCTAGGTGCTCCTGTCGCTCCCAACGCCGCCGATCTACAGACCCTGGCGATGTGACCTGTCTTTCCACACGTCCGGCACATAGCATCCCGGAAACGACAACTCTTCCGCTCATGGTTTCCGCCACAACCAGGGCACCTGCCTCGGTGATCTTTGTGCACTGTGCAGGCCTGATGCACTGACTCGACCCCACGGACTGGGCTCTGGCTCGGAGTAGCCTCTAGCTCGTCCATGGCATGCGCAACTTCTATCTGTGGCTTAGGGACCCTGCGACTGGCATCAAGCTCCTCTCTTTCATAATTCTCCGTGGCGGTGGCCTCCTTCAAGGCTGAAGCAAGGGTAACCTCTTCTTTAGCCACGATGCGTCTTCTGGCTTTCTTGCTGCTCAGACCACCGACAAACCGATCCAGGAGAGTCTCTTCCAGATCTTGGAAGTCGCAGTGCTGAGCGAGCTTCCGCAGTTCAGCTAGAAAGGGCAGATACAGACTCCCCAGCAGCTGCTGCCTCTTATGAAACTCCATCCGCCGGGCCATCTTGGTCTCAGTAGGCGCTAAATGGCTTGTTAGGCAGGCAAGAATATCTTTGAGAGATGTCTCACTTAGCTTCGCTGGGGCAGGCAATGCCTTGGCCAGCTTGAAGGTCTCAGGCCCACAGTAGCTCAGGAATGTGGCCCTTCTTTTGCTGGCATCGGTGATCCCTTGAGCCACCGCGAAGAACTCAAAGCGTTCGACGTAGTCTTCCCACGTGTGGGGCTCTGATGGCTGGAAGGGCTCCAATACCCTTGGACTCTCCATTGTCCTGTGGGCAGGGTCGTCTTCTCAGATGGACAGTGAGTCTTGTTCTTAGCTACAATCCGGACTGTGAGGCAGGGCTGCGTTTAACCGCTCCTCAGCATTCCGGATCCCACCTTCGTCGCCAGTTGTTGTGACGTGGGGTTTGTGATTTCAGCTCTCTTGACATAATATGCTGGAGACAGTTCTCTAGTAACACTTCTTTATTAAAGCAACAAGGAGGGAACTTGAGGAGGGAAGAGCTACATTTATAGGGACAGGGAACTAGCTGGAAAGGATACATTTTGGAGGGAACAATATCAGGCAATCACAGTCCTGCCTTTTGGAGGCAACCAATAAGACAGAGGATCCAAATACAGCAGCTTAAATGAACCAGTAGTAGCTGTACCCTCTGGAACCAAAAGGCAGTCACTTTACCCTAATGCAAATACAGACAATAATAATACAGATATAAAATCCTTTGACTCAATACACAACAGTGCCCATTCTATACCCTCGGAAGATTAGGGGAGACCTGCCCCATACCCCCATAGACCTCCGCCTGGGACCACCAAAGGGCGACTTGCCGGGTTCGCTGCCCCCCCTGGCATTTTATTTTGCATCGCTTTGTTTGATGTTCCAATGAACGTGGTAAATTCTTTTGGTGCTATTATGGGTGTGAAATATGTAGGCGGGGGTGTTTATTGGGTTGTCTTTGTTTTTATTTGATTATGTGTTTTGTGTTTTTATATTGTAATTTCATCCTGTGAACCCACAAATTTAATGAAAAAATAAATGGATAAAACGAAATGAATTCCCTCCCTCTCTCTGCCGATTAAGAGGCAGCTCCGTCCCCGACACCCATCTAGAAAGAGGCAGGGAGGGGCATTACACAGTAGGAAGAACAGAGAGGGCAACTGGCCAGAACTGGGTGGGGAGATGACCGGGGGTGGGAATTGGGGCATGGGGGGGGGTCAGTCTGGCAGGAGCTTTGAGGATGAAGGATTTGGGGAAACAGCAGGGGTCCCTGGCTCCGAAAAGCACTCCAGCTTCAGGGAGGGGGGCAAAGTGCCACAGAGTCCTGAACCCCCCCCAGTGGTGCTCAATGGTTCCTCTTGAGTAACAGAGAAGCCCCCCCTTTCCCAGCCCCCCAACTAACAGGAGGTGTTTCTACCCCCCACGCCCAGGCCAGTCCCCTCCCTCCGTCCCAGAGAAGGAGACACAGGAAACCAGGTCAGATGCAGAGGGAGGATTTATTAGAGGGTCAAGCGTCACATGGGGGCTGGAAGGGGAGACCAGCAGGAGGCGGCCGCTTCTCCCTGGGGGTGTCTCAGTGGGACCGGCAGGCCAGTGCATCAGCCACCACCCCGACCAGCTTGTGGAAGGCATGGTGGCCAGCAGGGGTGAATTCCTGTCCAAGGGGGGGCTAGCAGGAGAGTGCTGAGGACCTCGCCCAGGAGCTGGAAGAGAAAAGAGAGGGTGACTCCTTCTGCCAGGGGGCCCATGTGTGGGACACCCTCTCCCCACAACAGATCCCACAACAGATTCAACAGATTGAGACTGAATCCTGACAAGACAGAAGCACTGTTTAGGGTGGACTGGGGGCAAGCGGGTGTGGGGGGGACTCCCTGGTCCTGAATGGGGCAACTGTGCCCCTGAAGGACCAGGTGCGCAGCCTGGTAGTCACTTTGGACTCATAGCTGTCCATGGAGGCACAGGTCATTTCTGTTTCCAGGGCAGCTGTCTCCCAGCTCCATCTGGTCCACAGGATGAGACCCTACCTGCCCGCAGACTGTCTCACCAGAGTGGTGTGTTACAGGAAAAATCCGAGGGCTCCCTTGGACAAAACAAAGACACCAACCAGGATAACTTGGAGCAAAACAGCAGCCTGTAGGCTTGGCCTTTATTGAACTGTTGCAACAGGGTATTCCCCTCACTTGCAGGAGAGAGGAAAGACCCAGAAGAATAGTGTGCAAGGTCTTATAAAAACTTTTGAAATTCCCCTCCTCTAGGTCTAGCCCACCCCCAGAAACATCATGCATACATTACAGAAAGAAGGGGTTGGTGGTAACCTGAGTGTCTTGTCACCTGGCTGGTTCCTCCTTCCCCCCTCCCCACAGTTTCCTGCCCCCTGAGGGAAGATCTGATCATTGTCCTTTGTTTCAGTCCATGTTGAATCTGCTCCCATATGCAAGTTCTTTGTGATCTTGATTGTCTTCTGTCTGGGATCATCAGGGTTGACATGGGCAGAGCTCCTGTGGATGTGCTGAGACAGTGAAAGGATTATGGCTGCCCTGTATCAAACCTGCCCCATTTTGTAGTCTTCCCTTCATGGAGTAAAATAAAAGTGAAACAGTGCAAATCCGATGTATGGTTGATTTTCTATGAATTTATAACAGAAATGTGGCGTATGTAGTGTGTGAGTGTGAAGTTTATACAAACAGAATGATTGGGGTGGGGGGGTTCCTGCTACAGGTGCATGCTCTAGTTATCGCCCGCTTGGACTACTGCAATGCCCCCCATGTGGGGCTACCTTTGAAGGTGACGCGGAAACTGCAACTAATCCAGAATGCGGCAGCTAGACTGGTGACTGGCAGTGGCTGCTAAGATCGCTGAGCACAATTCAAAGTTTTGGTGTTGACCTTGAAAGCCCTAAAAGGCCTCAACCCTGTATACCCAAAGGAGGGTCTCCACCCCCATTGTTCAGCCCAGACTCTGAGGTCCAGCTCCCTTTTGGCGGTTCCCTCACTGTGAGAGGTGAGGTTACAGGGAACCAGGCAGAGGGCCTTCTTGGTTGTGGCGCCCACCCTGTCGAATGCCCTCCCACCAGATGTCAAGGAAATAAAGAACTAACTGAAATCTGAAGGCAACCCTGTATCAGGAAATTTTTAATGTCTAATGTTTTATGTCCTGTGAGCCACCCAGAGTGACACACACACACACGCACTCACTCACACACACACACACACACGGCACCCCCAGTCCCCCCCCCACCAGGCAGCTCCTTGGGGCGGGGGAGCAGCCTCACCCTGAAGTTGAGGGGGTCCATGTGGAGCTTGTCGCAGAGCAATTCACGCATCTCGGAAAAAGCCTCCTGGACCTCGTGCAAAGAGGGCTGGAGAGGATCCTAATGAGAGGGAAGGCTGGAGAGGGTTCCTTATGAGAGGGAGGAATATCGGGCACCAGGGGTGCCCGATATTCCTCCAGCAGCCTGCAGAGAAGGAACAAAGGAAGGAAGGAAGGAAAAAGGGAGAGGCATGGATGGTTATTATCCAGGTGGAAAGAGGAGCTCCTGCCCAACCTGCTTAGAGAGGCGACCACCCCTGGACTTACTTGCCAAGGGCTTCTCCGGAACCAATGACGGTCACATCCACTTCGATGATGATCTGCATCTCGGTGATGATGGCTGGCTGTGGGCTGGGAGCTTCTCTCGGCTGCTGGAGAAAACCTTCTGGGCTGAGCTGGAGCTTCTTCCAGGGCTGGAGCCTTTTATACCCTGCACCAAAGCTCCTCCTCCCAGATTTACAGAAGCCGACCTGGTTTCTGATTTGATCTAAGAATGTCCTGCTTTTCCTGATGACATGCCTATTTCCCCCTGAGAAATCCTGGAGGGTATGGAGTAATGCCACGCCTGTGCCAAGGAGACAAGCAAGTATAAAGGCTTTAGAAGACATCTGAAGGCAGCCCCAAAGGAGCGTCTCCAACCCCATCGCTCAGCCCAGACACTGAGGTGGTCCTCCTCCGGTGATTCAGTTACAGGGTACCAGGCAAAGGGCCTTCTTAGCAGTGGCTCCCTCCCTGTGGAAAGACATCAGATGTCAACCTGGGTGGCCTGAAAGACGGACTAGGCAGATTCATGGAGGAGAAGCTATAGTGGCTCCTAGTCTGGCTGGCTTTTCTCTCCCTCCACCATCAGAGGCAGCGATGCTTCTGAATCCCACTTGCAGGAAACAGCGTCAAGGGAGAGGCTCTGGGGGTCCAATCCTGCTTGCCCCTTGGGGTCCAGGATCCTGGACTCGATGGGTCTCCTTTGGCCTGACCCAGAAGGCTCTGACTTTTCTCATTCCCAGTCTTAAGGAACCTTGGGAAATGGAGTTCTGTGAGGGAGCACTAGGAATTTCCAAGAGAACTTTCAGCAGACATTCTAGACCGGGGGTCGGCAACCTGCGGCTCCAGAGCAGCATGTGGCTCTTTAAAGCCTTTGCTGCGGCTCCGGGGAGGAGGCGATGGGAGGAGGCGAGGAGCGGAGGCGAGGGGAGGAGGCGAGGAGCGGAGGCGAGGGGAGGAGGCGAGGGGAGGAAGCGAGGGGCGGAGGCGAGGGGAGGAGGCGAGGGGAGGAGGCGAGGGGAGGAGGCGAGGAGTGGAGGCGAGGGGAGGAGGCGAGGGGAGGAGGCGAGGAGTGGAGGCGAGGGGAGGAGGCGAGGGGTGGAGGCGAGGGGAGGAGGCGAGGAGTGGAGGCGAGGGGAGGAGGCGAGGGGAGGAGGCGAGGGGTGGAGGCGAGGGGAGGAGGCGAGGAGTGGAGGCGAGGGGAGGAGGCGAGGGGAGGAGGCGAGGAGTGGAGGCGAGGGGAGGAGGTGAGGGGAGGAGGCGAGGGGAGGAGGCGAGGGGAGGAGGCGAGGAGTGGAGGCGAGGGGAGGAGGCGAGGAGTGGAGGCGAGGGGAGGAGGCGAGGGGAGGAGGCGAGGAGTGGAGGCGAGGGGAGGAGGCGAGGGGAGGAGGCGAGGGGAGGAGGCGAGGAGTGGAGGCGAGGGGAGGAGGCGAGGGGAGGAGGCGAGGGGAGGAGGCGAGGGGAGGAGGCGAGGAGTGGAGGCGAGGGGAGGAGGCGAGGGGAGGAGGCGAGGGGAGGAGGCGAGGGGAGGAGGCGAGGAGTGGAGGCGAGGGGAGGAGGCGAGGGGAGGAGGCGAGGGGAGGAGGCGAGGAGTGGAGGCGAGGGGAGGAGGCGAGGGGTGGAGGCGAGGGGAGGAGGCGAGGAGTGGAGGCGAGGGGAGGAGGCGAGGGGAGGAGGCGAGGAGTGGAGGCGAGGAGTGGAGGCGAGGGGAGGGGAGGAGGCGAGGGGAGGAGGCGAGGGGAGGAGGCGAGGAGTGGAGGCGAGGGGAGGAGGCGAGGGGAGGAGGCGAGGAGTGGAGGCGAGGGGAGGAGGCGAGGCGAGGGGAGGAGGCGAGGGGAGGAGGCGGAGGAGTTAGTTGCCTGAAGCCCCTTTTTAAACTTAAGCAGGGGGAAGTTTGGTGAATTGTTCTTTCCTTGGGGAAAGCAGGCTGCATTGAAAGGGGCCGTATACACTGGTCACTGTTTTGAAGGGGAGTGAAGAACACACACTCAAAAAAAGGTAACTTGTTAATTTTATTTCTATGAGGAGGAGTAATTCTGAGGGGTCAAACAAATGAATAATAAAAAGGTATTTTTATAATGACGAATGCCTCATTATTAATTATTATTTACATCAGCCACTGATTATGATTTATGGTACACTGGGGCCCTGATTAATTTTCTATGGCATTTTGGGGCATTGATTATTGGGCATAGCAAGTTGCGGTCGCGTGGAATTTGTGCTTTGTGACTGTTTGAGGTGGGGGTTTTTTCTTGGGAGGCTGGGCGGCGCGAAGAGAGGGATTATTTTTATAATGACGAGGATGACATTGGGCCCTCATTATTAATTATTATTTGCATCAGGCACTGATTATGATTTATGGTTTACTGGGGCCCTGGTTAATTTTCTGTGGCATTTTGTGGCATTGATTATTGGGCATAGCAAGTCGCGGTCGCGTGGAATTCCACGTGGAGTTAGTTGCCTGAAGCCCCTTTTTAGTTGCTTGAAGCCCCTTTTTAAACTTAAGCAGGGGAAAGTTTGGTGAAAGTTTGGTGAATTGCTGCCAAGGAGTGTGGTGGAGTCTCCTTCTTTGGAGGTCTTTAAGCAGAGGCTTGACAACCATATCTCAGGAGTGCTCTGATGGTGTTTCCTGCTTGGCAGGGGGTTGGACTCGATGGCCCTTGTGGTCTCTTCCAACTCTATGATTCTATGATTCTATGAATAGCTAACGCTTTCCTTGGGGAACGTTATGCAACAGCTTATTGCTGGTCTTTCCCGCCTTTGTAAGCAGGCTGCATTGAAAGGGGCCATATACACTGGTCACTGTTTTGAAGGGGAGTGAAGAACACACACTCAAAAAAAGGTAACTTGTTAATTTAATGTTTATTTCTATGAGGAGGAGTAATTCTGAGGGGTCAAACAAAGAAATAATAAAAAGTGTCAAAAAAGGTATTTTTATAATGACGAATGCCTCATTATTAATTATTATTTACATCAGGCACTGATTATGATTTATGGTACACTTTGGGGCATGTGTAATGGGTCTGAGTTACTCGTGCGTAAACTGCCGCCTCTCTAGGCTTAATTGCCTTTTAAAACCGTTCTGACTGCACAGCCCATCTCCGCGTAGCTGTCTCAGTCGCTAGCAGAATCCGTCTGTGGGCATTTCTTAAACCTCTTCCAGCATAGAAGCTGTCTGACTCCCAGTCGCCTCCTCCTCTCACTGCGCGGGAGTCTTCTGCGCAGGGAGGGCGTGGCTAGTGGAGGGTTCTACTCACTGATGTACAGAGAAGAATCCCGGAGCTCTCTCTCCGCTTCCCCCATCTGCCCCCCTTTATCCCTGGTGTTGCGCTGATTTCCTCCCCCCTCTACCAAGCTGCTTCTCCCCCTGGTGCTGGGTCCTTTGCCTGCAGAATCTGGGAGCCTCCCCTTTGCCTCTCACTCTGATGTCAGTTCCCTGACATCGGGCATAGCAAATTTTGCTATGGAGCCCTCTGATTTCTAATTACGTCCCTGTTTTGGACCCCCGGTAGGCCAGCCATGGATAAAGGCAAGAAAAGAAAAATTTCTGAAGAAAACAGAATGTTTAATGATACATGGACAGAATCATTTGCATTCTCTACTGACAAGACTGGTTTACCAGTATGCTTAATATGTGGTGAGAAATTTGCAAACAACAAAAAGTCAAATATTGCAAGACATTTCCAGAATAAACACGCGGCCTTTGCAGAAAAATATCCAGATGGAGATGAGAGACGAAAAGCCGTTGCAGAACTTATGAGGAAGGTTGATAGGAGCAAAAATAATTTCAAGAATTGGGTGAAGTCTGCAAATTCCACAACATATGCTAGTTTTGTAGCCGCTCAGGAAATAGTCAAGCATGGGAAGCCGGTCACAGATGGAGAGTATATAAAAGAAGCATTCCTTAAGGTTTCGGAACATCTATACATGGACTTCAAAAACAAGAATGAAATTGTGCAGAAAATCAAAGACATGCCTCTGTCTGCGAAGACTGTTAAAGACAGAACCCTAAAAATGGCAGAAAACATTAGCAAACAGCAAATTCAAGACATTAATTCAGCTGTGGCGTACTCCATCGCCTGTGATGAGTCCAAAGATAAAGGTGATATTGAACAAATAGCGCTGTTCTGCCGATATGTGAACTCTTCTGGGCCACAGGAAGAACTGATTGAGCTGATACCACTAAAAGACCAAACAAGGGGTGAGGATATCTGTAAGGCTGTCCTGGACTTTTTAAGTGCTAAAAAAATAAACACCAACCACCTGGTCTCAGTGGCTACTGATGGGGCACCGAGCATGAGAGGAGCACAGAAGGGCTTTGTGGCTCTACTGCAGAAGGCACTGGGTAGAACGCTGCTGTCATTTCATTGCATCCTGCACCAAGAGGCATTGTGTGCTCAAACATTTCCCCCCGAATGCACAAAAGTGATGGATGTGGTCATTCAGATTGTTAATAAGATAATGGCAAAGGGTTTAAACCACCGCCAGTTTCGTTTGCTATTGGATGAGGTGGAAAGCACATATTCGGACCTCCTGCTCCACAACAAGGTCCGGTGGTTGTCCAGAGGCGAGGTGCTAAAACGCTTTGTCACATGTTTGGAAGAAGTAAAAACCTTCCTGGCCAGCAAAGAGCTTACCTTTGCTGAGCTGGAACAGCCAGAGTGGCTGGAAAAATTACATTTTATGGTAGACATGACAGCCCATCTAAACACGCTAAATACAACCCTTCAGGGGAAAGGAGGCACAGCCCTGCACATGCTGGAGGAGGTTTTGGCATTCGAGCGCAAGTTGACAGTGTTTGTCAAAGATTTCCAGAGAGGTACACTGTCTCACTTTCCCTCTTTGAGAGAGTTCAAACAAAGTCATGATACGATAAATTTGGAATATTTCAAGTCTGCAATCACCGCAATGCAAAGCTCGTTTGGGAAACGATTCTGTGGGTTCAGAGAGGAAAAAAACACATTATCCTTCCCTGTCACTCCCCTGGCGATCGATCCATCCCTATTGAATATGACTGCATTTCCAGGTGTAAGTCAACCTGATCTTGAGCTGGAACTGGCCGATATAGCCGACAAAGATATATGGGTGTCCAAGTTCAAATGCTTGACCGCTACTCTTGAGGATGTTGCCCGTCAGAAGGCCATTCTGGCTCAGAATCATAAATGGAGTGATATTGAAAACCTTCCCAAACAGGACAAACTTGTATTCGAAACATGGAATGCCATCCCCAACACTTATATAAACATGAAAAAGTATGCATTTGGAGTCCTGTCGATCTTCGGTTCCACATATGTATGTGAGCAGGTCTTCTCCAACATCAACATGAACTATATTAAAAACAAACACCGATCACGCCTCACAGATGACAGCTTGCAAGCCTGTGTGAAAATGAAGGTGACGTCTTACAGCCCTGATGTGCAGACACTGAGCACTGAGGTTCAGGAGCAAAAGTCCCATTAACCTGGTTACCTGGTTGTAAATTAAATATTTTAATTAGCTATTTGTCCTTTTTTCTTGAGATTGACAGCTGACTGCACGATCCTGTATATACAGCATTAAGGCAAGAAACAATATATACAGTGTTATATTTGTTTTAAATGTTGCAATGTTTTTGCGGCTCCCAGTTGTTGTTGTTTTTTTGGAAACGGGTCCAAGTGGCTCTTTTTGTCTTAAAGGTTGCAGACCCCTGTTCTAGACCTTCAAGTCCCCAGAATTCTGCAACTGTTTGTTAAATTTTCTCAAGCCTATAAAACTTGGTTGTGTGTATTAGCCCAGACTGATTCAGGTGACCTTTCAAGGTGCGCAGAATCATCTTTCTCCTGAGAAACGCCTCTGGCCTCAGCTTTTCTGGTTGTATGACTTTGGGTCACTTTAGAAGTCTTCAATTCTTTCGTCATTCCTGCCCCCTTTTGTACACCTCTTCTGCTTCAAAGCCCATATTCTGAGTGAAGCTCTTGCTCAGGGATGGCGAACCTGAGGTCTTCCGGATGTGGTCTGACTCTGCTTCCCATTGGCAGGCAGTGGGCTCCCAATCCCTGCCCTTGTTGAACCTCCCTGTCTTCCTACCCCTGCCGCTTCCAACTCTCCCTCTGCTGTTCTCTCCCCACGCTGTCAAACCTGAATGTGAGCTCCCTGGGGCAGAGTCCTGTCCTACATTCCAAGGGCCCTCAATTGATACATGGTGAAGTAATAATAACAGTAATAATCTGTAAGTGCACTTAATTATCCTCAGTGGGCTCAATTATCCTCAAGAAACACGTAATTGCAACTCTGTTTGCAATGCTTTCTTGGGCCCTGGTACAGATCAGGGCATGCGGCCAGTTCCTTAAATTTATTTTTAAATATCTTCTGCACATCCAAATTCCTTTAACTTGGTCATTTAATTATCTACCATAAATATATACTCTTTTAAAACTGCAGGTTATTGCAACAATCCTGCCAATGTTTTTATCTGTTTACAATTTATCTGTAAATAGTCAATTAACCATTTCCATTCTTCTGGTAAGTTTCGCTATTTCTGCATATTCCATGAGTTTTTTGTATCCTTTCTGCCTTTCCCAGTTCCCTCTCCTTTCCTTCTTCAGGCTAAACTTGCCCAGCTCTCTCAACTGTTTCTCATATGGCTTGTTTCCAGACCCTTGATCTTCTTGGTTGCCCTCCTCTGCACAAGTTCCAGCTTGTTACTAGATTTTGTTTCAGTATGTTTAGATCCTGTCTTTCTTACGACACAGAACCCAAGTTCCCTGGTGATCACCCATCGAGGTGTTGAGCAGATCCAGACCTGCTTAGCTTCTGCAAGGATGTGGCCTCCTGATCCTTCAGACCAGTCCCTGGAAACATTCAGCCAAGGAAAGGCCAAGAGAGAGCAGGTCAATGCTCAGGTGTCAATGTAGAACAGATGAATTTATTCCTGTTTGGTATGATTTTGTGCCAAAAACATGGGGCAAATCCACCCTTCTTCTTGTTCTGATGCTTCCTGTTGGCAGAAATCACACTTTTGTGCTCAACTGGAGCAAGCGGCAATTTCCCGCAGATTGCTATTTGTTCCGATTTAGAACTAAAGAGTGGGTTTTCCAGGTGTAAAAAATGGTTATTTATGTATGCCACTACTGCAGCCTGTGTTATGTTAGCTCAAAAATGGAAAACAAGCGAGGTCCCAACTAAGGAAGAATGGCAACTTAAACTGATGGAATATGTGCAGCTTGCTGATTTAACATATAGAATAAGAGAACAAGAAGAACATACATTTAAAGAAGATTGGAAAATGTTTGCTGAATATATGGGAGGAAACGGTGTACGCTTGAAAACGTTGGCAGCGTTAAGATAAATTCAACAGTGTAAACAAGTCCTGATGGATGTATTAATGGAATACTGAATGTATTAATGGAATACTGAATACATGGAAAGAGAAGAAGAGAAGTTGCTGGCATTTTAAGGATGTTTAATGAATATTTTAAATTGTAAAATAGAAAACTTAATAAAAATTATACACACGAAAAAGAAAAGCAGCATTTTCCATCCCTATCTCAAGAGTTCGCCTCTATGGCTAACATTATTGTCTCTCTTCTGGCTTCCCTAAATAAGTATCTTCTTGCCTCCTGAGCAAGATGAGCCTGCTTTTTTCCCTTGCAAATTGACATCCTGATTTGCCTCCTTTATGCTCCTTTGGCAACACTTGCTAAGAAGGCAGTGGTGTTAGAAAGCCTCCCATCTCAGACAGTGGTGTGAGCAGCTGGCTGGCTTTTCAGCACCCCTGAATATGACTGGGCCAGATGGGCGCCCCACAAGCCCCCTTGGCTCTACTTCCATCAAGCACCAAGGTGTGACTGTGGCAGGTGTGGTGTCTGAGTGATGGATTTAGGATTTACCAGCTTGATTTAGGAACTCTGGTAAAATTCTGCTTTGCTGGGAGCTCCGTTTGGCTGGACAGCTTTGACAACTAGACTACAGTGGTACCTGTTGACATTTCCATTCCACCTTAAGGAACAGGTGTGTGGAATTGTTGCGTGTCACATGTCTGTTTACATTCCAGCACAGTATGCTGGGAACGTCCGTTGTGCATAGCTTTTGCTTTTTGCTGTTCTCTCTGAGATGACATGAGAGAGAGATGACATGTTTCTTTGTCCTGATTCATGATCAATAAATCCATAGCTATAGTATGCTTCCACAAGCCTTCTTGTATGTTTTATGAAAACTAATAAATTTAATATTTACCTAAAATAAATAATAATAAATAATAAACATAAATGTGTTTAGCAGGTGCCAAATGTTTGCCTGATGTCAAGAGAAAGGGAGTTTCAAAGTTCAGATGCTGCCACACTAAATGACAGGGTTCTTACAAATAAGGAACAGCTTTCATGTAGCAGTTGACTGGGCACATAGAGGATAAGGCAAACTGGTCCCCCCTCCATAGAGTCATAGAATTGCAGAGTTGGAGGGGTACCCAGGGTCATCTAGCCCAACCCCCTGCAATGCAGGAATCAAAAGCTTGAACTTGGCCCAGCAGCAAATTGGCAGCCATTGCGGATTCCAGAGCACAGGTGTTCTAGGCTGAGAAGGCCCCACTCTGGTCAGCAATGATGTTGCAGCATTCTGCCCCAAGGTCTCCAGTTATGTTGCATTTGGGGGGTTCCCTGATTGCTCCAATGCCTTTTTGCCCACTGCGTGGGCAAGGACGCCCCTCCGACGCCTGCAGTGCCTTCAGTACAAGTCTTTCCTCTTCCAAAACTTGCGGAACACTCTGTTGCGGATCTCCTTGGTCTTGACCCCGTAGACAATGGGGTTGAGGGTAGGCGGCAGCAGCAGGTAGAGGTTAGCCAGGAGCATGTGGAGGCACCTTGTGGCCAAAGCGGTGTGTCAGGATGGAGAAGAGTCCCGGGACGAAGGCGATCAATATGACACAGATGTGGGAGCCGCAGGTGTTGAAGGCCTTGAGGCGAGCCTCCTTGGAGGGCAGGCGGAGGACAGCACGGAGAATCATGCCGTAAGAGAGGGCAATGAGCAGCATGTCGGAGATGCCCACATAGAGGGCCACACTCAGCCCGTACAGGCTGTTGACCATGACATCAGTGCAGGCCAGCTTCACTACAGCCATGTGCTGGCAATAGGTATGGGGCACCAGGTGGCTTCTGCAGAAAGGCAGCCGCCCTGCAAGGACCGGGAGCGGGGTGATGAGAGCAACCGCCCGGGCCACCACCACCACCCCAATCTTGAGGAGGACAGACTTGGTCAAAATGGCCTCATAGCGCAGCGGGGAGCATATGGCCACATAGCGGTCAAAGGCCATGGCCACCAGGACGGTGGCCTCCATCACGGAGAAAGAGTGGATGAAGAACATCTGAGCCAGGCACCCACCAAAGCTGATCTTGCCGGCATCGAACAGGAAGGTGCAGAGCATCTTGGGCAGGGTGGCGGTCGAGATGACCAGGTCGATGGCAGCCAGCATGGAGAGGAAGAGGTACATGGATTTGTGGAGGCTGGGCTCCGTCTTGATGACGACTAAGATGGTGCCTTGCCCAAGATGGTGATGAGGTACATGGAAGAGAGGGGGATGGAGAGCCAGTGCTGAGCACTTTCCAGCCCTGGGATTCCCAGCAGGATGAACGAGGAGGGGTTGGCCTGGGAACTGCAGTTGGAAGCACACATGATGCTCTTGTTGGAGAGATCAGGTCATCATCACTGGGCATGCTTCCTGGAGGAGAAGAAGGAGAGAGAACTTCTGTGAGGAACATCGTAGGAGCATTGAAACTGCCCCCCACCAAGTCAAAAGATCCCAAGAGGAGCCTGCTGAATCAGGACAATGGCCCACCATCTTCTCACAGTGGCCAGCCAGATGATGAACTTGTCTAATTCTCATTTAAAGCCATCCATGTTGGTGGGACGCGGGTGGCGCTGTGGGTAAAACCTCAGTGCCTAGGACTTGCCGATCGTATGGTTGGTGGTTCGAATCCCCACGGCGGGGTGAGCTCCCGTCTTTTGGTCCCAGCTCCTGCCCACCTAGCAGTTCGAAAGCACTCTTAAAGTGCAAGTAGCTAAATACGTACCGCTTTATAGCGGGAAGGTAAACGGCGTTTCCATGTGCTGCGCTGGTGCTGGCTCGCCAAAGCAGCTTCGTCACGCTGGCCACGTGACCCGGAAGTGTCTCCGGACAGCTCTGGCTCCCGGCCTCTTAAGTGAGATGAGTGCATAACCCCAGAGTCGGACACGACTGGCCTGCACGGGCAGGGGTGCCTTTACCTATGTTGGTGGCCATTACTGTCTTTTTCAGGCATGAGCTCCATCGTTTAACTCTGCTATGTGCTATGTATGTATGTGCTATGTACTATGTATGGAACTGAGAGCTGGACCATCAAGAAGGCTGATTGCCGAAGAATTGATGCTTTTGAATTCTGGTGCTGGAGGAGACTCTTGAGAGTCCCATGGACTGCAAGAAGATCAAACCTCTCCATTCTTAAGGAAATCAGCCCTAAGTGCTCACTGGAAGGACAGATCGTGAAGCTGAGGCTCCAATATTTTGGCCACCTCATGAGAAGAGAAGACTCCCTGGAAAAGCCCCTGATGTTTGGAAAGATGGAGGGCACAAGGAGAAGGGGACGACAGAGGACTAGATGGTTGGACAGTGTTCTCATAGTGACCAACATGAGTTTGACCAAACTGCAGGAGGCCATGGATGACAGGAGTGCCTGGCGTTCCCTGGTCCAGGGGGTCACGAAGAGTCGGACACGACTAAACGACTAAACAACAACAACAACATGTGTGAAGAAGGACTTTCTCTTATCCACCCAGACTTTTCCAGTATTCTCCATCATTGGATGTTCACGAATTCTAGGGTGAGATCATTTATTTTTCTAGGTCAGGATTATCTACCACACTGATCTGCGTTTGGCTCTCCAGGGCTTCAAAGACTGGTCTTTTCATGGAGATGGTGCCAGGGACTGAACCCAGGACCTTTTGCAGCCACTGAGCTGTGACACTTGCCATCAGAACCTGCCTGGAGAAACAGGAACTGTGGAACTCAAAGCAACAATTTGAGCCGTGAAAGCTACACCAGTCTTCCAGCTTCTTTTGTACAGGAGGGAACAAAACTGCTGGGGGGAAGGGCCTTAAGTCATAGAACCATAGAATTGTAGACCCCAAGGGCCTTCTAGTCCAACCCTTCAATGCAGGACTGTGTGAGGTTGAGCCTGGTAAGGCAGGATGTGCCCTTCAGCCGGCTCCTTTGGCCTCTGAGTTGGCATGCAGTGATGAGGGGGCTTTCCTGGGGCAACAGATGGGTGTCTCTGGCTCATCTCTAGCCAGAGATGGAAAGAAGATAAAGTCCCTACCAGAGAAGAATGGCAGTTCAAGTTGATGAATTATGCCAAAATGGCTAAAACGACCAGAAGAATCAGAAATCAGAAAGACCAAAGTATAAATAAGGAATGGGGGAAATTCATAACTAATCTTAAAAACCATTGTAAACAGTTAAAATCGTTAGTAGGGTTGGAATATCACTTGTAGTTTAATGGACACAGTGGAGAGGTAAAAGATTTGGATTATTATAAACGATGGAGGAGGAAATTATTAACACTAGGACCCACAAAGAGGAAGAGGGGAGTCCAGAAGATTCTCTGGAATCTCGTTTCTATGTTGTATGTTGGATATGGGACTGTAAAATTTTCAACTGAAAATTTTCGGAGTTTGTTAAGAGAGAGGTAGTTAAGATCCATTTCTGTTCTTGTATATAGTAACTTGTAGAGACTGCTGTAAATAATAAACACCTCTAAGTAACCAAGTTACTAGTAGCAGCGTCTTGTTCCTGCTTCGTCCATCCTGCCTGCAAATGATTGCTTTCTGGAACTCTGAGTATGCTCTGCTAAGGTCTGGCTAAGCTCCTGCAACAGGTCAAAGTTGAAAAACACCAATATGTTCAGCAAAGAACAGGGATCAGCTAACCAGCAGAGCAGGAGGAACGTTCAATAACCAGGTTTTCTGGAGGAGACCTGGGAGTCAGCAAAGGCCATTTTGCTTGCATATTGCCTGGTTTTGCTAAGCAGAGAGTATGGGCCTGAGAACCTAAGAAGATCTTGCCAGATCAGGCCTGTGGGGGCCAATCTTGCCCAGGGTCCTGCTCTCACACTGGCCAACCAGATGCTGAGTATGGGAAACCTGCAAGCAGGATTCAAACACAAGAGCTCTCTCCATTCCTGTGGTTTTCAGCATCTGGGCTCCAGAATCATGGCTGCCTCCAACTGTGGAAGCAGAGCTGAGCCATCCTGTCTAGTATCCATGTATAGCCCTCTCCTCCTCCATGAACCTGTCTAATCTTATTTTAAAGCCACCCAAGTTAGAGGCCATCATTGCCTCATGTAGAAGGGAGTTCTATAGTTTAACTACATACTGCAGGAAGAAGGACTTTCTATTACCTGGGTTTGTTTGTTGGTTTTAAATCTGCTCTCTCTCTTTAATATGCAGCCAGAATTGGATTCTCCAAGACAAACACCCAGATAGGATCTTGCTGTTGTGACTGAGGCCATCAAAAAGGGATTCCCTCACTTTGCAGGGAATGCTGCAGTAACAGACATAGTTCCAAATATCCTGGTTGCTAATCCTCACCTTCCTCCCCCTGTTCCTTACCGCAATTTCTGGCCGGATGTTCTGGACTCCAACTTCAGCCGAAGCCCCTCTCAGACAAGCCATTGGCACCCCAGTGTCACAACTGTAGCAAACCTGATTCTGCCAGAACCTGGAGGAAAGCCAGGAAATATTTATGGGCTGCGGTGTGATCTTCAGGGATCACTAATTGGCTGGGAGCTTTCTGACTGTAGCACCCTGCTTGTGGTTAACGCTTAGCTGGAATGAAATATTCAACGCAGCAATAGAGAAATTAAAATAATAATTTATTTGTCAGACAAATAAATGAGAGGCACAGTGGTATATGGTTACCAAGCTCTGGCCTGGCCTCTTGCCATCCTGGCCAGCACTTATATTCCCTTAATCCAGCCCCCTTTGCTCCTCCTGTGGCTGCCTCTGTCCAATCAGCCTGGTTGAAATTCCTATTGGCTGTTTGGTAGAACCAATCACAAAAGATACACCCACAAAAGATACACCCACTTCCTTGCCCTTATAAGGGAGACAAAGAGCTATATATGTGACAAATAAGTAATAATATATCTTACATGGAATCTTAATTACCAGCTCACCTCTTGCCCTCCTTGCCCTATTGCCTTCTAAAACAAATGTTTAATCTTACATTTTTATGTTCAACAGATGTCAAGGATCTTGAGTTTCACATCAATATTGAGAGCTAAAGAGCCAAGCCAGTTGCCTTTTTCACTGCTCTTGGCCTTTCAACCTTAGAAAGAAGATCTGGCTCATTTCACTGGGAGGCACATTGGTATTATTTTACTATTTACCCTTGCCTTTAATTGTGTTTTTTCAGCCTTGGGGCAGCATATGTAATTCTCCCTTTTTATGACTTTGAGAATTGTTTTTCTACTATAAATCAATGGGGCCCCCTTGTCTTAGGAGAAAAACCTCTTGCCAAGGTTCTTTCTGCCTGGCATGAAACATTTGAAAATCCTTTTTTAAGCTCATTTTTAAATACAAGCCTTGATTGCAATATATAAGCTTTGATAAAAATGCAGGCTTATGATTAGGTGCCTCATTCCCCCCTTTCAAGCTCAAGGACCTTCATCCCAAATGTCCTTGATAGCTTGACCTTCATCATATTCCTGAGGTAAAGCTCTGTATAGGGCCATGATATGAGGTAGAGTTTCATTTGAAACCATCTTGCTAATTGTACTTCTAAAACATGAAATGATACATGGCATCATACACAAAACCATTACCACTACTGTCAAGAAAAACAAGCAAGACAATAGTATCCCTTTGAGTCCTGTGACATTAGGTAACCAATTGGTGAGCCATCCCATATCCCATCCTTCCCATGTTTGTACTGGGACATGTGCTATATTCTCCATCTTTGTGGCCAACACACGGATTGCCTCACCATTATCAGAAATGTTAAAGCAACAGGCATTCCCTGTCAAGTTCAAGACTCCACATAGGCCTCCCTGCCTGGCAAGTACATAATCCATTCCCATTTTCAGCTGCAAAATGGCGGCTCTACTTTCATCCAACTGTTGTGCAATAAGTCTCAAACTCTGGGCCGTTGCATTGGTTACAAGTTCCACTACTGCTTGCAATCGAATTATTCTGTTTAGATTATAAATAGGATCCCGTGCCCCTTGTATGAGCTCACCAGGATTCCAGGAGGCAGGATCATAATAGGCTATAATGCGCTCTGGCGGCCAATCATCAGTACCGCTCCAACTTTGGGTACTTCCTCCTGCTATATGAGAAATATCAGCATTCCTTCGTGTTCGCCTGGCCGAACTAGTGGGCATAATCCACATTGGTGGTAATACCCAACCCAAGAAACAAGTCCCACTCCATTTGGAAGGGAGCTTTTTGTATGCCCATTCTCCACATATCCACCACAACCATCGGGTCTGAGGTTTTTGGTACGTGGAGTACAGAAGGTGAAATACCAAAAGAGGTAGAGAGTTCACAGTGCAGTATGTTAGATTGCCTTTTTCTGTCACAGTTATGTTCCACACCACTTTCCATGCGTGAATAAAAGGAGGTGCACAGGGCAAGGTATTCCGAGTTCGATAGGTAGTACCGTGTGCCCAGGTATGACTATTCTTAATATAATCCCAAGTATAGTGGCAATGAGAAGAGCCTACCATGGTAGAATCAGCTGCATCTGATGATTTATGCACACAGAATTCCCCTTGCACAGGTATAACTCGTATTGGTTTAGTTGAGTTCCATCCGGGGAAATTCTGTACTTCTGTTTGGTGTGGCATTTCGCTTACCATACCAATGGCATTTAATGGTATCAGTAATAAGGGCATACCTCCCTCTGAATCATCTGGCCCAAGAGAGCAAACAAGGCAATTGGTCCTATTTGCAACATTGGCTACCATTTCAGCTAAGCCTACCCACATATTGTGGTCATGGTTGAATCCATATTTAGCCAATTTGGTCAGATTCAAGGACCCTTCCCCTTCCCAAGGGATCAGGATTAATAATAAAATCATGTTGATGTCTAGCATATGCATTCCTTCCACAAAAGATTACCTTATTGTGATAGCAAAAAATATTAGCCCCAATATAATTCCCTCAGTGACAGAAATGGGGAACCACCAAGACCAAAACATATATCCCGAGGATCCCCAATGAGTAATATCCCTGATAATTGTTCCACAAGGGGGCAGTCAATCAATTGTATTAGAGAATCTTTCCGTTCACAGTCGCTGGTTCAGACGCTCCTCAAGCTTCAGGCGTGCGCAGGTCAGCCAGCTTCCAGGTTGTGGCTGCAGCAGGCCGGTCGTCAAATGTTGCCCGTGACCTAGCCCGTTCCCGGTAGGGCTAGATACAGGGGTTTTTGGAGAGAGTTAGTTTTAAAGGATTAGAGGGGTCACCTTTGCACGTCCAACTGCCTTCGGACTTCTTCAAACGAGAGTGATGAATCCAGGGGGTCACCTCAGCTACCTTCACCGCTGTTGGAGTAGAGAGCAAGACGGTGTAAGGTCCACGCCATTTAGGTGCAAGTGGATCGCGTTTCCACTCTTTCACCCATACGCTATCGCCAGCCTGGAACTGATGAATCGGCTCGGCAATGCTGCACGGCGTGCGTTCGAGGGCCCACCTGTTAAGAGAAACAAAAACACGGGAGAGAGATTGCACTTGTCCCTGTGTCACATGATCTCCTATTTGTTTAAGGTCAGCTGGAATATCCTGAACAAAGGAGGGCGGTCTCCCATACAGGAGCTCAAAAGGTGACAACTTAAGTCTTTTTGTGGGTGCACACCGAACACGAAACAGTGTTATGGGTAACACATCTACCCATCCCAATCCCGTTTCCTGGGTTAATTTTGCCAATTGGGTTTTCAGAGTCCGATTCATTCTTTCAGTTTTCCCTGAACTCTGAGGCCTATATGCTGCATGCAGTCTCCATTTTACTTGTAGGACTCGACATACATCTTGTACCCCAGTGGTGGATTCCTTCCTCGCCCTCTCCCTCCATTTAAGGGGCGGTGGTCTTGCTTCACTGCTGTGGCTAGCATTACCATCTTTTCCTTCTGCCACTTCTTCTTCTCTTGCTTCTCAGCCTCATCCCTATTCCGATAAACTCGGCGTGCAATGGCCATAATTTGGCTCATCAGCATCCCTTCCCATCCTTCTGATTTCTGAATTTTCTTACGAATATCAGAAGCGCACTGGGCCACAAATGTAGCAGTAATCATTCTGCTGTTTTCAGGGGCTTCAGGGTCAAAAGGAGTCCATATACGATAGGCTTCTTGCAGCCTCTCTAAAAAGTCTCCTGGACTCTCATTTGGTTTCTGTTCTACTTCTGAGACTTTAGACATATTAGTGGGCTTCTGGCATGCCCTGCGGATACCTTGCACAAGTGTCTGGCGGTAGGTGGTAAGTCTGGCCAGGTGAATTCCATTGTTTGGATCCCAATTAGGATCTTCCAAGGGAAAGTTATCTTGGAGATGACGGTCAATATTAAAAATATTTCCCACTCTGGCCTGCTCACGCAAATATATCTGTGCCTTTTCAATTATGTCTCTCCTTTCCTCAGTGGTGAAAAGAGTATTTAGGAGCTGGCGACAATCTGTCCAAGTAGGGCTATGAGTATTTACTATTGAAGTCACCAAGTCCATCATAGCCTGAGGTTTTTCTGCAAAAGATGGGGTGTGTGTTTTCCAATTCATCAAATCTGTAGTTGTGAATGGAATATATTGCAGGGTCGAAGTTCGAGGTGGCCGTGGTCCGGGTTGCCCGTTAACCAGCGCAGGCTCCTCAAGTGCATCAAATACTCTTCTAAGAGGGGCTACTACGTGATCTTTCTCTTCGCTTTGCTCTAGGGGCCTCAAATCATAGGGGATGGTATCTGTCCCAAGGCGTTCTTTTAGCAGCTTTATACGCCTGGCTGTATTGCTTGCTGACCGATTAAGGTCTCCCTGTAACTTCTGTAATAATTCTCTAGGACTTGGATGTACAGGGGTTTGGGGTGGGCAATCAGTTGTTCCACTAAAGGAGACTGTAGATGCAGGTCTATTAGGAGTCACAGGTGGAATAACCACTTCTGCTTGGGCTTTATTATAGGACTCCAATGCCTCCTGAAGATATTTATCATAATCTATCAAGGAATCAAGCTCTGTGACTCCACTCCCATTATTCATTCCACTTTCTTGCCTTGGGGTTACAACTGGCGGAGTGTTTGAATTAAGCTCCCTTCGATGTGGAGCATAGGGTGGAGGTGGAAGCACCTCTTCCTCTGGTCCCTCAAAAATGGGTTTGAGTTTATTTGGCAAGATTCCTTTCCTAGCTTCAGCTTTTATAGCCAATAATTTGCATCGTTTGACTTTGCATTCCCTTATCCATGGAGGATTTTTATTTAATGTGCTCAGCCAGGAATCTATATATGGAAATTGTTCTGGGCACCCTCCAGTTTCTTTGGCGATATTAGACCAAAGTTTGCTTACTAAATTTATATCAAAGGTTCCCTGAGATGGCCATTCAGTATTTTGTTTCGGCCATTCTAGTTCACATAACGTTCTCAAGCGCTCTGGCGTCATTTTGACTCCATATGCCCCTGAGAAGGCTTTCTTAAAATTATTTAACATACACTCAAGAGGTGTATTTTCCCCCTTTGAACCCCCAACTCCCATTGTATGGCCCTGTGAAGTATCCACTCAGTCACTCGCACACACACTTCGTGAGTTTCCTTGCCCAGATGGAGTCGCCTCACTGGGAACCGAAGTACTACCCACTCCACACTCAGGTCAGCTACAGATTGCTCTGTACTTTCTCACACATACAATGCGCTGGATACTTCACCACACTCTACCTCCCAATCCTTCCCTTTCCCTACACCAGATCACCATCTGATGTACCCAACCACCTAGCGTACTCAGTTTCCCCTTACTGAGACGCAGAAGTTTGATCAAGACTTCTCTTCCTCCTAATTAATTGGAGGGCCAAAAATCCCTTTGTGCACTTACCCTTGGTTGGTTCCCTGTTTCCCCCGGTCCGTCGCCGCCAATGAGCAGGGTATCAGACAGACGAGTCTTCTGCGTTCCCCCTGGAAAAATTTACCAGTGCGCGCTTTGGGTAGGCAGTTGTCCTCTCTCTTGTACCCTGCCCAGTAGGGTGAAGGGGCTGCGTTCCAGCAGACCACTTATCCGAGTCACAGTGGCACCATAAAATGTAGCACCCTGCTTGTGGTTAACGCTTAGCTGGAATGAAATATTCAACGCAGCAATAAAGAAATTAAAATAATAATTTATTTGTCAGACAAATAAATGAGAGGCACAGTGGTATATGGTTACCAAGCTCTGGCCTGGCCTCTTGCCATCCTGGCCAGCACTTATATTCCCTTAATCCAGCCCCCTTTGCTCCTCCTGTGGCTGCCTCTGTCCAATCAGCCTGGTTGAAATTCCTATTGGCTGTTTGGTAGAACCAATCACAAAAGATACACCCACAAAAGATACACCCACTTCCTTGCCCTTATAAGGGAGACAAAGAGCTATATATGTGACAAATAAGTAATAATATATCTTACATGGAATCTTAATTACCAGCTCACCTCTTGCCCTCCTTGCCCTATTGCCTTCTAAAACAAATGTTTAATCTTACATTTTTATGTTCAACAGATGTCAAGGATCTTGAGTTTCACATCAATATTGAAAGATTTCCTTCATTTGAAAGTTTCTAAACAAATGCCTGACAACCATATATCAAGAGTGCTTGGATGGCGTCTTCTGTCTGGCAGGGGGGCTAGGCTGGTGGCTGACTTAATTTCAGGATAAATACAACTCTTACAACCATATGAAATAAGAATCTAGCATTCCTTAAATCCTTTGCATAATTACATTTAAGCCAATATATTTAAGCTAATATATTTCATTCATTTATCATAGGTAGCCTTTTAAAAGAATAAAGCCTTTGTAAAGTAAAAAGGAACTCAATAAAAAACAGCTTTAAAAGATTTCCCAAAAATGCTCTCTTTTCTTCTAGCCAAGCCAGTTGCCTTTTTCACTGCTCTTGGCCTTTCAACCTTAGAAAGAAGATCTGGCTCATTTCACTGGGAGGCACATTGGTATTATTTTACTATTTACCCTTGCCTTTAATTGTGTTTTTTCAGCCTTGGGGCAGCATATGTAATTCTCCCTTTTTATGACTTTGAGAATTGTTTTTCTACTATAAATCAATGGGGCCCCCTTGTCTTAGGAGAAAAACCTCTTGCCAAGGTTCTTTCTGCCTGGCATGAAACATTTGAAAATCCTTTTTTAAGCTCATTTTTAAATACAAGCCTTGATTGCAATATATAAGCTTTGATAAAAATGCAGGCTTATGATTAGGTGCCTCATGACCACTCCATGGTGCCTCTCCAAGGGGAATGGATGGACCTGGAGAAGAAAGAGAAGTCTCTTCTGGCACTCATGGCAAGGGGTGCAGACAGGATTTATGTTGCGGGGGGGGGCAGGGCACCCACCTCTCACCATCCTCTATCAGGTTCTGTCTAGCAGATTTGGAATAAAATGTCTCAGCAACAGTTCTTTTAAATTGCTTTCCTTTGACCCCAAATTCTCAGAAAAACCTGTCAACAGCTTTCTACAATTTCTACTTTTAGTTAAGTATTTTTATTTACTTACTTGACTGGGGATAGGCGCAGCTGCTGCCCCTTGGCTATGCCCAATCCCATGTGTCAGGGGTTCAGAAGGAGAGACACAGGAGGGGGAGCAAATGGAGAGTGAGGAGGAGGAGTACGAGGGGGGCGCAGGCAGTGACAGTGGCCAGAGTTATTCCGCAAGCCTCTCTAGCGAATCGGAGGACTCACAGAAGGGAGCGCCGGTGGCCAGAGCAAGGGAGATTCCAAGGGAGAAACCTCAAGAGGGAGGGGCCAGCGGGGAGTCCCTGAGCAGCAGCTGGAGATCAGGGCCAGCGTCTCCACCAGAGCGCAGTGGGGAGGGGGAGTCCCAGGAGTCGGGACCAGTGTCCTCACCACCAGAGGGAGGAGAGGAGTCAGGTTTGGCAACACCCACATCAGGAAGCGGGGAAACGGTCAGAAGGAAAGTCACCGGCTGGGCGCGCGCGCCAAGTTCAAATGTACAGGAGCGCGGCACAGCGGGGAGCCCGGGAAGGGAGCCAGGTCCTAAAGCCCGCCGGAGGGAGGGGCAAGACTCAGGAGGCTCCGCGTCAGAGGAGTCCAGGAAGGAGGGAACCCCAGAGGGCAGAAGGACCCAACGCAGGAAAGAGCAGCGCAAGAGGTGGAGCCGGGCTAGAATCTTAAACTGGTGTGGGTGGAGCAGTGAGTCAGAGGGGACTTAGCCGGTCTAGCGTTAAGACGTGGGCCTGCGCGCCAGGAGCTTGGAAATGGAAACTAAACTTCAATAAAGACTTTTGTATATAAGATCCACTGGGCGTTGGTCCTCTGTGAGCTGGGACCTAGCGGCAGTCCTGACACCATGCTTGTGGTTCTTTTAATAAAGTGCTTCAACTCCACAATGGCTTCAACCTTGAGAGTAGAGTCCCTCTGCTAAAACTTCCCACAATTGCAGCGAAATAGCTAAAAATTATTCTAAACTAGCCTTTTCTTTTAAGAGCTGTTCTCTACCCCTCCAATACACCCTCAGCATGTAGAAGAACTCCAGGATAGAGCAGCTTTGCCCAGTGCTTTTTCCCTAGAAAAATAGGTACCGGTACTCACTGTGAAGTTGCTACAGTAAGTGCTACACTTTTTGACAACCAGAAAAAGAGGTGCTGGTACTGTGTACCCCTGAGTACCGCCTGAAAAAAAAGGACTGGCTTTGCCTGGTTCACTGTGTAGTCACAGCTACAAAATGCTACCAAATAAACAGATAGGCAAGGTAAGGTAAAAGGTAAAGGACCCCTGGACAGTTAAGTCCAGTTGAATTTGACTGTGGAGTGCGGCACTCATCTCCGTTTTCAGGCCGAGGGAATTTTCCTGCAGTCAGTTTTCCGGGTCATGTGGCCAGCAGGACTGAACTGCTGCTGATGTACAGAGGACCATGATGAGTCCCAGAGTACATGGAAATGCCATTTATCCTCCCACCACAGTGGTACCTACAGTGATACCTCAGGTTAAGTACTCAATTCGTTCCGGAGGTCCGTTCTTAACCTGAAACTGTTCTTAACCTGAAGCACCACTTTAGCTAATGGGGCATCCTGCTGCCGCCACGCCACCGGAGCACGATTTCTGTTCTCATCCTGAAGCAAAGTTCTTAACCCAAGGTACTATTTCTGGGTTAGCGGAGTCTGTAACCTGAAGCGTCTGTAACCTGAAGCGTATCTAACCTGAGGTACCACTGTATTTGTCTACTCACACTAGTATGCTTTCAAATTGCTAGGTTGGCAGGAGATGGGACAGGGCAACGGGAGCTCACCCCATTGCGTGGATTCGAACTGCTGACCTTACGATCTGCAAGCCCAAGAGGTTCCCCCATCCAGGAGACAGTTTCCTGCACCTGCTGAAGCTTAGAAAGTGAACGTTTGGGGGAACTGAGAGTTTCACACAACACCCACCTGACCCATAAGCGATGCTGTGTGACTAAATGACCATATTTATACCCCGCCCATCTGGCTAGGTTTCCCCAGCCACTCTGGGCAGCTCCCAGGAGTCCAGGCCCTGAAGGAAACCCTCACCAAACCTTGAGAAGGTCCACCACTGGCAGGCAATCCTCACCCAGTTGTGTGGAATCAATCCCATCACCATTTCTCCTCTTCCTCTACCCATTGTGTCCACATGAGCTTCACTTAGCTGTGGGTGGCATTCAAGTACCGTATTTTTCACTCCATAAGACACACTTTTTTCTTCCTAAAAAGTAATGGGAAATGTCAGAAAGATATTTCCAGATTTGTCTGGCAGGGCAAAAAGCCCAGAATAAAATTTAAGATTTTAACTGATGTAAAGAAAGGGGGGGCTTTGCCCTGCCGGACTTCAAACTTTACTACGAATCAGCAGCCTTTTGCTGGTTGAAAGACTGGCTGCTTCTTGAGAACACAGACATTTTGGATTTGGAAGGTTTTAACAATACCTTCGGGTGGCATGCATATTTGTGGTACGACAAGGTTAAGGCTCATAAAGCATTTAAAAATCATATTGTCAGGAAAGCATTGTTTAATGTTTGGATAAGATACAAAGATTTATTGGAAAATAAAACCCCAAGGTGGTTGTCACCAATGGAAGCTAAAGCTTTCAAAAGACTTAACATAGAGTCCAAATGGCCAAAATATTGTGAGATTTTGGAACAAGAGGGAGACAAATTGAAATTGCAGAGTTTTGAGAAATTAAAGAGTAAAGTACGAGATTGGCTTCATTACTATCAGATAATGGAGGTTTATAAATTGGATAAAAAAATCGGATTCCAGGTGGAAAAATTGAAATTAGAAACAGAATTGTTAGAACCTAAAACAAAGAATTTGTCAAGAATGTATAACTTGCTGTTGAAATGGAACACTCAGGATGAAACTGTTAAATCTGCCATGATAAAATGGGCACAAGATGTTGGACATAATATTATGTTCGCAGACTGGGAACAGTTGTGGACCACCGGTTTGAAATTCACGGCATGTAATGCCCTAAGAGAGAATATTATGAAAATGATTTACAGGTGGTACATGACTCCAGTCAAGCTTGCAAAAATTTATCATTTGCCCGACAATAAATGTTGGAAATGTAAAGAGACTGGAGGTACATTCTTTCACCTTTGGTGGACGTGCCCAAGGATTAAGGCCTTCTGGGAAATTATTTATAATGAATTGAAAAAGATACTTAAGTACACTTTGTTGAAAAAACCAGAGGCCTTTCTCCTAGGCATGGTTGGCCAATTGGTACTAAAGAAGGATAGAACTTTCTTTATGTATGCGACAACAGCAGCAAGAATTCTCATTGCAAAATACTGGAAGACACAATATTTACCCACTCTGGAGGAATGGCAGATGAAGATGATCGATTACATGGGATTCGCAGAAATGACCGGCAGAATCCGAGAACAGGGAAAAGAGTCGGCGGAAGAAGATTGGAGGAAATTTAAAGATTATCTACAGAAATATTGTAAAATTAATGAATGTTAGAATGATGTTGGATGGAAATTAAATGGTTACCAGCTGTAATGTAAAGGTGGAATAATAATTTAAAATAAGCTATACTAAGGCGTAACAAGGATTTGCTGAATTAAGAATTTGAACTGGAATACAAAAGGGGGAGGTGAGAGGAGGTCCGGGACATAAGGTAATGGAAATAAGAATTGGAAATTATATTTGTTTTGTTTTGTTTTGTTTTGTTTTAATTGTGTATTTGTTTGATGGTTTTTCTTCTTGTATTAAATTGGAAAACTGTAATAAATATTTATTTTT